>NC_057801.1:64839968-65172154 GCF_018294505.1 Triticum aestivum
TTCATTTTTTTGTAACATAGGGCCCCATATTTTTAGTTTCGCACAGGGCCCCGGATTTTGCCGGCCCGGCCCTGGGTGGATGGATGATCTATTCTAGTGGTAGCTAGTAGCCGATCTCCTGGACGTCCCGATCCCCTCAGTCCTCCACTGGCACTGTCCTGTGACGACGGCGAGTAGGCTAAGTCTTCCCGTTGCTGCCACGCACCATTTGATTGGATAGGGTTTTGGAATATGGGGAGGAGAGTGAACCTGGCGTGAATGAATGAATCGCGTAGGACAAGGCTCTCTCCCATATCCCTTTATATAGCGTTGTGTGCAACAAGGGGACCTAAACCATAAGTTGGTTTGGGTGCCCCCGATCAGGGTGGATTAGTTGTGGTATAGTTAGTTGGTTTGGTATGTTCATGCGTGTGCGTGTAGTTCGATTCGACCAGATGAACATGAGATAGTGATTCGTTTTTATTTTAGCAAAACTCATTTTGTTTTGATTGATGATTGATTGATTGCTCGTGAGGAGACACGCGCGTGACTACCTAGGCATCTTGCCTCTGACGCGGCGCTACTCTGTGCTTGCTCGATCGAGCGGCTATGGCAGGGCCTCTAGGATCGAGGAGGAGGAGGAGCAGGAGCGTGGCCACCGTCTAGGGCATCGGCGTGAACACCTTGCATGCATGTCGATCCGTCGTCATCGCCGTGGCCGTCGCCGTCGCAGGCAGTTTACACCGAGCCCCTGTCCCCGCTGCACAGGCTCAGCTGTACCTGGTCCTAGCTCGGCTGTAATGGCGCGCACGCGTAGCTAGGCGGTGCCGTGGTTGCCGGCTGCTCCTCGGTCTCTGGCGTATGAGGACGTTGGATGGAATGTCGATCGCCCTGGAGCGCCCACGTCGGCCGGCTGTTGTGTGCGACCTTACCAAAGAGACCTGCTTCTTGAGCGACGAGCATCGTCGGAACAATATGTGTGCACGCACAAGACAAGAGACAAGAGAGCAGTACTGGAGCTCGTCCATGGCTGAAAATATTTTCTTTTTTACAGAAGCATCCGTCATTAGAGCATCGAGAACCAGAGTGGGCAAATCGCCCCCCTTACACGTCCATAGACGACGCATCCACGGATAGTAGTCGATCACCCCTCAGAAATCCGCATCCACAACTGTGTCCCCCAAAGCAAATCCTTAAATCCATACCAAGGTGCCATGCAACGTTAAACTTGCACAGGTAGTTGAATAGACACATTTCATCGGATTACCAAAAGTTGACATGTTCTACTAATTAACTATGCAAGATATGACAATGGAGGAAGTTCATCCACGGCCGCCCTTGCCCTTGCCCTTGCCATCTTTGTTATGGGAGTTGTGGCCGAAGACGCAAAACGGATCGGGGCGGAACTTGTCACTGTCGGAGCTGTCCGATTCGTCGGGCTCCTCCTTCTCCTTTTTTTTATTTGGGGGAGTGGGTCCGGCTTTGCTCCCTTGCGAGGGCGTGCACCGTCCTCCTTTACCGCTTCCTGAGGATGCGACACGAAGGCTTTCTTGTTCCTGTCCAAGCTGGCATATGACTCCGCCTCCGCAGCTTGCCATGCCCTCACCCTCGCACGCCAGTTGGGCCATGAGGTGTGCCAATGGGCTTTAGCCGAAGGACGAGGCACCACGGTAGGGATTGCGGCGTTAGCCGATGGGCGGTGCACTTGGCTCTGCCGTGGTCATGTGCCTTGAGCCGCTGGATACGAACGCCATTTGCGCGGGCGCAATGGATTCACGGTGGAGCGGCTTCGAGTGCAGAGTTGCAAGATTTCCTCCCTGGCCCGATGGAGAGCTAGGTAGCTGGGGGGTCAACTCCTGCTCGTCCCCCTTTGGGATGAGGTCCTAGTTGACGGATCCGGAGATCTCAGAGTTGGATGCGCGGGTGGCGCGCCACGCCGGAGAAAAGCTTGGGGCTGGAGTGGAGAGTCTAGGGTTTGTTTCGGTATATAGGCATATATGTGGGGTTGACAGGCAATGGCCGATTTGGCGGACGTGTCTGGACACCCAACATATGGTCTGATTATATATAGGTTGACTGATCCATGCAATCGTCATTTTAAATTATTATTTTTTGCGGCGGGGAATTGAAGGGCTGCATGCCGACGTGACGTGGATCGGTCAGTAATCCAATTCAATTGAATCGAAGTAGTTAATCCAGGGAAGAGAAGGGAGGGTAGATCGATGCGTGCGTGCATGCATGCATGAAGTTGAAGTAGGAGCAAAATCAATGGTGGGATGCAGCAGTGAACGAAAGGAGGGCGATATATATTGCATCATTTGACGGTTAAATATGTATGCAAAATAGGAACATATATATTACATCATTGGACCCATGCATAATAATGGCTAAGTGTGTATACAAAATAGGAACATATATATTACATCATTTGACCGATAACATACAGTTCCTCAGCATTGTCGTTTTCGTTTTTGAGTCAGCTTCTTTCCCTTCTTGTTTGTCGAAGAATAATTGAGCCCCTCATTGTGACTTTGCCTTTTCCATGGAGTATGATTTTTCTTAGGTAATGTAGTATTGATTCTTATTTTGACGTATACTTCATCATCATCGTCATCTTCCCTGATTGGGTTGCCGTACTGATCATAGTCTTCCTCGTTGGCGACTCCATCCATTCCAATGATGTTCCTTTTTCCTCTCCTCACGACAACGCGGCTGGGATTGCGCGGGTCGGTTATGAAGAAGCATTGTGTCACGTGCTTAGGGTGTACCCATGGCTCGTTTTTTGCGATAGCGTTCACGATAGCGCTCTTGGCGCCGGGTATAGTCATGGTAGTGAAAATCCGGCTTTCTCTTTCGACATTATTAGCCCATCTGACACGGAACATCGTCGTGTTGTGCAGTCCAGAGTAGTCAAGCTCCCAGATCTCCTCGACCCTTCCATAAAATCGTTCAGTTGCGCCGTTGCCGCTGCCGGTCATGCATTCCATCGTCACCCCTGAGTTCCGATCATCACTGTCCATATCTTTGGCCTCCGTGTAGAACGTGTATCCGTTGATATCATATGCCTGATAGGTTACGAGGTTGGGCGAGGGGCCATGTGCTAAGGCGTATATGAGCAATCCGTCCTTAGAGCCCTCCTCCGGGGGATTAGCAATAATATGCTCTTTGAACCAATGCAGGAAAGTGGAGTTGTGCTCTCTAGTAACTTCGGCGTTCATCCTGCATACCCCCCGGTCACGATACTTCTTTGCGATAATTTCTTTGTGCAGTGCCACGAAAGGATCTACCTCGTCTAGGTGTTGTAGCACTACCAAGTTTGCTCTGTCAAAGTCGTTGCGTCGATCTGAGTATGCCACGTGCAGTTCCCTGCGACCGTTGCAGTGACCATCTCCTTCGATCCTCCCATCGTGCTTGTTAACGGGCAAACCAACACTAACACCAGGCTGCTGGTCTGCGCCATATAGAAAATTCTCACAGAAAGAGATGCACTCTTTGTCAAATAGCCCTGGACGATGCTTCCATCCGGACGGGACATGTTACAAACGAATCCTTTGATGATCCCATTCATCCTCTCAAACGGCATCATGTTGTGCAGGAATGACGACCCCAGGTCTATTATGTCATCCACAATATGGACACAAAGATGCACCATCACGTCAAAGAACGCGGGCGGGAAGTACATCTCAAGCTCATTCAGTATCACAACAATCTCTTCCTGTAGCCTTCGGAGCTGCTTCACACTGATCGACTTTCGAGAGATGAGATCGAAAAAGTTGCAGAGACCAATAAGCGTGTCACGGATGGGCTTGTCCATTATCCCTCTAAGGGCAACAGGTAGTATCTGCGTCATCATCACCTGACAGTCATGAGACTTCATCCCGCTGAACCTTTTCTTGTCCGTGTCTAGATATCTGCTTATCTTGCCACAGTAATCGGAACTAACTTTGACTCCGGTAAGGCACTTAAAGAAGGCATTGATCTCAGCCTGACTTAAGGTGAAGCAAGAAGGGGGGCAATAATCCTCTTTCTTTATTTTCTTGCCCTTCTTCTCCCGTGCCTCCGTCTCCATCTCTGTCTCGTCTGACATTTTACGGGGCGGCATGTGGAGATCTTCCTTGATTTTCAAATCTTGCAAGTCTTTTCTTGCCTTCGGCCCATCCTTGGTCTTATCCGGCATGTTCATCAGTGTTGCGAGCAAGCTCTCAAGGACATTCTTACATATATGCATTTGATCAAGGCAATGAGGTGTATGGAGTTTGTGCCAGTACTCCAAGTCCCAGAACACAGACCTCGTCTTCCATACCTTCAGCAGCGGCTCCGATGCCTTTCTCATTGTCTTTCCCGACGCGGGTCACTCCTTCCAGTTTTTCAACAGCTCATCGATTTCGGCACCGCTCCGCTTACGTGGAGGTCCTCGATGCTCAGCGTGACCATTGACTAGATCTCCACGGTTTCTCCATGGGTCGTCCTTTCAAGCCATCTTCGATGCCCCATGTACACGATTTTCCCAGACCCGCCATCTTTCCTTGACGTTAGCTGCTGAGACGTCATATCATCCATGCACCGCGTGCATCCGCAATATCCATGGCACACCTGGCCTGCCACATATCCGTAACCGAGATAGTGCAGCACCGTCGTGATCAGCGCAACTCTCATATTGAAATACTCGCCTTTGCCGGCGTCCCATGTCTTGGCCGGTGTTTTCCATAACGTGTCTAACTCCTCTTGAAGTAGCCCCAGATACAAATTAATATTATTTCCTGGTTGTTTCGGCCCTTGAATAAGCATGCTCATGTGAATGTATTTCGATTTCATGCACAACCAGGGGGGAGGTTGTACATCCATACAAACACGGGCCATGTGCTTTGGTTGGTGTTCTGGTTGCCAAACGGATTCATGCCATCGGTACACGCACCGAGCATGATGTTCCTTGCATCACATTCAATATACCGATAGAAGCTGTTCAAAGCTCTCCACTAGCTTCCATCCTTCACGTGTCTCAGCTTCGGATCATCTCCATCGTCGGGCTTCTTCCTCTCTGCGTGCCAGTGCATTAGCTTTGCTTCCTTGGGATCTACAAAATACCTCTGGAGACGGGGAGTGATCGGTAAGTACCATACAACTTTCTGGGGACATTTCTTCCCGGCCTTCTTGTATCGAGAAGCATTGCACACCGGACAACTTGTTTTTTCCGCGTGCTCCTTCCGATAAATTATGCAATCGTTGATGCATGCATGGTATCTAACGTGTGGCAGATCAAGAGGGCACACGATCTTCTTGGCCTCATCAACACTAGTAGGACATATATTACCCGCGGGAAGAACATCCTTTAGGTACTTGAAATGGTCATCGAGGATAGTGTCGGTCCATTTGTTTTTAGCCTTCGTCTTCAGGAGTTGGAGCGTGAAACTCAAGTGGGTCACATCAGGATTGCAACCATCATACAATGGAGTGTTCGAGTCTACCACCAATTGCTCCAGCTTAGCCTCCTCTCTAGAAGTAGCTCTCTCAGTACTCGTCTCTTTGCGAAGCAATGCTTGAACATGAGGGTCCCGCACGATTGAACTTAGTATCGACGAACTCTGCTGCATGGAGTCAATGTCGTTCTCTCCGCCGCCATGTCCGGCCCCTTCTCCTCCGCCATGTCCGGCCCCTTCTCCGCCACCATGTCCAGCCTCTTCCCCGCCGCCATTATCGATCATCTCTTCGTCTTGCCCCGTGTCATCATTGCCTGCCCCGTCGGCATCCTCAACATCATCATCCTCATCTTCAGTTATCCATCGAGTATAGCCATCCATTAAACCATTCATGAGAAGGTCCGCTTCGACACGACCATCGTCATAGGGGTCGAGCCAAACTATTCCTTTGCATTTTCGACACGGACATAAAACCTCTTTCAGGTTATTTTCTTTCATGTCCTGCACCGCCGACCGCAACCACCTGTCCACCATCGTTCCACTGACCATCATGAACGTCTGCACGGTAATAATAAAACAAATTGATTATAAAAATGCATGCATGCATCAAAGTCATACAAAAATTCGGCATGACCTTCCCTAAAAATAGGACATATATGGATCTAGAGTTTGTCCGGGATTCGCCGAAATGGAAATAAATCGACATTTTGGCAAAACATAGGCAACTCAAAAGCACAATCTGGCGTCAAGTCATGCCACACACACAATTTCCACAAACATATCACACACACATAAACATATTTCCATTTTGCAAAAGCATGAAATTTTCATCACCTCTATCTCGAGATCGAGCACACGGTGCTGATATGATGACGTAGGGAGATCAAAAGTGCCCAAAGCTCTTCTTGACAAACATAGATCTAGTTAGGGGGCAAATAGGTCACTTAACTAAATGCTACATCTACCTAGCTACCTAATTTGGGAGGAGACAACTTCAACTAGAGGAGGGGGAAGGAAAAAGAGAAATGAGATGCATTAATGGAGATGGTGTAGTTAGGTAGGAGTAATGAAGAGAGAGAAAGGTAGGTAGTGTTGGAAATATGCCCTAGAGGCAATAATAAAAGTTTTATTATTATATTTCTTTGTTCATGATAATAGTCTTTTATTCATGCTATAACTGTATTATCCGGAAATCGTAATACATGTGTGAATACATAGACCACAATATGTCCCTAGTGAGCCTCTAGTTGACTAGCTCGTTGTGATCAACAGATAGTCATGGTTTCCTGGCTATGGACATTGGATGTCGTTGATAACGGGATCACATCATTAGGAGAATGATGTGATGGAGAAGACCCAATCCTAAGCCTAGCATAGAGATCGTGTAGTTCGTATGCTAAAGCTTTTCTAATGTCAAGTATCTTCTCCTTAGACCATGAGATTGTGCAACTCCCGGATACCGTAGGAATGCTTTGGATGTACCAAACGTCACAACGTAACTGGGTGGCTATAAAGGTGCATTACAAGTATCTCCGAAAGTGTCTGTTGGGTTGGCACGAATCGAGACTGGGATTTGTCACTCCGTGTAAACGGAGAGGTATCTCTGGGCCCACTCGGTAGGACATCATCATAATGTGCACAATGTGACCAAGGGGTTGATCACGGGATGATGTGTTACGGAACGTGTAAAGAGACTTGCCGGTAACGAGATTGAACAAGGTATCGGTATACCGACGATCGAATCTCGGGCAAGTATAATACCGCTAGACAAAGGGATTTGTATACGGGATCGATTGAGTCCTTGACATCGTGGTTCATCCGATGAGATCATCGTGGAACATGTGGGAGCCAACATGGGTATCTAGATCCCGCTGTTGGTTATTGACCGGAGAACGTCTCGGTCATGTCTACATGGTTCCCGAACCCGTAGGGTCTACACACTTAAGGTTCGATGATGCTAGGGTTATAAAGGAAGTTTGTATGTGGTTACCGAATGTTGTTCGGAGTCCCGGATGAGATCCCGGATGTCACGAGGAGTTCCGGAATGGTCCGGAGGTAAGGATTTATATATGGGAAGTCCTGTTTTGGTCACCGGAAAAGTTTCGGGTTTTATCGGTAACGTACCGGGACCACCGGGAGGGTCCCGGGGGTCCACCAAGTGGGGCCACCGGCCCCGGAGGGCTGCATTGGCCAAGTGTGGGAGGGGACCAGCCCCAGGTGGGCTGGTGCGCCCCCCACCAAGGCCTAAGGCGCCTAGGGCTGGGGGAAACCCTAAAGGGGGGCGCCTCCCTTGCCTTGGGGGGCAAGGCAACCCCCCTGGCCGCCGCCCCCTCCTCAGATTGGACCTGAGGGGGGCGGCCTCCCTCTCCCTTGCCCCTATATATATGTGGGGGGTGGGAGGGCAGCCGTACCACAAGTTCTGGCGCAGCCCTTCCCCTCTCCCAAGTCCTCCTCTCTCGCGGTGCTTGGCGAAGCCCTGCAGGATTGCCACGCTCCACCACCACCACGCCATTGTGCTGCTGCTGGATGGAGTCTTCCTCAACCTCTCCCTCTCTCCTTGCTGGATCAAGGCGTGGGAGACGTCACTGGGCTGTATGTGTGTTGAACGCGGAGGTGCCCTCCGTTCGGCACTAGGATCTCCGGTGATTTGGATCACGACGAGTACGACTCCTTCAACCCTGTTCTCTTGAACGCTTCCGCTTAGCGATCTACAAGGGTATGTAGATGCACTCTCCTTCCCCTTGTTGCTGGTTTCTCCATAGATAGATCTTGGTGACATGTAGAAAAATTTTGAATTTCTGCTACGTTCCCCAACAGAAGTGGCATCATGAGCTAGGTCTATTGCGTAGATTCTTTGCACGAGTAGAACACAAAGTAGTTGTGGGCGTTGATTTTGTTCAATATGCTTACCGTTACTAGTCCAATCTTGTTTCGACGGTATTGTGGGATGAAGCGGCCCGGACCGACCTTACACATACTCTTACGTGAGACAGGTTCCACCGACTGACATGCACTTGGTGCATAAGGTGGCTAGCGGGTGCCAGTCTCTCCCACTTTAGTCGGAACGGATTCGATGAAAAGGGTCCTTATGAAGGGTAAATAGCAATTGGCATATCACGTTGTGGTTTTGCGTAGGTAAGAAACGTTCTTGCTAGAAACCCATAGCAGCCACGT
The DNA here is from genome assembly GCF_018294505.1 of Triticum aestivum. Classification (NCBI taxonomy): domain Eukaryota; kingdom Viridiplantae; phylum Streptophyta; class Magnoliopsida; order Poales; family Poaceae; genus Triticum; species Triticum aestivum. Next base: position 64,848,539 of record NC_057801.1, read on the forward strand.
AAAACATGCAAACAACAATTAGAGGACGTCTAACTTGTTTTTGCAGGGTATGCTATGTGATGTGATATGGCCAAGAAGAATGTGATGAATGATATGTGATGTATGAGATTGATCATGTTCTTGTAATAGGATTCATGACTTGCATGTCGATGAGTATGACAACCGGCAGGAGCCATAGGAGTTGTCTTAAATTTATTGTATGACCTGCGTGTCATTGAACAACGCCATGTAATTACTTTACTTTATTGCTAACTGGTAGCCATAGTAGTAGAAGTAATAGTTGGCGAGACAACTTCATGAAGACACGATGATGGAGATCATGATGATGGAGATCATGGTGTCATGCCGGTGACGATGATGATCATGGAGCCCCGAAGATGGAGATCAAAAGGAGCAAAATGATATTGGCCATATCATATCACTATTTGATTGCATGTGATGTTTATCATGTTTATGCATCTTGTTTACTTAGAACGACGGTAGTAAATAAGATGATCCCTTACAACAATTTCAAGAAGTGTTCTCCCCTAACTGTGCACCGTTGCTACAGTTCGTCGCTTTGAAGCACCACGTGATGATCGGGTGTGATAGATCCTTACGTTCACATACAACGGGTGTAAGACAGATTTACACATGCAATACACTTAGGGTTAGCTTGACGAGCCTAGCATGTACAGACATGGCCTCGGAACACGGAGACTGAAAGGTCGAGCATGAGTCGTATAGTAGATACGATCAACATGAAGATGTTCACCGATGATGACTAGTCCGTCTCACGTGATGATCGGACACGACCTAGTTGACTCGGATGATGTAATCACTTAGATGACCAGAGGGATGTCTATCTGAGTGGGAGTTCATAAGATGAACTTAATTATCCTGAACATAGTCAAAAGATCTTTGCAAATTATGTCGTAAGCTCGCGCTTTAGTTCCACTGTTTAGATATGTTCCTAGAGAAAATATAGTTGAAAGTTGACAGTAGCGATTATGCGGACAGTAGAAAGCTTATGTCCTTAATGCACCGCTCAGTGTGCTGAACCCCAAACGTCGTTTGTGGATGTTGCGAACATCGGACATACAAGTTTTGATAACTACGTGATAGTTCATTTAAACGGTTTAGAGTTGAGGCACCAAAGACGTTTTTTCGAAACGTCACGGAACATATGAGATGTTTTCGAGGGCTGAAATTGGGATTTCAGGCACGTGCCCACATCAAGAGGTATGAGACCTCCGACGATTTTCTTAGCCTGCAAACTAACGGAGAAAAGCTCAATCGTTGAGCTTGTGCTCAGATTGTCTGAGTGCAACAATCACTTGAATCAAGTGGGAGTTGATCTTCCAGATGAGATAGTAATGTTTCTCCAAAGTCATTGCCACCAAGCTGCTAGAGCTTCGTGATGAACTATAACATATCAGGGATAGATATGATGATCCTTGAGGTATTCGCGATGTTTGACACCGCGAAAGTAGAAATCAAGAAGGAGCATCAATTGTTGATGGTTGGTGAAACCACTAGTTTCAAGAAGGGCAAGGGCAAGAAGGTATACTTCATGAAACGGCAAATCAGCTGCTGCTCTAGTGAAGAAACCCAAGGTTGAACCCAAACCCGAGACTAAGTGCTTCTTTGATAAGGGGAACAGTCACTAGCACTACTAGGAAAATGGCTATAGATGGGATTGACACTAATGGCGCATCAGAAAGATGGTGCGCCATTAGTATATACTAATGGCGCACCACAATCTAATGCGCCATTAGAGTTTAAACAACTAATGGCGCACCATGCTACGGGTGCGCCATTAGTATCAAATTTTTTTTTAACTAGTGCGCCTGTCCAAACATACTAATGGCGCATCCCGGCAAAGTGCGCCATTAGTAGTTGTAACTACTAATGGCGCACTAGGCAGCAGGTGCGCCATTAGTATAGAATTTTTTTTTGAACTAGTGCGCCTATCCAAACATACTAATGGCGCATCCTGCCCAAGTGCGCCATTAGTAGTTGTAACTACTAATGGCGCACCAGGCAGTGGGTGCGCCATTAGTATAGATTTTTTTTGAACTAGTGCGCCTATCCAAACATACTAATGGCGCATCCTGCCCAAGTGCGCCATTAGTAGTTGTAAGTACTAATGGCGCACCATGCAAGAGGTGCGCCATTAGTAAGTGGGCAGCAACAAGATATTTGGGACAGCCTCTCCTACCCACACACTCACTTTCTCCCCACTTCATTCTCTCCACCTCCTCCTTGTCTCGGGTGCCTCCTCTTTTTCACCTCATTTCCACCATAGATTCATTCAAATTAAGTGGTTAAATTACCTTGTTTTAATAGGTAAGTAAGGGGGGAAGCTATATTTAGGTTGTTCTCCTTACAACAATGTGCACATGCACTTTTTACGGCCTAGCTAGATCTATGTATGTTCGTGGTGTTGCATATGTTTGTGGTGTTGCATATGTGTTTGTGTTTGGAGGTGTACCGGTATTTGATATGCGATAGTTGCCAATATTTTGCCGGAATGTTGATTCATTTCCGTTTCGGCGAGAATTTTGGCATTAAGCATTCTTTTTGGTCCTATTTTTAGGGAAGGTCATGCCAAATTTTTGTTTGGTTCTAAAATATCGTTTTGCTCTACCCCGCAGGCGACCATGGTCCGCACGATGACCGAAGGCATCGTGAATAGGTTTTTGAGGTCCGCGAAGGCCGAGATGCTTCAAAAGAACGAGACGGAGATAAGATGTCCGTGTCGAAGATGCAAGCTGAAGAGCCTTATTGCGGACCCGGATTCCGGGCAGGTGCGGGACCACCTGCTGTTGCGTGGTTTCATGGATGGCTATCGGTGGCAAGGTGATGAAGATGACTACGAAGTCGTCCATGCGGGCCGGGCAAGAAATGAGGAAGGGCAGCAAGACAACCACCGCGGCTCGGGCGGGCGAGAAGACGAAGAATCCCCAGGAGATGATCACGACTGTGATGCTGTACACAGTCATCATGTAGAAGATGCAGGACATGATGATGAGGAAGATGCCAGAGCAGGCGACGGGCATGATCATGAAGATGATGATGCCGGCGGAGCAGACGACGCTGGACCATCGATGGGCTGGGTGCAGGACCCTCATATTCAAGAGCTGCTTCTCAAGCAGACGGATAACGCAAGAGCTGCCGCCCGAGAGAAAGCCAAGATGGATCAACTTGAGTTAGACGCGGTTACTCCATTGTATGAAGGATGCAGGCCCGAGGATACCCGCCTGAAAGTAACGCTCATGGCCCTGGAGATGAAGGTAAAACACAAAATGACCGACGCATGCTTCGACGAGAACATGTCATTCTGGCACGAACGTCTTCCCAAGGGGAACAAGTGCCCGACCAGTTTGGAGGAGGCGAAGAAAATCGTGTGTCCTCTGGATTTACCGCACGTGAAATACCATGTGTGCATGAACAATTGCATCATTTATCGGGACGAGCACGCGGAGTCTACAATATGTCCGGTGTGCGGTGTCACTCGATACAAGAAGAGGAAGAAAGCTCCTCGAAAAGTGGTGTGGTACTTTCCGATCACTCCTCGTCTGCAGCGGTATTTCGCGGATCCTAAGGTAGCAAAGCTCCTACGTTGGCACGCGGATAGGGAGGAGAAGAAGCGAGAAGATGACGCAAATGATCCGGAGATAGATAAAAAAGACAAGATGCTGAGTCACCCTAAGGATGCGAGCCAGTGGCAAGCATTGAACTTCGAATACCCAGAATTTGGGAACGATCCAAGGAACATCGTGCTGGGCGCGAGCACCGATGGAGTCAATCCGTTTGGCAGCCAGAGAAGCACACATAGCACCTGGCCTGTGTTTGTGTGGATGTACAACCTTCCCCCTGGTTGTGCATGAAGAGGAAGTACATTCACATGAGTATGCTAATTGAAGGGCCGAAACAACCAGGGAACGACATCAATCTGTATCTGGGGCTGCTGAAAGAGGAGCTTGACACGCTGTGGAAAACGCCAGCCAATACGTGGGACGCCGCAGAGAAAGAATATTTCCCTATGAGAGCCGCACTGCTCACGACGGTGCACGACTATCTCGGTTACGGATATCTTGCGGGGCAGGTAGTCCACGGATTTTCTGGATGCGTAAGGTGCATGGATGACACAACGTATCGCCAGCTAGATAGAGATCCCGGGTCTTCGAAAACCGTGTTCATGGGACATCGAAGGTGGCTTCGCGACGATGACCCGTGGAGGAAACGCAAGGATCTGTTCGATGGTGAAACTGAACCCCGAAAACGCCCGTGTACGAGGAGCGGCGAGGAAATAGACAAGCTGTTGAAAAATTGGAAAGACTGCCCACTGCCGGGAAAGAAGCAAAAGGCGCCAGAGCCGGGAAAGAAGCGAAAGGCGCCAGAGCCGCTGCTGAAGGTATGGAAAACGAGGTCTGTTTTCTGGGACTTGCCGTACTGGAAGATCCACCGTGTGCCTCACAGCCTTGATGTCATGCATATCACGAAGAACGTGTGCGAGAGTCTGCTTGGTACCCTGCTCAACATGCCAGAGAGGACCAAAGATGGGCCGAAAGCAAGGGCAGACTTGAAATCAATGGGCATCAGGCAGGAGCTTCACGCTATATATATGATGATGATGATGATGATGATGATGATGATGATGATGATGATGAGGCGAAGCAGGACACAGAAAGTCGTCGCAAAGGCAAAAAGGCCAAGAAGACCGGAAATGACTACCCTCCCGCGTGCTTCACTCTAAGTCAGGAGGAGATCGAGCAGTTTTTCACCTGCCTCCTAGGAGTAAAACTTCCTTACGGTTACGCGGGGAAGATAAGCAGATACCTAGACCCAGCGAAGCAGAAGTTCAGCGGGATGAAGTCTCACGACTGTCACGTGCTGATGACGCAGATACTTCCAGTTGCAATCCGTGGGATCATGGACGCGCACGTCCGTGAAACGCTATTTGGCCTATGCAACTTCTTCGACGTCATCTCTCGGAAGTCGATTGGCGTGAGGCAACTCAGAAGGCTACAGGAAGAGATCGTGGTGATACTATGCGAGCTTGAGATGTACTTCCCGCCCGCATTCTTCGACGTTATGGTGCATCTGCTGGTCCATATAGTGGAGGATATCATCCAACTCGGGCCGACGTTCCTGCACAGCATGATGCCGTTCGAAAGGATGAATGGTGTCATCAAAGGATACGTTCGCAACATGTCACGTCCAGAAGGAAGCATAGCCAGGGGCTTTCTGACCGAAGAGTGCATCTCCTACTGCACGAATTATCTAGGCATCGAGAACCCCGTTGGTCTGCCCGTCAACAGGCACCTCGGCAGGCTCGCTGGATGGGGTCACCGTGAGGGTCGCCGCGAAATGCATGTCGACTTCGAGGGTCGACTCGCCGACTTTGAAAGAGCAAACCTAGTCGCGCTACAACACATAGACGTGGTCGATCCTTGGTTGGTAGAGCACAAAACCTTTATTAAAAAGACGTACAATGACCGAGGCCAATAGAGGACGGACGGAGATATACTCAAAGAGCACAACTCATGTTTCACGCGTTGGTTCAAGCATAAGCTTCTGTCGTACCCTTTACATGAGGATTCTTCCGCGGAAGAACAACTCATATTCGCCTTGTCACAGGGCGCCGAGCACAACCTGATGACCTATGAGGCGTACGATATCAACGGCTACACATTCTACACCGAGGCCAAGGACATGAAGAGCGATGGTTATCAGAACTCCGGGGTAACGATGGAATCCTACACCGGTAACGACAAGGACAGATACTACGGAAGGATCGAGGAGATCTGGGAGCTGAGCTACGCTGGAGAGAAGGTCCCGATGTTCCGTGTCAGATGGGCCAAGAACGTCATAAAAGAAGACCGGTATTTCACCACCATGGTTATACCCGAAGCCAAATCCAAGACCGCGGGCGCAAACGTCACCGCGAAAAATGAGCCATGGGTACTGGCTTCCCAAGTGGACCAATGCTTCTTCATTACCGACCCGCCAAAGCCCAGTCGTGTTGTCGTGAGGAGAGGCAAAAGGAAGATCATCGGAATGGATGGAGTAGCCAATGAGCAAGATTTCGACAAGTACGGCGACCCGAGGATCGAACATGACGACGATGATGAAGTAGCAGCATACACCACAAGAAGAAGCAGGACCACCCTACCTAAAGGACGTCCGTTCCACAGAAGAACTCCATTTGCGAAAAAGAAGGGCAAGAAGATTGTGAACAGATAGCTAGCTAAGATCGCTTGTATTTAAATCGTAGCCTTCATTTCTCGATTGTATTTCATGGGTACTTTTTGAACTATCATGAATATTTTTAAATTTCATGGACACTCGATCTCGATCCCCCTCCATCTCGATCGCTATCCCACCTTGCCAGATCCGGCCCCCCTCGCCGCCGAGCACCCCCCAGTCCACCGGCCGCCGCCGCCGACCCCCCGCACCCTCGATTCCCCTACCCAACCGCCGCCGCCGACCCCCCGCACCCCGCGCACCGTCTTATAAAAAAATTAGTATCAAACAGCTTTTTAAATGCTACTGTCTTATAAAAAAATATTACTGTTATTATTTAAACAAGTTTGAACATATTTAAACACAAATAAGTATCAAACAGCTTTTTAAATGCTAAAAAAAATTTGTGGAGCCCACCTCGATCCCCCTCCATCTCGACCGCTATCCCACCTCGCCAGATCCGGTCCCCCTCGGCGCCGAGCACCCCCAAGTCCACCGGCCGCCGCCGCCGACCCACCGCACCCTCGATTCCCCTACCCAACCGCCGCCGCCGACCCCCCGCACCCCGCGCACCGTCTTATAAAAAAATAAGTATCAAACAGCTTTTTAAATGCTACTGTCTTATAAAAAAATATTACTGTTATTATTTAAACAAGTTTGAACATATTTAAACATAAATAAGTATCAAACAGCTTTTTAAATGATAAAAAAAAATTTGTGGAGCCTGGGAGTCGAACCCAGGACCTCCTGGTGTGAGAACTGGCTACTGACCAGTCGAGCTAGTAGAGTGGGCTTGACGTGGATAGGTTCTGGTAGTACATAACCTTTTGGCTCGAGTTGAAATAAAAAAAAGTACTAATGGCGCACCACGGTGAGGTGCGCCATTAGTATGGACATGCTAATGGCGCACCACGGTGAGGTGCGCCATTAGTATTGTGGCCCGATCCCCCTTCGCCCGATCCCCCCTTCGCCTGATCCCCCCTTCCCTCTCCCCCTCGCCAGTTCTCTCCCTCTCGATCCACCGCCGCCACCGCCGCTGCCCTCGCCCTCGCCCTCGCCCTCGCCCTCTCCCTCCCTCGCCCTCTCCTCGCCGCCCGGACGCCGCCCGGACGCCGCGTCGACGCCGCCTCGACCCCGCCCCGACCCCGCCGCCCGGACGCCGCCCCGACCCCGCCACCCGGACGCCGCCCCGGACGCCGCCCCGACCCCGCCGCCCGGACGCCGCCCCGGACGCCGCCCCGACCCCGCCGCCCGGACGCTGCCCCGCCGCCCCGACGCCGCCTCGACCCCTGCCTCTCTACGAGGAGGTAACCCTAACCCCACCCGCGCACGTGGTGATCTAAGGTTATAGGGTATAGATCCTTTGATCCGTGCTTGGTATGGAAATGTTGCTCTCCGATCTCCTTAGGGCGATTCTATGACTTGCTTGTGGTGTTTGGTAATTTAGTGCAACTCTGCCTGCTCATATCTGGAGTATGAAGAAAATTGGGTGATTTTGTGCAGTCCTTTAGCTTGCTGTAGACTTGTAGATATGTAGCGAAAGCAAGTAGGGTTTGGTATGTGATTTTTGTAGCTTTTATTATGATACATTCTTTAAACATGTGCTATGGTTTACCTGTTATTAGCATCCGTAGCAGGAATGGTTGCCGATCTCTGTTGGACACACTCGGATGGCAGTTCGGTGTGTGCATCAGATAACTGTATCCATTTTAGTTCTGCTTGCTCTGATTAAAGTGGAAAGTACTGCCGTTATCTTATATGTTGTTCTGTTAGGATTGAATACAACAAGAGACGTGCCCATTTCTGTTATAGTACCCCTGAATAAAATGGTAAATACTGCAGTTATCATATACAATCTCTCAGGAGTGAATACCACAAGAAGCGCATTTTTGTTAATATCCCCTGCTTCCTGATGTATTTGTTTCTTGGTAAAAGTGAACTTCCAATGAATATTTTTGTGCTGGAGCAGGCTGGAGGGGTATTCGGCTGTGCACATTTAATTATAGTATCTGGTGGAGATACCCTGTTCAAGGACAGGGGGGCGGGGGTGTGAACTTTGTGAAATCCTGTCCTATTGATGACTTTGCAAACTTATCAGGAGGTGGTGTTAGGAAATCTAAACAGTTTAAACTATATAGGAAGACATTTATAGGTTAGAAACAATCTGTTCTACTTCTGCAGATTATCTAGATAAGTGATGAAGTTTACTTAGTATAGTATTTTTTTTCTGTCACTTCTTTATCTACCAAAAGTGTGAACCCATGGTATGAGCCACTAATGCAAGCATCGTCATTCTTTTCTGAGTTTGTCTAATTCACATCTAAATGTTTTCTAAGGATGTCACATCTAAGCTCCCACAAATAACGCAGCAACAAGGAACAAAAAAAAGCTGGGGCAAAAAAAAATACACCACAAACATAGTGGACACAAGGTTAGACGTGACATAAATGTGTCCTAGACAGACCCTTCTTTTCTTAGTGAAACATCAACTTTCCAAAGACAATATTCCAAACTGGACAGTTGATACATAGAGCTATTTTACTTTAACATTTAAAGTGTGGCTGCAAATCTGGGATGCAGGAGGTGAAAATTCATTGTCTAATCTGTTTCTCAGTTTCCTCTTTCAGAAACGAGAGATTTTTCAAGACCTTGCTCCACTGCTGTGGCACTCCTTTGGCACTGTTGCTGCACTGCTCCAGGTAGGTTACAGTTATTGCACTGTTCTAAATTCAGTCGCAATGGCAAGAGTAGATATGTACTTGTGCAGTTCTTGTTATTTAAGTAAGGGTGGTTGTCCATGGTACTGAGCGCTGCTGTTTCTATGCCAAGTCTTAAATATTTCCATTGTTTATTGTTAAAAAGCTTTCCTCATTTTGGTGACTTTACAGAATAAGTAAATCTTAACTAGCAGTGGTTAATAATTAAGTCTTCTTCTTTTTCCTTTGCAGCTCACATCCCACTGTACCTGTACCCGTTCCTGAATACTACCAGCAAGACAAGACCTTTTGAGTACTTGAGGCTTACCAGCTTGGGTGTTATTGGTGCTCTTGTGAAGGTAAATTAAAACTAGATACTTATGCAAACTAGGAATGGATGGTCCATATAGATTTTTGCTTTAAATGGTGAGAGGGTTGAACCAGAGGGGAAAACAGTGATGGGGATTGGCTGTATTCTTTCTTTTTTTGTAGACTATATCTTGTTCTTTTGGTATTCTCATTCCAGTAATCCAGTCATTTTAATCAAATGGACTGGTTGGGATTGGATCCCAGGAATCTCAACAGGAACTGTTATTTTTGAAGCAAACAGGCTAATGATTTGTTAGAAATTATATTGTTTCTTCTTTTGGATATCCGATTCTGATATGTCAGAAACACAACATATCAAAAGTTAGCAATGACCAAACTGGCATGTAACAGAGACACTATAAAAGATAGCCAACATCCAGTTAGGCCAACATAACAGTGAACAAAACTACTGTTAATCAGCTCAGTTCTAGTGCTGTTGGATTTTTCTCGATTGTATTCTTGCAGTTTTGAAAATTCAGTTCATTCGGTTACTGAAAATTCAGTTAATTCAGTTAGGCACACAAATTTCAGAACTTTTGTGTGCCCTAGTACTTGGTGTTTGTAGAAAACCAGGAGTGTCAATGGGACTAGAATTCACTTGTTCTTATCTGGGTTTGTAAAACTTGTTCATGTACTGAACTACTAATGCCTTGTGATGCTCTGAATTACTTGTGATCACATTGAGAAAGACTTGTAAAGATGATGATCATCTTTAACAGAAAACAATTTGTGATGATTTTGCTAGTTTGCTGGATTTGGTTGTCTCCGACCATCGTGTCGTGATGATTTTGCAGGTACCCCGAGAGGCCCTTGAGTTTGCCGGAATGTCGATTAACTTCCGTTCCGGCAAATTCGGGTACTCCATATGTCCTATTTTCAGCAAAGGTCATGCTGAAATTTTCCGTGAATTTTAGCATGACTTTGCTAAAAATAGGACATATGGGGTACTTGTGACTAATGCATGGGCCGGGGTATCTTAGTAGTTAATTAAGTAGGATCAAGTGCCCCGGCGTACTTGTGACTAATGCATGGCTTTTAGGGTGCCTCGGTGTCGATAAAAACCGAAATGATGAAAAGTTAGGCTTTTAGGGTGCCTTGGCGTCGAAAAACCCTCAATGATAAAAGCTTAGATTTTAGGATGCCTCGGTGTCGACAAACCCTAAATGATGAGACCATGATCTTGTTCCTTGACAATAACCAACTTTTTGACCAAACTTTGTTTCTATTTAGAGAGAAACATGGCCCACAACGATGAGGCCGGGGGTTCGGGCGGCAAGGCATTCTGGGAGCTGTCCCAGGAGATGGAGGAACAACCTCACTTGTATGAGGCCGCCGCCTTCCCCACCGATCCTGAGACCACGGATGGTGCCGCCGAGGATGACCACACTGATGCCACCACTGATGGTGCCGCCGAGGATGCCACCACTGATGATGGCGGCGCACGCATAGATAGCAGCCAGCCGAAGAGGCAACGGAAGGACCGGCGCCCGATCGTGCTCCGCACCCTCAAGGAGGAAGTTACTGAAGTGGACTCCAACGGGAATCCAACGGCGCCCGAACGAATAGTCAAGGGGTACTCGCTTCAGCTCGGGTGCATTGTCCGGAGCACCGTCTCGATCAACACCGAGAACCTGAGGCATCCTGACCGGGGGAATTTGCGCCACCTCCTCTTCACGAAGCTGCACGAACGATACAAGTTCCCCGCTGAATTCGAAAACACAAGCCTCAAAGGGAATAAAGTGAACAATGCTGCCCTCACGAAGATGAGCAAGGCCCTGTCTACTTGGAAAAGCAATGTGAAGAGAATGATCGAGAAAGGTGAGAGTTATGAGAAGATCAAGGAGAAAAATCCTTCGATCACCGAAGATGACTACAACGACTTGAAGATCAATTGCTCGAGCACCGCAAGCTCCCAATCAAGTGAGTGGGGGAAACAAATGCGGGAGCTGAACATAGGGGAACACACACTCGGTCCCGGCGGTTACAGAGTGGCGGAGCCTATATGGGACAAGGAGGAGGCGGACCGTGCCGAGCAAGGCCTACCGCCCCTCTTCGATAAATACGGTGACAAGCAGACCAGGAACTTTGTTAGGGCCCGGTACAAGAAGGACCCGAAAACAAAGGAGCTTACCACGGATCCAAAGACCAGGCAGCTTGAGCTTGTTCTGGTAAGGAATACACCCCCGCGTAATTAGCTCCATATGGTTGCATTCTAATTAATGAAGCCGAATTTCTAAATGGTTCACATTCCTTCCGCAGGCGACTGAAAGCAGTAGCGCGGGGTCGACTCAGAGCAACCCTTGGGACACCACTCTAAATAGGGGGTTGAATATAATGAAGAACAAGGATAAGCTCAGTAAGCCGACATCAGCTGGTCGTGTGGCCGGCAAAGGCTTGTCGACAAAATGGGGGTCATACTATACCGCTGGTGTGCGGAAGGAGAAAAAGACCAGCTCGGAAAGCCAGGCGCGAGAGGTTCAAGAACTCAAGGCACACGTGGCGCGGATTCCGGAGATTGTCCAAGAGCAAGTGGAACAACGACTCGGAGCGACGATCACCGCCCTTGTGCCTACCTTGATCTCGGGGTTGAGTGCGTGGATTGCGGGCGGCCAACAGGGGCCGCCCCCGATTCCTAGCTTCACGGCCAGCAACTCGCATAATGCGATGGCGGGGCCATTGGTGCCTCCGGCGGAGGCGGCATTGGTGTCTCCGATGCCGGCACGGGAGCTTAATGCACCCGGGTGTACGCCAGCCGGCACCTCTTCAGCAAGCGGCCACTCCGTCAACTGCACGCCCGCCGTTGGCGGTGCCTCGACATTAGCCGAGCTCGACGCCATCATCACGGTAACTAATTAAGCCTCTCTCGGCCGAGGACTTCATCTCCTTGCCTTTGACTGGGCATCCCTGACGCCCTACATGTTTTCGCAGGGCGCCGCCGACGTTCCGTGCAGTCTCCTCCACTTCGTGAACAACGAGTTGGTCGATGTCGCCAAGGGCAAAATCGTTCAACCGGGCAACCCCTTGTTCCACGGTACCCAGATGCCACCCAACTTGTTTAGGGTTCAACTGGTTCGGGTGCTGCCAGGCTGCGACGACTTGTTACCTCCGATTCGACCCGTCGGGGCCGACGATGATGACGTGATGACCCTCAGCGCCTGCCTGAGCTGGCCCCTGCTTTGGCCGAAGAGCCAAATTCGTTTGGGGGCGGGGGACACCACCCCAAAGACAACACCGCCAGTCGTGCCGGCGCCAAGTCGGCCCCATGGCAAGACCGCCGTAACGGTGCCGGACATCCCTATGCCACTGGATCCAAACATGCATATGGCACAGGATCAGAACGACGACGACGACGACGATGATACATTTGGCAACGTCGATCAGTACTTTGCCGAGCATGGGTACGATGGCGACTTCATGGGGCCTCCTTCTCAAGAACCAAACCCAACAAAAGACGTGTGCGATCTAGCTCGTACCGCGGAGAAGCCAAGTTGCAACAGGCGCCGTCTGGCGTTCAGCTCTCAGGAGACGCCTCCAGCTGCCGACTTCACCGATCCTCAAATAGGCGAGGTGCGAAATATTATCAGCCCCAACACACTCAAGAAGGAGGTCTGTGAGCAGAACTCGGTCCCATTACAGGAGAAGAAGAAGGCACGCAAAAGAAAGACTAAGAAGGGTGCGAGCCAGCCGGCACCGAGTACGATCCGTGCTCAGGACGGGCCACCTTCACCGCAGGATATCTCGAGGAGGGTGCATGTGGCGGGTAGGGCGATGCTACCACCAAATATGCTCAATGCTGCAACCGGTGCTATGCGGAGTCTGCACGACAGTGTTCTTTCTTTGGAGAAGCGGCGTCTCAGAGAGAAGGATGTGGCATAACCGGTTTTCGTGGCCAAGGTGCCAGAGGGCAAGGGCTTTGTGGATGGCGACATCGGGGGTACGATCGTCCTGTGGTTTGATGACATCTTTGCTATGTTTAACCTTCATCCGCCGCACTACACCTTCGTTCGGCTATTTTCGCTGAGTATGAAGATGCGGATCATTCGCGACAAGACCCCGGACATCGTGATAGTCGACCCCTTCTACATGCGTGCCAAGATCTTGGGCAGCGCTGGGGACCGGCAAGTCGCGAGTTCTTACCTCGAAGGCGTCATTCTGGCAAACCAAGATAAGGATAACTTCCTCGTGCCTTACTTTCCCGAGTAAGTCCTCCCCTCAACCGGCCCGTAACATATGAATTCTTACTTTTCGATCGTTTTTCTTTTAACATTCCGTGTTTTCTGCAGTGACACACGTTGCACGCTCATCCTCCTAAGCCCCAAATATTCCATGGCCACGTATTTCGACCTGGACCGTCAGTCGAACGTAGACTACACAAATGTCAAGAAGGTTCTTGATGATGTTCTCCCCGGCTACGCCCAATCTGGAGGCACCTTCACCAGGCCTATTCGTAAGTACGGCAAGCACGTGTTCTCCCACAATACGACGTTCTGCTGCGTCAAGCAGCCGCCTGGCGGTCAGAAGGGTGCCTACTACGCCATCCATCACATGCGGGCGATCGTACGGGACCATCATCAACTTCTGGTACCGAGTAAACTCCAAGATTGGGCCGCGAGCGTGTCGGCAATCCAGGACGCGGACCTCCGACAAGAATTCTTTCGCATCCAGTCGGAGTTTGCGGAAATCATCCATCAAGATGTCCTTCGTACCTCGGGGCAGTTCTACCTCAGAAATCAACCGTCCAACAGTGACATCGACACAATGCTACAAATGCAGGATGACAACGCCCGTTCTTTCATGACTCCCACGATAGACGGCGGCTTCATCCACGCTCCGGTCCCTTGAGTCGAGTTGTCTAGTTCTGAAACATCGATTGGCTCATGTTGTAATTAAACTTTAATGAACTTGTAGTATGTCTCTTTGGTTTTGAGAGTCGTTCAACTTAGATGTAATCGATGCTATTAATGTCTTGCTTTTCTCTTCCGATTGTTCTGTTGCATAATTATATATTGCTTATGTATTGTCTGTGAATTGGTACTAACGTTTCGTTTGGCTAGTGCATAGTGATGCCGACGTATGTCGTGTACAAGGGTAAGGTTCCCGGAGTCTACGATGACCGGGAGGAGTGTCGGAGACAGGTTCACCGATTCAGCGGTAACAGTTACAAAGAGTACACCACTAGGGCCGAGGCCGAATCTAGATACGCCCGCTATCTAGCGGGAGAGGGGAGGGAGCGTTGGAGGAACCGGATGAAGACGAGTTTCATCGTGATGATGCTCATCGTGATGACCGCAGCTCTCTTCTATGTGATGGTAGTTTAGATGATCGATATCGACTTGTAATGCGAAGACAAACTCGCTACTCGCGGTCTCGAGACTTGTAATATAATGTTCTATCTTTGTTCGGTCTTTTTAATTCGGAGACTAATATGATGAATTGTATTCAGAGACTAATATGATGAATTGTATTCAAAGACTAATCTTCTATTGTATTTGATGAATCTATTGTTGATGTGTGCTGTCTATATTTTGTCAAATTATACATTTTGTAACCTGTGCAAAAAGCAGAAAATAAAAAAATAAAAAAAAACCTAATATTCATACTAATGGCGCATCACACGACAGTGCGCCATTAGTATGACAGTGCATACTAATGGCGCATCACCGGGTAGTGCGCCATTAGTATGCTGCGGTTACTAATGGCGCATCCAGAGGTGGTGCGCCATTAGTATGCCAAAGCACCTGGGTATACATGCCAACTGGGAGGCATACTAATGGCGCACCCTCGCATATACTAATGGCGCACCAGGTGGTGCGCCATTAGTATACCAGATACTAATGGCGCACCAGCTGGTGCGCCATTAGTAAAAATTACTAATGGCGTGCTATCAATGGCGCACCAGTGATGCGCCATTAATGGCCATATTAGGTGCGCCATTAGTAGTGGTATTTCTAGTAGTGTAGAGAGGAATTACCCTAGATACTTGGTAGATGAGAAGGCTGGCAAGGTCGATAGAAGTATATTGGATATACATTATGTTAATGTGTACTTTACTAGTACTCCTAGTAGCACCAGGGTATTAAGATACCGGTTCGGTTGCTAAGTGTTAGTAACTCGAAATCAAAAGAGCTACGGAATAAACGGAGACTAGCTAAAGGTGAGCTGATGATATGTGTTGGAAGTATTTCCAAGTTCGATGTGATCAAACATCGCACGCTCCCTCTACCATCAAGATTAGTATTAAACCTGAATGATTGTCATTTGGTGTTTGCGTTGAGCATAGACATGATTGGATTATGTCTATCGCAATACGGTTATTCATTTAAGGAGAATAATGGTTACTCTGTTTATTTGAATAATACCTTCAATGGTCTTGCACCTGAAACGAATGGTTTATAAAATCTCGATCGTAGTGATACACATTTTCATGCCAAAAGATATAAGATAGTAATGATAATACCACTTACTTGTGGCACTGCCATGTAAGTCATACTGGTATAAAATGCATGAAGAAGCTCCATGTTGATGGATCTTTGGACTCACTCGTTTTTGAAAAGTTTGAGACATGCGAACCATGTCTATTGGTGTATACGCATGAAGAAACTCCATGCAGATGGATCGTTTGGACTCACTTGATTTTGAATCACTTGAGATATGCAAATCATACCACATGGGCAAGATGACTGAAAGCCTCGTTTTCAGTAAGATGGACCAAGACAGCAACTTGTTGGAAGTAACACATTTTGATGTGTGCAGTCCAATGAGTGCTGAGGCATGCAGTGAATATCGTTATGTTCTTACTTCACAGATGATTCGAGTAGATGTTGAGTATATTTACTTGATGAAACAAAAGTCTGAATTATTGAATGGTTCAAGTAATTTCAGAGTGAAGTTGAAGATCATCATGACAAGAGGATAAAATGTCTATGATATGATCATAGAGATGAGTATCTGAGTTACGAGCTTTGGCACGCAATTAAGACATTGTGGAAATTGTTTCACAATTAATACCGCCTGGAACACCATAGTGTGATGGTGTGTCCGAACATCATAGTTGCACCCTATTGGATATGGTCCGTACCATGATGTCTCTTATCGAATTACCACTATCGTTCATGGGTTAGGCATTAGAGACAACCGCACTCACTTTAATAGGGCACCACGTAATTCCGTTGAGACGACACCGTTTGAACTATGGTTTGGAGAAACCTAAGTTGTCGTTTCTTGAAAAGTTTGGGGCTGCGAAGCTTATGTGAAAAAGTTTCAGGTTGATAAGCTCGAACCCAAAGCGGATAAAATGCATCTTCATAGGACACCCAAAAACAGTTGGGTATACCTCCTAATTCAGATCCTAAAGCAATAGGGATTGTTTCCATAATCGGGTCCTTTCTCGAGGAAAGGTTTCTCTCGAAAGAATTGAGTGGGAGGATGGTGGAGACTTGATGAGGTTATTGAACTGTCACTTCAACAAGTGTGTAGCAGGGCACAGGAAGTTGTTCCTGTGGCACCTACACCAATTGAAGTAGAAGCTTATGATAGTGATCATGAAGTTTCGGATCAAGTCACTACCGAACCTCGTAGGGTGACAAGGATACGTACTACTTCAGAGTGGCACAGTAATCCTGTCTTGAAGGTCATGTTGCTAGACAACAATGAACCTACGAGCTATGGAGAAGCGATGGTGGGCCCAAATTCCGACAAATGGTTAGAAGCCATGAAATCCGAGATAGGATCCATGTATCAGAACAAAGCATGGACTTTGGTGGACTTGCCCGATGATCGGCAAGCCATTGAGATAAATGGATCTTTAAGAAGAAGACGGACGTGGATGGTAATGTCACCATCTATGAAGCTCGACTTGTGACGAAGAGTTTTTCACAAGTTCAAGGAGTTGACTACGATGAGATTTTCTCATCCGTAGCGATGCTTAAAGTCCGTCGGATTCATGTTAGCATTAGCTGCATTTATGAAATCTGGTAGATGGATGACAAAACGAGTTTCCTTACCAGTCTTCGTAAGGAAAGGTTGTATGTGATACAATCAGAAAAGGTTTTGTCGATCATAAGGATGCTGAAAGGTATGCTAGCTCCAGCGATCCTTCTAAGGACTGGAGTAAGCATCTCGGAGTTGGAATGTACGCTTTGATAAGATGATCAAAGATTTTGGGTTTATACAAAGTTTATGAGAAACTTGTATTTCCAAAGAAGTGAGTGGGAGCACTATAGACTTTCTGATGAGTATATGTTGTTGACATATTGATGATCAGAAATGATGTAGAATTTCTGGAATGCATATAGGGTTATTTGAAAAGGTGTTTTTCAAGTGAAAACCTGGATTAAGCTACTTGAACATTGAGCATCAAGATCTATGAGGATAGATCAAAAACGCTTAATGATACTTTCAAATGAGCATATACCTTGACATGATCTTGAAGGTGTTCAAGATGGATCAGTCATAGAAGGAGTTCTTGCCTGAGATGTAAGGTATGAAGTTAAGACTTAAAGCTCGACCACGGCAGAAAAGAGAGAAAGGACGAAGGTCGTCCCTTATGCTATAGACGTAGGCTCTACAGTATGCTATGCTGTGTACCGCACCTGATGTGTGCCTTGCTACATATCTGGCAAGAGAGTACAAAGGTGATCAAGGAGTGGATCACCAGATAGCGGTCAAAATTATCCTTAGAAGAATAAGGATATGTTTCTCGATTATGGAGGTGATAAAGAGTTCGGCGTAAAGGGTTACGTTGATGCAAGCTTTAACACCTATCCGAGTGACTCTGAGGCAAACCGGATACGTATAGTGGAGCAACCATTTGGAATAGCTCCAAGTGGAGCGTGGAAGCAGCATTTACAATATGACCTAGAGATTTGCGAAGTACATACGGATCTGAATGTTGCAGACCCGTTGACTAAAACCTCTCTCACAAGCAGAACATGATCAAACCCCAGATCTCATTGAGTCTTAATCACATGATGATGTGAACTAGTTTAGTGACACTAGTAAACTCTTTGGATGTTGGTCACATGGTGATGTGACCTGTCAGTGTTAATCACATGGTGATGTAAACTAGATTATTGACTCTAGTGCAAGTGGGAGACTGTTGGAAATATGCCCTAGAGGCAATAATAAAAGTGTTATTATTATATTTCTTTGTTCATGATAATAGTCTTTTATTCATGCTATAACTGTATTATTCGGAAATCGTAATACACGTGTGAATACATAGACCACAATATGTCCCTAGTGAGCCTCTAGTTGACTAGCTCGTTGTGATCAACAGATAGTCATGGTTTCCTGGCTATGGACATTGGATGTCGTTGATAACGGGATCACATCATTAGGAGAATGATGTGATGGACAAGACCCAATCCTAAGCCTAGCATAGAGATCGTGTAGTTCGTATGCTAAAGCTTTTCTAATATCAAGTATCTTTTCCGTAGACCATGAGATTGTGCAACTCCCGGATACTGTAGGAATGCTTTGGGTGTACCAAACGTCACAACGTAACTGGGTGGCTATAAAGGTGCATTACAGGTATCTCCGAAAGTGTCTGCTGGGTTGGCACGAATCGAGACTGGGATTTGTCACTCCGTGTAAATGGAGAGGTATCTCTAGGCCCACTCGGTAGGACATCATCATAATGTGCACAATGTGACCAAGGGGTTGATCATGGGATGATGTGTTACGGAAAGAGTAAAGAGACTTGCCGGTAACGAGATTGAACAAGGTATCGGTATACCGACGATCGAATCTCGGGCAAGTATAATACCGCTAGACAAAGGGATTTGTATATGGGATCGATTGACTCCTTGACATCGTGGTTCATCCGATGAGATCATCGTGGAACATGTGGGAGCCAACATGGGTATCCAGATCCCGCTGTTGGTTATTGACCGGAGAACGTCTCGGTCATGTCTACATGGTTCCCGAACCCGTAGGGTCTACACACTTAAGGTTCGATGATGCTAGGGTTATAAAGGAAGTTTGTATGTGGTTACCGAATGTTGTTCGGAGTCCCGGATGAGATCCCGGACGTCACGAGGAGTTCCAGAATGGTCTGGAGGTAAAGATTTATATATGGGAAGTCCTGTTTTGGTCACCGGAAAAGTTTCGGGTTTTATCGGTAACGTACCGGGACCACCGGGAGGGTCCCGGGGGTCCACCAAGTGGGGCCACCGGCCCCGGAGGGCTGCATGGGCCAAGTGTGGGAGGGGACCAGCCCCAGGTGGGCTGGTGCGCCCCCCACCAAGGCCCAAGGCGCCTAGGGATGGGGGAAACCCTAAAGGGGGGCGCCTCCCTTGCCTTGGGGGGCAAGGCAACCCCCCTGGCCGCCGCCCCCTCCTCAGATTGGATCTGAGGGGGCCGGCCTCCCTCTCCCTTGCCCCTATATATATGTGGGGGGTGGGAGGGCAGCCGTACCACAAGTTCTAGCGCAGCCCTTCCCCTCTCCCAAGTCCTCCTCCTCTCTCGCGGTGCTTGGCGAAGCCCTGCATGATTGCCACGCTCCTCCACCACCACCACGCCGTTGTGCTGCTGCTGGATGGAGTCTTCCTCAACCTCTCCCTCTCTCCTTGCTGGATCAAGGCGTGGGAGACGTCACCGGGCTATACGTGTGTTGAACGCGGAGGTGCCCTCCGTTCGGCACTAGGATCTCCGGTGATTTGGATCACGACGAGTACGGCTCCTTCAACCCCGTTCTCTTGAACGCTTCCGCTTAGCGATCTACAAGGATATGTAGATGCACTCTCCTTCCCCTCGTTGCTGGTTTCTCCATAGATAGATCTTGGTGACACGTAGGAAAATTTTGAATTTCTGCTACGTTCCCCAACAGGTAGAAGAGGGAGAGTAATGGGGGAGAAGTGTTGAGAAGAAGAAGAGTGAGAGTGGGAGGATGTGGGAGGCAGGGGAAAGGGAAGAGAGGAGGGGGAGGGAAGGGGACGGGTGGGGAAAAGGTGGTGGGTTGGTGCGGATTAGCAGTAGCGCAGGACGTAAAACGCGCTGCTGATAAGAAAGTAGCAGCAGCGCGCTTTCGGCAGAAGCGCTACTTTTAACCGGGACAAAAAGTGTGTCCGATTTGAAAATTAGCAGCAGCAACCTCAGAAAAAGTGCGCTACTACTACATCCATAGCAGTAGCGCGGCTAGCGGAACCGCGCTGCTACTAAATGGAGTTTGGGGGTGTCGGTGTCAAAACCGGCGGATCTCGGGTAGGGGGTCCCGAACTGTGCGTCTAGGCGGATGGTAACAGGAGACAAGGGAAACGATGTTTTTACCGAGGTTCGGGCCCTCTCGATGGAGGTAAAACCCTACTCCTGCTTGCAAACAACTTCCTTATGGTTTATAAACTAATGTCTACCGCGGACGTATATTTATAGTGGCGGTTCATGAGCTTGGCGGTTCACAAAATTAAAGTCCCAAGCACTTTGCAAGCAAGACTACTTGGCACTTGGGGGCTAATGCATATTGCAGTTCAAACTATGCAGTTAATATGTTCTACACAAGCATGTGAAGGACCAGCTCATTCATTTTGATTAAAACAGCCCTTGGGGGCTACGGAGGGCTACGGATTAAGCCGGATTTCTACAGGTTTTTGATCTAAAGACATTGTTAATACTTGTTTGACGTTTTTATAAAGTCTACAACATATTCATCATATGCAGTAGACTTCGGGGATGGCGCAATAAGAATGATTCAGGGAAAAGAGGAGATCATACCTCAAATTTATGGTGCATCTGCTTCACCATGTCGGTTTCGACGTCACGGCTACTGTGCACTTGGCTGAGATAGCCAACCAAAACTTCTCCGACACTCACGTGAGAGTAATCCGTAAGGTCAAATCTGACCTTACGACATTCCAGGAATTCTTCTTTGGCAGTGCATTTGGCAAGCACAGCAGACCATCCCGGCTCAATGTAATTGGTCTTGGTAATTTCAACCTCAGCTTCTTGAGGGTCGTTTGTCTTGACTGGGCTTGAGACTAAGGTTGGCGGTTCATACGCGGGTCATCAATAGCTTGCTCGGTAGGCGGGTCAGCGGCTAAGGTTGGCGGTTCATACGCTGGCTCAGGTGGTGGCTCAGTAGCAGAGGTTTCCGGTATGACCGTCTGAAGTGCCGGTTCTTTGAGGGTTGGCTCATCGACCGGCTTGTCCTTGTTGGCCTTGCTAACCTTTACTTTGCCATTACATAAAGATCAAAAGGTTAGTATAAGTATAAAAATTCAAAGAACAAGCTAGGAAAGTCATCATTACCCTGGAGCGTCTTTGAAAGCTGGCAAGTTGGATTGAATTGAGTCACCGGATGAAGGAGAAGTTTCCTGATAATTCGAGTCAGAAGGGTTCAGTGGCTGACAAGTGAGACCTGCCAAAGGATAAGAGGAATCTAAGACGGAGATGACCTTGTTCCGGCGCTTCCGTGGTGTATTGGGCAAGCCGGAGGAGAGCTCTGTGTCTTTGCTGGTACGGGTCTGCCTCCGACTCTCATGAATTTGTCGCTTCAAAAGAAATTGAGGATCTTGATAAGCAAAACGATGTGAAAATCTTACTTTACAAGTTACTTGGCGGAGTTTTTGGCGCGGCAAAGGCTCTGAGTCGGAGGAAATAATAGTTACCTCTTCATCCACCCCGCGGCTCGTGCCCGTGTCATCCTGATCATAATCAGTATCAATAAGGTGATTAAAAAATAAGCCAAGGGAGTCAAGGGCTACCTCCGACTTAGAAGAATCATCTAACCGAAGCTACTCAGAAGCACTGGGTTTCTTTCCACGTTTCTTTGTGGTGGCTCTCCTAGCGGCTCTCCTGGCCTTCCTGTCTCTTTTCGCGGCCTCATGATCATATTTGACTTTCCAGAATTTGTTATCAGCTTGTGAAAATCAACAAAAGTTTGATTATAGATAAAACATAAATATTGGAAATGATTTGTTCAGCTTGGCGACTTACCGCTGGAGCCAGATTGGTTGCGCAGAAAGGGCTTAAGCCCACCTTGGCGCAGTCTATTAGGCTTTCATTAAGGAGGCACTTGGTCATGTCATGTCGGAGGGGTATTAAACAGCATAATGGATCTGAACATATAATTTTCCACCAAATAAACCATATAATAATCAACTACAAGATGTAATCAACACTACTAGTCACCCGCAAGCACCAATCTACAGTTCCGGTACAAAGATTGAACACAAGAGATGAACTAGGGTTTGAGAGGAGATGGTGCTGTTGAAGATGTTGATGGAGATTGCCCTTCCCAAGATGGGAGAGTTGTTGGTGATGATGATGACGATGATTTCCCCCTCCGGGAGGGAAGTTCCCCCGGCGGAATCGCTGCGCCGAAGGGCAAAAGTATTCCTGCCAAGTTCAGCCTCGAGACGGCGGCCCTTCGTCCCGAAAGTCCTTCCCTTATTTTTTCTAGGTCAAAATGACCTAAATACCAGAAGAGAGGCACGGGAGGTGGGCTGGGCTGAGCACAACCCACCAGGTTGCGCCTGGGGGGCCTGGCGCGCCCTGGTGTCTTGAGCTCACTGATACATCTCCAACGTATCTATAATTTTTGATTGTTCCATGCTATTATATTATCTATTTTGGATGTTTAATGGGCTTTAATAAGCTATTTTACATTATTTTTGGGACTAACCTATTAACCGAGGGTCTAGTGGCAATTTCTATTTTTTTGTCTATTTTAGAGTTTTGCAGAAAAGGAATACCAAACGGAGTCCAAACGGAATGAAACCTTTGCGAAGATCTTTCTTGGACCGAAAGCAAACAAGAAGACTTGGAGATGAAGTCAGAGAGGCAACAAGGCGGCCACGAGGCAGGAGGGCGCGCCCAAGGCGGTTAGGCATGCCCCCACCCTTGTGGGTCCCTCGTAACACCCCTGACTTAGTTCCTTCGTCTATATATATTCTTATACCCCAAAAACATCAGGGGGAGCCGCGAAATCACTTTTCCACTGCTGCAACCTTCTGTACCCGTGAGATCCCATCTTGGGACCTTTTCCGGCGATCTGCCAGAGGGGGATTCGATCATGGAGGGCTTCTACATCAACACCCACTACTAGGGAAAAGCCTATACACAGAATCTTACCAGCAGCGCTCCTCAAAATACCACGCTACTACTATTTAGCAGACGCGCATTTCACCAAAACCCGCTGCTGAAAGGAAAATAGCAGTAGCGCGTCCACCACAAACCGCGCTACTGCTATAATTGCAATGACCTCGCCCCCCCGCTAGTTATAGCAGTAGCGCTCTGTACAGAACAGCGCTACTGCTACAGAAGTTAGCAGTAGCGCGCTTCTAGGAAAACCGCTACTGCTAAGATCAACCCACAAGTTTAGTCCCACCTCGCTCCGTGAACAGGGTGTTTACCACCTTAAATTTGTTATTTCCGAAACTACCACAACCAGTTGGTCTTCACTGAACTCAAAAAGATCATTGATAGCCAATGTATTTTTGCATTGATGTATTTTTTGTATAGTTACACTTAGCAGTAGCGGTTTATACGCAAAGCGCTACTGCTATTCAGATTAGCTGTAGCATGTTTTGGCAAACGCGCTACAACTATCCCTACCTTATCCCCACGCGCACGACCGGCCCTCACTCACACTGATCTCACTCTCGCCCGCGTGCCGATAACCGTCGTCGTGCGTCGCCGCCGCCGCCGCCTTCGTCCGTCCGCCGCCGAGGTACTCCCCTCCTTCCGTCCCTCCTTCCTCCTCCTCCCTCCTCCCTCCGCCTGCGGCCGCCCCTCCCTCCTCCTCCGCCGCCCTCCTCCCTCCGCCTGCGGCCGCCCCTCCTCCCTCCTCCGTCGGCAGCCCTCCTCCCACCGCCCTCGACCTCGCCGCCCCTAGCTACCTCTCTGTCGCCCCCACCCCCTGCCACTAGTTAGTACTAGATTTAGTAGTAGTAGATGTTAATTTAGGGTTCATAGCTAGTACTAGATGTTGCTTAGTTAGTACTAGATTTTTAGTAGTAGTAGTGGTAGTTGAACTACTTTAGTTGTAGTTGAACTAGTTTATTAAGTAAATTAATAAACTACTTGAACTAGTTGAATTAATAGAACTAATGTATTTTTAGTAAGATAATTAATATAACTAGTTGAACTACTTTATTTTTACGAACTAGTTTTTTTCTATTTATAGTAAGTTTATATTTATTAAGAACTAGTTGAATTAATAAAACTAGTTGAACATGTCATATTTGTTGTTATTTTTTAGTTTAAGCAATTATTCAGGATGTATTAGTGATAACTTATATGGTTTCAGGTGACCACCGTCGTCCCCGTCACCGACCCCCTCCGACATCCCCGCCGTCGTCCCAGTCACCGACCCCCTCCGACATGGAGGTGAGACCAGCCAAATATCCTTGTATATCTTGTGTTGTTGCTCAAATAGGATATGTGGTTGCCCAAGTGGCCGTTCATGTTCAATTTACATATCTGAGTGGCCTATGTTTTGCCGGAGTGTTGATTAATTTCCCTTCGGCAAATTTCAGGCGCTCGATATGTCCTTTTTTAGCAAAGGTCATGCCGGATTTTTTCGTGAATTCTGGCATGACTTGTGCTAGAATATGTACAAGTTTAATCTTTGAATTATGATTGTAGGAAATGTCGTACTCGGTCGACGACAGTCTCCCGGGGGAGTGTAGCTGGTGCCACGACGATCGAGGTATGTGCGACAGGTTCGTTCGGCTGGACGAAGATCGGCGCTTCAGCATTAAGCTCGAGGAGACCTTCGATTGTGAAACGGTACGCAACAACGACAAGTGTTTTTTTTGTAATTAAGCATGACTTCAACTATTTCAACGTCTAATTTTCATATTTTACAATTAGACTAGCTTATCCCATGCCATGCAAGACACTATGTCTTGGAGAGGATGGGTTTTGAAGACCATGAAAATTTCGAAACAAAGAAAATACACCTAAGGACCCATCATGATAAGGATTTTGAAGTAAATCTGTGCAATGCTCAGAGCGTAACCCATTTTGGTTGCCAAAATTGGGAAGCACTTTGCAAAATGTATGGTTTTTATGAGGGTATGATTGTCACCATGGATCTTGGTGATCCTAACATCGAGCAAGACAATATGGACATTTGGGTCCTTGTTGATACGCTTCCGATTGTACCGCTATGTGAGTTTCTCAAGCATAGTTATTAACTAATTTATATTGTTTATTTAAAAATAGTTGATAGCTTATTTCCATTGATAGCTTATTTTGATTCTTCAAAGACTGTGCGGAAGATGGTAGATAAAACCCACTACACCGATGGCACCGAATTAACGTATAAGGAGAAAAATCATCTGATCACATTTTGTACTCTTCTTGAGAATTACAATAACTATTATCGAACTCCTCCAAATTATGGTGAATACGTGCCACTAGTGCATGTGTTGAACCACGGTAACTTCTCTGGAGATACCTTGGTAAGATTTTTTACTATTACGACATCCGTGCATCTTTGGCATACTTCTAAAACTAGTACATCATTTCTAACTACGATGTTGTTATTATGTTTTTCAACAGAAACTCCCGATGGATTGTGTGCCTCATCTGATGTCTCTGCATGGTCGCCTCTTAGTTCTGAACATACTGCCAGGTAAATCTACGGAGGTCACCTGTGCATATCGGATTTCTAAAACCCGTGAACACATGTTCATCAAAGAATGGAAGAAATGTATGGACATTCGCAAGGAGGTTCTTGGAAGTAACATTTAGCGAAAGGCAAGAATTGGAGACAGGCTAATCTCCATTCTCCATAATGGAGAGTCAGGGGCTATCTTGTTTTTTGCTATTTTACTTTAGAAAATGTAGTAGGTCTTAATCGAATGTAATAGGTCCTATGAGGTACAATATGTTTATTATGTGGTAATGTGTTAGAGTTGATAATGATGATCTTGAGGAGGTGTTATGTGATGTCAATGATGAAAACAATGATCTTGAGGAGGTGTTATATGACAATGATGTATTATGATGATAAGTTGTTAATGATATGATGATGATGATGATATTATTATATCATTCGGTGAAAGAACCGCGGATTAGTTTCAAGTGGATGGACATCCACTTGAAACTAGTCCACGGTTCTTTCACCCCATGATGTAATAACTCATTATTATGTAAAAACAATCTCTAAATTCCTGTTGTATGAAAACTTGTGTAAAGGTGTATGAATACAACATGAAATAAAAAAGAAATAAAATACTAAATAACAGTAGTAGCGCGGGAGAGGAGAAGCGCTACTACTAATTACCAGTAGCGCTGTCCTGAAGGAGCGCTACTACTAAGTCAATTTACCAGTAGCGTGGGTCGAGGCGCGCTATTGCTAAGCATTAGCTGTAGCGCCTTATCAGTAGCGCTCCTGCCCGCGCTACTGATAGGCCAAAAACCCGCGCTGTTGCTAGGCTTTTTCCTAGTAGTGACCATTACCTCTTCGATGAAGCGTGAGTAGCTTACCACAGACTTTGGAGTCCATGGTTATTAGCTGGCTTTTTCTCTCTCTTTGATTCTCAATACAAAGTTCTCCTCGATGTTCTTGGAGATCTGTTCGATGTAATACTCTTTTGCGGTGTGTTTGCCGAGATCTGATGAATTGTGGATTTATGATCAAGATTATCTATGAATATTATTTGGTTCTTCTCTGAATTCTTATATGCATGATTTGATATCTTTGCAAGTCTTTTCGAATTATCGGTTTAGTTTGACCTACTAGATTGATCTCTATAGCCATGAGAGAAGCGCTTAGCTTTGGGTTCAATCTTGTGGTGTCCTTTTCCAGTGACAGTAGGGGCAGCAAGGCACGTATAGTATTGTTGCCATCGAGGATAACAAGATGGGGTTTTCATCATATTGCTTGAGTTAATTCCTCTACATCATGTCATCTTGCTTAATGTGTTACTCCGTTTTTATGAACTTAATACTCTAGATGCATGCTGGATAGCGGTCGATGTGTGGAGTAATAGTAGTAGATGCAGGCAGGAGTCGCTCTACTTGACACGGACGTGATGCCTATGTTCATGATTATTGCCTTAGATGTCATCATAATTATGCGCTTTTCTATCAATTGCTTGGCAGTAATTTGTTCAACCACTGTAATATATGCTATCTCGAGAGAAGCCACTAGTGAAACCTATGGCCCCCGGGTCTCTTTTCCATATTACTGAATCACGTTTACATCTTGCTAGTTTCCGATCTACTATTTTGCAATCTTTACTTTCCAATCTATAAACCAAAAATACCAAAAATATTTACTTTACCGTTTATCTATCTCTATCAGATCTCACTTTTGCGAGTGACCGTGAAGGATTGACAACCCCTTTATCGCGTTGGTTGCAAGTTCTTGATTGCTTGTGCAGGCATTCAGTGACTTGTGCGTCGTCTCCTGCTGGATTGATACCTTGGTTCTCAAAACTGAGGGAAATACTTACGCTACTTTGCTGCATCACCCTTTCCACTTCAAGGGAAAACCAACACAAGCTCAAGAGGTAGCAAGAAGGATTTCTGGTGCCGTTGCCGGGGAGATCTACGCCAACTCAAGCCATACCAAGTACCCATCATAAACTCTTCTCCCTTGCATTACATTATTCGCCATTTGCCTCTCGTTTTCCTCTCCCCCACTTCTAAAACGATTTTAAAAAACCTTTGCCTTTTCTTCGCCCCTCTTCCGTTCGTCTCTTTTCGCTTGCTTCTTGTGTGCTTGTGTGTTGGATTGATTGCTTGTCACGATGGCTCAAGATAATACTAAATTGTGTGAATTTTCCAACACCAACAACAATGATTTTATTAGCACTCCGATTGCTCCTACTACCAATGCTAAATCTTGTGAAATTAATGAAGGAAATATGCCCTAGAGGCAATAATAAAGTTATTATTTATTTTTCCTTATACCATGATACATGTTTATTATTCATGATAGAATTTTATTATACGGAAACTTAGTACATGTGTGGATACATAGACAAACAAAGTGTCACTACTATGCCTCTACTGAACTAGCTCGTTCAATCAAAGATGGTTAAGTTTCCTAGCCATAGACATGACTTGTCATTTGATTAACGGGATCACATCATTAGATAATGATGTGATTGACTTGACCCATTCCATTAGCTTAGCACTTGATCATTTAGTTTGTTGCTATTGCTTTCTTCATGACTTATACATGTTACTATGACTATGAGATTATGCAACTCCCGAATACCGGAGGAACACTTTGTGTGCTACCAAATGTCACAACATAACTGGGTGATTATAAAGGTGCTCTACAGGTGTCTCTGATTGTCGGAGAGGTATCTCTAGGCCCTCTCGGTAATGCACATCGCTATAAGCCTTGCAAGCAATGTGAATAATGAGTTAGTTGCGGGATGATGCATTACAGAACGAGTAAAGAGACTTGCCAGTAACGAGATTGAACTAGGTATTGAGATACCAACGATCGAATCTCGGGCAAGTAACATACCGATGACAAAGGGAACAATGTATGTTGTCATGCAGTTTGACCGATAAAGATCTTCGTAGAATATAGATGAGCAAATATGAGCATCCAGGTTCCACTATTGGTTATTAACCGGAGACATGTCTCGGTCATGTCTACATAGTTCTCGAACCCGTAGGGTCCGCACGCTTAACGTTCGGTGATGATCGGTATTATGAGTACATGTGTTTTGATGTATCGAAGGTTGTTTGGAGTCCCGGATGAGACCAAGGACATGACGAGGAGTCTCGAAATGGTCGAGACATAAAGATTGATATATTGGAAGGTTATATTCGGGCATCGGAAGGGTTCTGGGGGTCACTGGATAAATACCGGAGTACCGGGAGGTTATCGGAACCCCCCTGGGAGTATATGGGCCTTAATGGGCTTTATAGGAAAGAGAGAGGGACTGGCTAGGGCTGGGCCACACGCCCCCCAAGCCTAGTCCGAATTGGACTAGGGGGAGGGACTCCTTAATGCCCCCACAAGCCCCCTCCTTCCTTCCCCTCACCTCCTTTCCTTCCCCCTTCTCCTACTCCTACTAGGAAATGGGAGTCCTACTCCCGGTGGGAGTAGGACTCCTCCCTTGGCGCACCCTCCTCCTAGGCCGGCCGCCTCCCCCCTTGCTCCTTTATATACGGGGGCAGGGGGCACCCCAAGACACACAAGGAGATCATTGATCTTTAGCCATGTGCGGTGCCCCCTCCACCATAATCCACCTTGGTCATATCGTTGCGGTGCTTAGGCGAAGCCCTGTCTCGGTAGCTTCATCAACACCGTCATCACGCCGTCGTGCTGACGGAACTCTCCCTCGAAGCTCTACTGGATCGTGAGTTCATGGGACGTCACCGAGCTGAACGTGTGCAAATCGCGGAGGTGTCGACGAGGGTACATGGACGACACTCTCCCCTCTCGTTGCTATGCATTACCATGATCTTGCGTGTGCGTAGGAATTTTTTTGAAATTACTATGTTCCCCAACAGTGGCATCCGAGCCAGGTTTGTGCGTAGATGTTATATGCACGAGTAGAACACAAGTGAGTTGTGGGCGATACTAGTCATACTGTTTACCAGCATATCATACTTTGATTCGGCGGTATTGTTGGATGAAGCGGCCCGGACCGACATTACGCGTACGCTTACGCGAGACTGGTTCTACCGACGTGCTTCGCACAAAGGTGGCTGGAGGGTGTCTGTTTCTCCAACTTTAGTTGAATCGAGTGTGGCTGCGCTCGCTCCTTGTGAAGGTTAAAACAACACATACTTGACGCAATATCGTTTTGGTTTTGATGCGTAGGTAAGAACAGTTCTTGCTTAGCCCTTAGCAGCCACGTAAAACTTGCAACAACAAAGTAGAGGATGTCTAACTTGTTTTTGCAGGGCATGTTGTGATGTGATATGGTCAAGACATGATGCTAAATTTTATTGTATGAGATGATCATGTTTTGTAACGGAGTTATCGGCAACTGGCAGGAGCCATATGGTTGTCGCTTTATTGTAAGAAATGCAATCGCCATGTGATTGATTTACTTTATCACTAAGCAGTAGCGATAGTCGCAGAAGCAATAGTTGGCGAGATGACAACGATGCTACGATGGAGATCAAGGTGTCGCACCGGTGACAATGGTGATCATGATGGTGCTTTGGAGATGGAGATCAAAGGCACAAGATGATGATGGCCATATCATATCACTTATATTGATTGCATGTGATGTATATCTTTTATGCATCTTATTTTGCTTAGATCGACGGCAGCATTATAAGATGATCTCTCACTGAATTTCAAGGTATAAGTGTTCTCCCTGAGTATGCACCATTGCGAAAGTTCGTCGTGCCGAGACACCACGTGATGATCTGGCGTGATAAGCTCTACATTCACATACAATGGGTGCAAGCCAGTTTTGCACACGCAGAATACTCGAGTTAAACTTTACGAGCCTAGCATATGCAGATATGGTCTCGGAACACTGAGACCGAAAGGTCGAGCATGAATCATATAGTAGATATGATCAACATAGTGATGTTCACCATTGAAAACTACTCCATCTCACGTGATGATCGGACATGATTTAGTTGATCTGGATCACGTGATCACTTAGATGATTAGAGGGATGTTTATCTAAGTGGGAGTTCTTAAGTAATTTGATTAATTGAACTTTAATTTATCATGAACTTAGTACCTGATACTATTTTGCATGTCTATGTTGTTGTAGATAGATGGCCCGTGCTGTTGTTCTGTCGAATTTTAATGCGTTCCTTGAGAAAGCTAAGTTGAAAGATGATGGTAGCAATTACACGGACTGGGTCCGTAACTTGAGGATTATCCTCATTGCTACACAGAAGAATTACGTCCTGGAAGCACCGCTAGGTGCAAGACCCGCTGCAGGAGCTACGCCAGACGTTGTGAACGTTTGGCAGAGAAAAGCTGATGACTACTCGATAGTTCAGTGTGCCATGCTTTACGGCTTAGAACCGGGACTTCAACGATGTTTTGAACGTCATGGAGCATATGAGATGTTCCAGGAGTTGAAGTTAATATTTCAAGCAAATGGCCGGATTGAGAGATATGAAGTCTGTAATAAGTTCTACAGCTGCAAGATGGAGGATAATAGTTCTGTCAGTGAACATATACTCAAAATGTCTGGGTATAATAACCACCTGATGATAATGTCATTGACAGAATTCTTTAATCACTACCACCAAGCTACAAGAGCTTCTTGATGAACTATAATATGCAAGGGATAAATAAGACAATTCCCGAGCTCTTCGCGATTCTAAAGGCTGTGGAGGTAGAAATCAAGAAGGAGCATCAAGTGTTGATGGTCAACAAGACCACCAGTTTTAAGAAAAAGGGTAAAGGGAAGAAGGGGAACTTCAAGAAGAACGGCAAGCAAGTTGCTGCTCAAGTGAAGAAGCCCAAGTCTGGACCTAAGCCTGAGACTGAGTGTTTCTACTGCAAAGGGACTGGTCACTGGAAGCGAAACTGCCCCAAGTATTTGGCGGATAAGAAGGATGGCAAGGTGAACAAAGGTATATGTGATATACATGTTATTGATGTGTACCTTACTAATGCTCACAATAGTGCCTGGGTATTTGATACTGGTTCTGTTGCTAATATTTGCAACTCGAAACGTGGACTACGGATTAAGCGAAGATTAGCTAAGGACGAAGTGACGATGCGCGTGGGAAATGGTTCCAAAGTCGATGTGATCACGGTCGGCACGCTACCTCTACATCTAGCTTTGGGATTAGTTTTAGACCTGAATAATTGTTATTTGGTGCCAACGTTGAGCATGAACATTATATCTTGATCTTGTTTGACGCGAGACGGTTATTCATTTAAATCTGAGAATAATGGTTGTTCTATTTATATGAGACCCCCTCTTGGGACTTTAAAAATCCTACTCCATTATTCTACCCTACTCTTGGGACTTCAATTCTGTTTTTCGTGTGTTGTTTGCTTATTTCAATGCATCTATGGCTAGTAAATTAGTTTATAAACCATAAGGAAGTTGGAATACAGTGGGTTTAACACCAAATTAAATAAAGAATGATTTCATTGCAGTACCTTATGTGGTGGTTTTGTTTTCTTTCACTGACGGAGCTTATAAGATTTCCTGTTGAGTATTGTGTTGTGAAGTTTTCAAGTTTTGGGTAAAGCTTTTATGGACTATGGAATAAAGGGTGGCAAGAGACTAAGCTTCGGGATTCCCAAGGCACCCCAAGATATTCAAGGATAGCCAAAAGCCTAAGCTTGGGGATGCCCTGGGAAGGCATCCCCTCTTTCGTCTTCGTTCATTGGTAACTTTACTTGGAGCTATATTTTTATTCGCTACATGATATGTGTTTTGCTTGGAGCGTCGTGTATTATATTAGTCTTTGATTTTTAGTTTACCACAATCATCCTTGTTGTACACACCTTTTTGGGAGAAGCCTATTTGATTAGAATTTGCTAGAATTCTCTATGTGCTTCACTTATATCTTTTGAGCTTCATAGTTTTTGCTCTAGTGCTTCACTTATATCTTTTAGAGCACAGTGGTGTCTTAATTTTGAAGAAATTTCTAGTCTCTCATGCTTCACTTATATTATTTTGAGAGTGTTTTAGAGCAGCATGGTATTTGCTTTAGTCATCAAGTTGGTCCTAGAATGGTAGGCATCCAAGTTGGGTATAATAAAAACTATCATATAGGAAGTGAATTGGATGCTATGGTCAACTTGATACTTGATAATTGTTTTGACATATGGAGGTAGTGATATTAAAGTCATGCTAGTTGGGTGATTATGAATTTAAAGAATGCTTGTGTTGAAGTTAGTAAGTCCCGTAGCATGCACGTCTGGTTAAAGTTGTGTAACAAATTTGAAACATGAAGTGTACCTGGCTTGTGCATCCTTATGAGTGGCGGTCGGGGACGAGCGATGGTCTTTTCCTACCAATCTATCCCCCTAGGAGCATGCGCGTAGTACTTGATTTTTTTGACGACTTCTAAATTTTTGCAATAAGTATATGAGTTCTTTTGACTAATGTTGAGTCCATGGATTATACGCACTTTTACCTTTCCGCCTTTGCTAGCCTCTTCAGTACCATGCATTGTCCTTTCTCACCTTGAGAGTTGGTGCAAACATCGCCGGTGCATCCAAACCACGTGATATGATACACTCTATCACACATAAACCTCCTTATATCTTCCTCAAAACAGCCACCATACCTACCTATTATGGCATTTCCATAGCCATTCCGAGATATATTGCCATGCAACTTTCCACTGTTCCGTTCATCATCATCATGACATACTTTAGTTTTGTCATATTGCCATTAAATTATCATGTAGTTGACATCATATTTGTGGCAAAGCCACCATGCATTATTTTTCATACATGTCACTCTTGATTCATTGCACCATCCCGGTACACCGCCGGAGGCATTCATATAGAGTCATATTTTGTTCTAGTTTCGAGTTGTAATTCTTATGTTGTAATCAATAGAAGTGTGATGATCATCATTATTAGAACATTGCCCAACGAAAAAAAAAGGAAGAAAGGCCAAAAAGAAAAAGAAAAAAGAAAGGCCCAAAAAGAAAAAAAGGAGGGGGAAGAAAAAATGGGGAAAAAGAAAAAAAGAAAAAAAAGAATAAATAAATAAATAAGGGCAATGTTACTATCTCTTTTTCCACACTTGTGCTTCAAAGTAGCACCTTGTTCTCCATGTAGTGAGTCTCATATATTGTCCTTCAAAGTAACACCATGTTTTCATATAGTGAGTCTCATAAGTTGTCTTTTTCATACTAGTGGGAATTTTTCATTATAGAACTTGGCTTGTATATTCCTACGATGTGCTTCCTCAAATGCCCTAGGTCTTCGTGAGCAAGAAAGTTGGATGCACAGCCGCTAGTGTTGAGCATTCATTTATAGCTCTAGTGCATCCGTTGCCTGGCAATCCCTACTCCTCATGTTGACATCAATTGATGGGCATCTCCATAGCCCGTTGATTATCCTCGTCAATGTGATACTATCTCCTTTTTTGTCTTCTCCACACAATCCCCATCATCATATTCTATTCCACCCATAGTGCTATATCCATGGCTCATGCTCATGTATTGCGTGAAGGTTGAAAAAGTTTGAGATTATTGAAGTATGAAACAATTGCTTGGCTTGTCATCGGGGGTGTAGAAGTTGGGAACATCTTTGTGTGACAAAAATGAAGCATAGCCTAACTATATGATTTTGTAGGGATGAACTTTCTTTTGCCATGTTATTTTGAGAAGACATGATTACTTTGATTAGTATGCTTGAAGTGTTACTATTTCTTTTATCAATATGAACTTTGATCTGAACATTCATGCGACAATAAAGAGAATTACATTATGAATTATGCTAGGTAGCATTCCACATCAAAAATTCTCTTTTTATCATTTACCTACTCGAGGACGACCATTAATTAAGCTTGGGGATGCCTGATACGTCTCCAACATATCTATAATTTTTTATTGTTCCATGCTATTGTATTACCCCTTTTGGATGTTTATGGGCTTTATTTTACACATTTATATCATTTTTGGGACTAACCTACTAACCGGAGGCCCAGCCCATATTGCTGTTTTTTTGCCTATTTCAGTATCTCGAAGAAAAGGAATATCAAATAGAGTCCAAATGGAATGAAACCTTCGGGAGCGTGATTTTTGGAACGAACATGATCCGGAGAGCTTGGAGCGCAAGTCAAGAAGTTGCCGAGGAAGCCACGAGATAGGAGGCCACCCCCCCCCCTGTAGGGCGCACCCCCTGTCTCGTGGGCCCCTCGGGCGGCCACCGACGTACTTCTCCTCCTATATATACCTACATACCCCGAAAACATCCAGGAGAACCACGAAACACAATTTCCACCGCCGTAACCTTCTGTATCCGCGAGATCTCATCTTGGAGCCTTCACTGGCACTCTGCCGGAGGGGGAATCGACCATGGAGGGCTTCTACATCAACATATTTGCCCCTCTGATGAGTTGTGAGTAGTTTACCACAGACCTACAGGTCCATCGTTATTAGCTAGATGGCTTCTTCTCTCTTTTTGGATCTCAATACAATGTTCTCCCACTCTCTTGTGGAGATCAATTCGATGTAAACTCTTTTTGTGGTGAGTTTGTCGAGATCCGATGAATTGTGGGTTTATGATCAAGTTTATCTATGAATAATATTTGAATCTTCTCTGAATTCTTTTATGTATGATTGAGTTATCCTTGCAAGTCTCTTCGAATTATCAGTTTGGTTTGGCCTACTAGATTGGTCTTTCTGCCATGGGAGAAGTGCTTATCTTTGGGTTCAATCTTGCGGTGTCCTTACCCAGTGACAGAAAGGGTTGCAAGGCACGTATTGTATTGTTGCCATCGAGGATAACAAGATGGGGTTTATATCATATTGCATGAGTTTATGCCTCTACATCATGTCATCTTGCTTAATGCGTTACTCTGATCTTATGAACTTAATACTCTAGATGCAGCCAGGAGTCGGTCGATGTGTGGAGTAATAGTAGTAGATGCAGGCTGGAGTCAGTCTACTTGTTATGGACGTGATGCCTATATACATGATCATGCCTAGATAATCTCATAACTATGCGCTTTTCTATCAATTGCTCGACAGTAATTTGTTCACCCACCATAATACGTATGCTATCTTGAGAGAAGCCTCTAGTGAAACCTATGGCCCTGGGTCTATCTCTTATCATATTTGCTTTCAATCCACTTTTATTTGCATCTTTACTTTTTGCATCTATATTATAAAATACCAAAAATATTTTTTTCTTATCATACTATCTTTATTAGATCTCACTTTCGCAAGTGGCCGTGAAGGGATTGACAAACCCTTTATTGCATTGGTTGCGAGTTCTCAGTTTGTTTGTGTAGGTGCGTGGGACTTTTGAGGAGCCTCCTACTGGATTGATACCTTGGTTCTCAAAACTGAGGGAAATACTTACGCTACACTTGCTGCATCACCCTCTCCTCTTCAAGGAAAACCAACGCAAGCTCAAGACGTAGCAAGAAGGATTTCTGGCGCCGTTGCCGGGGAGGTCTTCTCTCAAGTCAAGACATACCAAGTACCCATCACAAACCCATCTCCCTCGCATTTACATTATTTGCCATTTGCCTCTTGTTTTCCTCTCCCCACTTCACCCTTGCCGTTTTATTCGCCCTCTCTTTCCCAATCTCCTCTCTCTTTTTCGCTTGCCCTTTTTCTGTTTGCTTGTGTGTTGGATTGCTTGTTGCCATGGCACAAGATAATACCAAATTGTGTGATTTCTCGAATACCAATAATAATGATTTCCTTAGCACTCCGATTGCTCCTCTTAATGATGTTGAGTCTTGTGAAATCAATGCTGCCTTGCTGAATCTTGTTATGAAAGATCAATTTGCCGGCCTTCCTAGTGAAGATGCCCCTACTCATCTAAACAATTTTGTTGATTTGTGTGATATGCAAAATAAGAAAGATACGGATACCAATATTGTCAAATTGAAGTTATTTCTGTTTTCACTTAGAGATCGTGCTAAAGTTTGGTTTTCGTCTTTGCCTAAAAATAGTATTGATTCTTGGAACAAGTGCAAAGATGATTTTATCTCTAAGTATTTTCCTCCCTCTAAGATCATCACTCTTAGGAACGATATTATGAATTTTAAACAACTTGATCATGACCATGTTGCCCAATCTTGGGAAAGAATGAAATTGATGCTTCGCAATTGCCCTACTCATGGTTTGAATTTATGGATGATCATACAAAAATTTTATGCCGGTTTGAACTTTCCTTCTAGAAATCTCTTAGGTTCGGCCGCGGGAGGCACCTTTATGGAAATCACATTAGGAGATGCTACAAAACTTCTTGATAATATTATGGCTAATTATTCTCAATGGCACACCGAAAGATCTTCTAGTAAAAAAGTGCATGCTATAGAAGAAATCAATGTTTTGAGTGAAAAGATAGATGAACTTATGAAGATGTTTGCTACTAAAAATACTCCTCTTGATCCTAATGATATGACTTTGTCTTCTTTGATTGAGAATAATAATGAATCTATGGATGTGAATTTTGTTGGTAGGAATAGTTTTGGAAACAATGCTTATAGAGGAAACTTTAATGCTAGACCGTTCCCTAGTAATTACTCTAATAATTATGGAAATTCCTACAATAATTCTTATGGTAATTTTAATAAGATGCCCTCTGATTTTGAGAATAGTGTGAAAGAATTTATGATTTCTCAAAAGAATTTTAATGCTTTGCTTGAAGAAATATTGCTCAAAGTTGATGATTTGGCTAGGAACATTGATAGACTTTCGCTTGACGTTGATTCTCTTAAAATTAGATCTTCCCCTCCTAAGCTTTATATCAATGAGTCTCTCAGAGTAATGCGAATTTCCATTGACGAGTGCAAGGAAAGAACCACTAGATTGCGTGCTAAAAAAGAAAGCTTTATAAAAGCGTGTTCTTATAGTTTCCGTGAAAATAATGATGAGGATCTTAAAGTTATTAATGCGTCTCTGATTAGATCTATGTTTTGCAATATGAATTTTGATGATTATGGGACTGATGATGAATCAACTTTGCCTAGAAGGCGTCCCAAGAATTCGGAGTCTTTAGATCTTAATGCTAAATTTGGTAAAAGTGAGATTGGAGAATCCTCAACTTCTAATAATGTTGAACCCACTATCTCGGATTTCAAGGAATTTGACTATGATAATTGCTCTTTAAAAGGTTGTATTTCCTTGTTCCAATCCGTTGTTAATTCTCCTCATGCTTATAGTCAAAACAAAGCTTTTACCAAACATATTGTTGATGCCTTGATGCAATCTTATGATGAAAAACTTAATTTGGAAGTTTCTATACCTAGAAAACTTAATGATGAGTGGGAACCTACTATAAATATCAGAATTAAAGATTATGAGTGTTTTGCTTTGTGTGATTTGGGTGCTAGTGTTTCCACGATTCCGAAAACTTTATGTGATATTCTAGGTTTCCATGATCTTGAAGATTGCTCTTTAAATTTGCACCTTGCAGATTCCACCATTACAAAACCTATGGGAAGGATCAATGATGTTCTTATTGTTGCAAATAGAAATTTTGTGCCCATAGATTTTATCGTTTTTGATATAGATTGCAATCCTTCTTGTCCTATTATTCTTGGTAGACCTTTCCTTAGAACGATTGGTGCGATTATTGATATGAAGGAAGGGAACATTAGATTCCAATTTCCCTTAAAGAAAGACATGGAGCACTTTCCAAGAAAGAAAGTCAAATTACCTTATGAATCTATCATGCATGCTACTTATGAATTTAGTGCCAAAGATGGCACTCGTTAGATCTATCTTTGCTTTTATGCCTAGATAGGGGTGTTAAACGATAGCGCAAGTTGGGAGGCAACCCAATTTTCTTTATGTTTTTTTGTTTTTGCTCCTGTTTATTAATAAATCTTGCATATACCTTCTGTTTAGATGTGTTTTTATCTTTTAATTAGTGTTTGTGCCAAGTAGAACCTATAGGATAAACCACGATGATAGTTGATTTGATTCTGCTGAAAAACAGAAACTTTGCGCTCACGAGAACAAATTAAATAAATCACAGAAACGTGCTTTTGCTTTGATTCTTTTTTCTTCTGATCAATAAACAAATTTTCTAGTACGTCCTATTTTGGTAGGAATTTTAGAGTTACAGAAGTTTGCGTTAGTTACAGATTGTTACAGACTGTTCTGTTTTTGACAGTTTCTGTTTTTCGTGTGTTGTTTGCTAATTTCAATGCATCTATGGCTAGTAAATTAGTTTATAAACCATAAGGAAGTTGTAATACAGTGGGTTTAACACCAAATTAAATAAATAATAAGTTCATTGCAGTACCTCATGTGGTGGTTTTGTTTTCTTTCACTAACGGAGCTTATAAGATTTCCTGTTGAGTTTTGTGTTGTGAAGTTTTCAAGTTTTGGGTAAAGCTTTTATGGACTATGGAATAAAGGGTGGCAAGAGCCTAAGCTTGGGGATGCCCAAGTCAAACCAAGATATTCAATGATAGAAAAAAGCCTAAGCTTGGGGATGCCCCGGGAAGGCATCCCCTCTTTCGTCTTCGTTCATTGATAACTTTACTTGGAGCTATATTTTTATCCGCTACATGATATGTGTTTTGCTTGGAGCGTCGTGTATTATATTAGTCTTTGATTTTTAGTTTACCACAATCATCCTTGCTGTACACCCCTTTTTGGGAGAAGCCTATTTGATTAGAATTTGCTAGAATTCTCTATGTGCTTCACTTATATCTTTTGAGCTTCATAGTTTTTGCTCTAGTGCTTCACTTATATCTTTTAGAGCACGGTGGTGTCTTAATTTTGAAGAAATTTCTAGTCTCTCATGCTTCACTTATATTATTTTGAGAGTGTTTTAGAGCAGCATGGTATTTTCTTTAGTCATAAAGTTGGTCCTAGAATGGTAGGCATCCAAGTTGGGTATAATAAAAACTATCATATAGGAAGTGAATTGGATGCTATGGTCAACTTGATACTTGATAATTGTTTTGACATATGGAGGTAGTGATATTAAAGTCATGCTAGTTGGGTGATTATGAATTTAAAGAATGCTTGTGTTGAAGTTAGTAAGCCCCGTAGCATGCACGTCTGGTTAAAGTTGTGTAACAAATTTGAAACATGAAGTGTACCTGGCTTGTGCATCCTTATGAGTGGCGGTCGGGGACGAGCGATGGTCTTTTCCTACCAATCTATCCCCCTAGGAGCATGCGCGTAGTACTTGATTTTTTTTGATGACTTCTAAATTTTTGCAATAAGTATATGAGTTCTTTTGACTAATGTTGAGTCCATGGATTATACGCACTTTTACCTTTCCGCCTTTGCTAGCCTCTTCGGTACCATGCATTGTCCTTTGTCACCTTGAGAGTTGGTGCAAACTTCGCCGGCGCATCCAAACCCCGTGATATGATACACTCTATCACACATAAACCTCCTTATATCTTCCTCAAAACAGCCACCATACCTACCTATTATGGCATTTCCATAGCCATTCCGAGATATATTGCCATGCAACTTTCCACCGTTCCGTTCATCATCATCATGACATACTTTAGTTTTGTCATATTGCCATTGCATTATCATGTAGTTGACATCGTATTTGTGGCAAAGCCACCATGCATTATTTTTCAAACATGTCACTCTTGATTCATTGCACCATCCCGGTACACTGCCGGAGGCATTCATATAGAGTCATATTTTGTTCTAGTTTCGAGTTGTAATTCTTATGTTGTAATCAATAGAAGTGTGATGATCATCATTATTAGAACATTGCCCAAAGAAAACAAAAAGGAAGAAAGGCCAAAAAGAAAAAGAAAAAAGAAAGGCCCAAAAAGAAAAAAAGGGGGAAAAAGAAAAAACGAGGTGAAAAAAGAAAAAAGAGAATAAATAAATAAAAATGGCAATGTTACTATCTCTTTTTCCACACTTGTGCTTCAAAGTAGCACCTTGTTCTCCATGTAGTGAGTCTCATATATTGTGCTTCAAAGTAGCACCATGTTTTTCATATAGTGAGTCTCAGAAGTTGTCTTTTTCATACTAGTGGGAATTTTTCATTATAGAACTTGGCTTGTATGTTCCTACGATGGGCTTCCTCAAATGCCCTTGGTCTTCGTGAGCAAGCAAGTAGGATGCACACCCACTAGTTTTCTTTTGTTGAGCATTCATTTATAGCTCTAGTGCATCTGTTGCCTGGCAATCCCTACTCCTCATGTTGACATCAATTGATGGGCATCTCCAGAGCCCGTTGATTATCCTCGTCAATGTGAGACTTTCTCCTTTTTTGTCTTCTCCACACAATCCCCATCATCATATTCTATTCCACCCATAGTGCTATATCCATGGCTCACGCTCATGTATTGCGTGAAGGTTGAAAAAGTTTGAGATTATTTAAGTATGAAACAATTGCTTGGCTTGTCATCGGGGGTGTAGAAGTTGGGAACATCTTTGTGTGACAAAAATGAAGCATAGCCTAACTATATGATTTTGTAGGGATGAACTTTCTTTTGCCATGTTATTTTGAGAAGACATCATTACTTTGATTAGTATGCTTGAAGTGTTACTATTTCTTTTATCAATATGAACTTTTATTTTTTATTCATTTGGACCTGAACATTCATGCCACAATAAAGAAAATTACATTATGAATTATGCTAGGTAGCATTCCACATCAAAAATTCTCTTTTTATCATTTACCT
Source organism: Triticum aestivum (assembly GCF_018294505.1). Taxonomy (NCBI): domain Eukaryota; kingdom Viridiplantae; phylum Streptophyta; class Magnoliopsida; order Poales; family Poaceae; genus Triticum; species Triticum aestivum. Next base: position 64,890,018 of record NC_057801.1, read on the forward strand.
ACTCGAGGACGAGCAAGAATTAAGCTTGGGGATGCTTGATACGTCTCCAACGTATCTATAATTTTTTATTGTTCCATGCTATTATATTACCCCTTTTGGATGTTTATGGGCTTTATTTACACATTTATATCATTTTTGGGACTAGCCTACTAACCGGAGGCCCAGCCCATATTGCTGTTTTTTTTGCCTATTTCAGTATTTCGAAGAAAAGGAATATCAAACAGAGTCCAAACGGAATGAAACCTTCGGGAGCGTGATTTTTGGAACGAACGTGATCCGGAGAGCTTGGAGTGCAAGTCAAGAAGCTGCCGAGGAAGCCACGAGATAGGAGGCTCCCCCCTGTAGGGCGCGCCCCCTGTCTCGTGGGCCCCTCGGGCGGCCACCAACGTACTTCTCCTCCTATATATACCTACGTACCCCAAAAACATCCAGGAGCGCCACAAAACACAATTTCCACCACCGTAACCTTCTGTATCCGCGAGATCTCATCTTGGAGCCTTCGTCGGCACTCTGCCGGAGGGGGAATCGACCACGGAGGGCTTCTACATCAACATCTTTGCCCCTCCGATGGGTTGTGAGTAGTTTACCACAGACCTACGGGTCCTTAGTTATTAGCTAGATGGCTTCTTCTCTCTTTTTGGATCTCAATACAATGTTCTCCCCCTCTCTTGTGGAGATCAACTCGATGTAAACTCTTTTTGCGGTGTGTTTGTTGAGATTCGATGAATTGTGGGTTTATGATCAAGTATATCTATGAATAATATTTGAATCTTCTCTGAATTCTTTTATGTATGATTGAGTTATCTTTGCAAGTCTCTTTGAATTACCAGTTTGGTTTGGCCTACTAGGTTGGTCTTTCTTGCCATGGGAGAAGTGCTTAGCTTTGGCTTCAATCTTGCGGTGTCCTTACCTAGTGACAGAAAGGGTTGCAAGGCACGTATTGTATTGTTGCCATCGAGGATAACAAGATGGGGTTTATATCATATTGCATGAGTTTATCCCTCTACATCATGTCATCTTGCTTAATGCATTACTCTGTTCTTATGAACTTAATACTCTAGATGCAGGCATGAGTCGGTCGATGTGTGGAGTAATAGTAGTAGATGCAGGCAGGAGTCGGTCTACTTGTTATGGACGTGATGCCTATATACATGATCATGCCTAGATAATCTCATAACTATGCGCTTTTCTATCAATTGCTCGACAGTAATTTGTTCACCCACCGTAATACTTATGCTATCTTGAGAGAAGCCTCTAGTGAAACCTATGGCCCCCGGGTCTATCTTTTATCATATTTGCTTTCAATCTACTTTTATTTGCATCTTTACTTTTTGCATCTATATTATAAAATACCAAAAATATATTTATCTTATCATACTATCTTTATTAGATCTCACTTTTGCAGGTGGCCGTGAAGGGATTGACAACCCCTTTATTGCGTTGGTTGCGAGTTCTCAGTTTGTTTGTGTAGGTGCGTGGGACATTTGAGGAGCCTCCTACTAGATTGATACCATGGTTCTCAAAACTGAGGGAAATACTTACGCTACACTTGCTGCATCACCCTCTCCTCTTCGAGGAAAACCAACGCAAGCTCAAGACGTAGCATTGTTGTACATGTAGACCCGTGGTACCCATCTGAAATCTTGTTGTGCCATGTAGTTTTCCGCGCTTTGTATGCTTTCACTGCTGCTTTGTCTTGAACTGATATGATTTGAACCGTGTCTCTATTATGATTTGGCAAGACAATGTAGTGAGCATAGGACATAGATATATGTATGTTTGATGCTTTTATTATGTACTAGTACTTGGTAATAGAATACTTGGTAGTTTAATCATGTCCACCTTACTAATGAACTAGTTCACCGAAATGAGTTTCATATACTAGTACATGCTAAACCTATTATGTGTGTGCTTGTCTATTCTTTTAGAATGCTGACAGAATATTGGGGAAGAGTGCCTTACTAAGCAATGGTAAAGGAAGTAATGCAGATAAGGTTCAGGATCGTGAGACATCCTTGTTGGTCTCCAACAAAGCTGATAAAACAGCTAAGACTATCTTGAAGACAGTGAGACAACCCCAAAGTCTTGTCTTTGTTTAGTGTTCGAGTTACTGGCCACTACCGCTTGCACAAGCTATTCACACTCACTGTCTTAATCAGTTCGGTTTCTTGAGTCTCAACTACAAGCTGAAAGACATCGATCAGCTGTGTTGCGACCAGAAGCGGAAGGACTGCGGAAGTCCCTGGAGCATTCAGATGCATACTTTCTGGTGCAGCAGCAAGCGTTGGAGGATTTTAGCGCCAAACAGGACAAAGCTAATAAGCTTGCTAAGCTTACTGCCAGCATGGTGGATACCCAGGATAACATTTCTTGAGCTCTTCTGAAGTTGTTTCAGTTATGGACTTGTTTTGTTGCCTCGTTTATTTGCACTGGTGGCCAATTTTGACCGCCAGTGTATGTAATATGCTGCTTTGTTCCCTATATTTGCACTGGTGGCAAACTTTGATGCCCAGTGGATGTAATATGTGTAATAGCTATAATAGGCTAGCGTTAGTTGCTTGCTTATCTATTACCTTATTGTCTTGTTTAGTTTTTTGCTTGTAGTCACTTCAGTTATTTTTCTGCGTTTACTAGTGGCCACAATAACCTATTTTTTGGTAACTAGGCCACAATAGTCATGGCAACACACAGACTGTAACCATGGGCCTCCTACAGGCGTAGGATCCGTGGTCCTTCTATGGGCCGTAGGATACATGGGCCTTCTACGGGCCGTAGGATCCATGGACTTTCTACGGACCGTATGATCCATGGGCCTTCTATGGGCTGTAGGATCCATTGGTCTTCTACGGGACGTAGGATCCATGGGCCTTCTATGGGGCGTATAATCATTTCGCAAAACATGGTCCATACTATTCATGGACCATAACAGGCCGTTAATAGGCCGCATTTCATAACACTATGAAAACAGCCCAGCGGGTTAACGGGCCACAAACGGGCCGAATGTAACCACAGGCTGAATTTGTCCCACAAACGGAACAGGCCAATAACGGACTGTAACTAACCGAATTCTAGAAATGAGCCCAAGAATAAATGGGCCCTTAGAAGGCCAAAAGTTAACACGGGCTGGAAACGGCCAACGGAAAATGGGTCGTTAATGGGTATAAAGCGATACCCTATTCACTATGGGTCAGTTTCATCGCGAGCCTTTAATGGGCCGAGAGTTACAGAGGGCCTCATATGGGCCGAAAGACATCAGGGGCCATACATGGGCCGGAAGTTACAACGGGCTGGAATCATATTGGACGGCCCAGATGAAGGTATTGGGCTTAATTCTGATAGGCCGTAACGGGTCGGGAGTTAGCGGGCCATAAATGGGCTATATACGAACAGGCCGTTAACAGGCTTTCCGTGGTCCGACCCGTTACCTTTTGACCAAGTCAAACGGGCCGGCCTTTTTCACCGGAATGGGCCTCTGTTGGGCCGTGCTGTTGGGGAACGTTGCAGAAAACAAAAAATTTCCTACTCGTTTCACCAAGATCATCTAGGAGTTCATCTAGCAACGAGTGAATAGATGCATCTACATACCTTGTAGATCGCGAGCGGAAGCGTTCAAAGAACGGGGATGATGTAGTCGAATACGACGTGATTCGAATCACCGGAGATCCTAGCACCGAACGGACGGCACCTCCGCTTTCAACACACATACGGAACAGCCACGTCTCCTCCTTCTTGATCCAGCAAGGGAGGGAGGAGAGGTTGAGGGAGATGGCACCAGCAGCAGCACGACGGCGTGGTGTTGATGGAGCTGCAGTACTCCAGCAGAGCTTCACTAAGCGCTATGGAGTTGGAGGAGGTGTTGGGGAGGGAGAAGGAGGCAACCTAAGGCCAAGGACTCAAGGTATGAAGTCCCTCCTCTCCCCCACTATATATAGGGATGCCAAGGGAGGTTGGCCGGCCCTAGGAGATCCAATCTCCTAGGGGGTGCGGCGGCCAAGGGGGGTTTCCCTCCCCCCCAAGGCACCTAGGAGGTGCCTTCCACTAGTAGGACTCCTCCCCCTTGGAAACCCTAGGCGCATGGGCCTAGTGGGGCTGGTGCCCTTGGCCCAAGCAGGCCAAGGCGCACCCCCTACAGCCCATGTGGCCCCCGGGGATGGGTGGCCCCACCCGGTGGGCCCCCGGGACCCCTCCGGTGGTCCCGGTACAATACCGATAACCCCGAAACTTGTCCCGATGCCCGAAACAGGACTTCCCATATATAAATCTTTACCTCCGGACCATTCCGGAACTCCTCGTGACGTCCGGGATCTCATCCGGGACTCCGAACAACATTCGGGTTACTGCATATACATATCCCTACAACCCTAGCGTAACTGAACCTTAAGTGTGTAGACCCTACGGGTTCGGGAGACATGTAGACATGACCGAGACGACTCTCCGGTCAATAACCAACAGCGGGATCTGGATACCCATGTTGGCTCCCACATGCTCCACGATGATCTCATCGGATGAACCACGATGTCGAGGATTCTATCAACCCCGTATGCTATTCCCTTTGTCTATCGATATGTTACTTGCCCGAGATTCGATCGTCGGTATCCCAATACCTCGTTCAATCTCGTTACCGGCAAGTCACTTTACTCGTACCGTAATGCATGATCCCGTGACCAGACACTTGGTCACTCTGAGCTCATTATGATGATGCATTACCGAGTGGGCCCAGTGATACCTCTCCGTCATACGGAGTGACAAATCCCAGTCTTGATCCATGTCACCCAACAGACACTTTCGGAGATACCCGTAGTCTACCTTTATAGTCACCCAGTTACGTTGTGACGTTTGGCATACCCAAAGCACTCCTACGGTATCCGGGAGTTACACGATCTCATGGTCTAAGGAAAAGATACTTTGACATTGCAAAACTCTAGCAAACGAACTATACGATCTTGTGCTATGTTTAGGATTGGGTCTCGTCCATCACATCATTCTCCCAATGATGTGATCTCGTTATCAATGACATCCAGTGTCCATAGTCAGGAAACCATGACTATCTGTTGATCAACGAGCTAGTCAACTAGAGGCTCACTAGGGACATGTTGGTGTCTGTTATTCACACATGTATTACGATTTCCGGATAACACAATTATAGCATGAATAAAGACAATTATCATGAACAAGGAAATATAATAATAATGCTTTTATTATTGCCTCTAGGGCATATTTCCAACAGTCTCCCACTTGCACTAGAGTCAATAATCTAGTTACATTGTGATGAATCGAACACCCATGGAATTCTGGTGTTGATCATGTTTTGCTCTAGGGAGAGGTTTAGTCAACGGATCTGCTACATTCAGGTCCGTATGTACTTTACAAATCTCTATGTCTCCATCTTGAACATTTTCACGAATGGAGTTGAAGCGACGCTTGATGTGCCTTGTCTTCTTGTGAAACCTGGGCTCCTTGGCAAGTGCAATAGCTCCAGTGTTGTCACAGAAGAGCTTGATCGGCCCCGACGCATTGGGTATGACTCCTAGGTCGGTGATGAACTCCTTCACCCATATTGCTTCATGTGCTGCCTCCGAGGCTGCCATGTACTCCGCTTCACATGTAGATCCCGCCACGACGCTTTGCTTGCAACTGCACCAGCTTACTGCCCCACCATTCAAAATATACACGTATCCGGTTTGTGACTTAGAGTCATCCAGATCTGTGTCGAAGCTAGCGTCGACGTAACCCTTTACGACGAGCTCTTCGTCACCTCCATAAACGAGAAACATTTCCTTAGTCCTTTTCAGGTACTTCAGGATATTCTTGACCGCTGTCCAGTGTTCCTTGCCGGGATTACTTTGGTACCTTCCTACCAAACTTACGGCAAGGTTAACATCAGGTCTGGTACACAGCATGGCATACATAATAGAACCTATGGCTGAGGCATAGGGGATGACGCTCATCTCTTCTATATCTTCTGCCGTGGTCGGACATTGAGCTGAGCTCAATTTCACACCTTGCAACACAGGCAAGAACCCCTTCTTGGATTGATCCATATTGAACTTCTTCAATATCTTATCAAGGTATGTGCTTTGTGAAAGACCTATGAGGCGTCTCGATCTATCTCTATAGATTTTGATGCCTAATATATAAGCAGCTTCTCCAAGGTCCTTCATTGAAAAACTTTTATTCAAGTAGGCCTTGATGCTGTCCAAGAGTTCTATATCATTTCCCATCAAAAGTATGTCATCTACATATAATATGAGAAATGCTACAGAGCTCCCACTCACTTTCTTGTAAACGCAGGCTTCTCCATAAGTCTGTGTAAACCCAAACGCTTTGATCATCTCATCAAAGCGAATGTTCCAACTCCGAGATGCTTGCACCAGCCCATAAATCGAGCGTTGGAGCTTGCACACTTTGTCAGCATTCTTAGGATCGACAAAACCTTCCGGCTGCATCATATACAATTCTTCCTTAAGGAAACCATTAAGGAATGCCGTTTTGACGTCCATTTGCCATATTTCGTAATCATAGAATGCGGCAATTGCTAACATGATTCGGACGGACTTCAGCTTCGCTACCGGTGAGAAAGTCTCATCGTAGTCAACCCCTTGAACTTGTCGATAACCCTTAGCGACAAGCCGAGCTTTATAGATGGTCACATTACCATCCGCGTCTGTCTTCCTCTTAAAGATCCATTTATTTTCTATGGCTCGCCGCTCAACGGGCAAGTCAGTCAAAGTCCATACTTTGTTTTCATACATGGATCCTATCTCGGATTTCATGGCTTCTAGCCATTTGTCGGAATCTGGTCCCGCCATCGCTTCTTCATAGTTTGAAGGTTCACCGTTGTCTAACAACATGATTTCCAAGACAGGGTTGCCGTACCACTCTGGTGCGGAACGTGTCCTTGTGGACCTTCGAATTTCAGTAGGAGCTTGATCAGAAGTATCTTGATCATTATCATTAACTTCCTCTCTAGTCGGTGCTGGCACCTCAGGAACATTTTCTTGAGTTGCGCCATTTTCCGGTTCAAGAGGTAATACTTCATCAAGCTCTACTTTCCTCCCACTTACTTCTTTCGAGAGAAACTCTTTCTCCAGAAAGGACCCATTCTTGGCAACAAAGATCTTGCCTTCGGATCTGAGGTAGAAGGTGTACCCAATAGTTTCTTTTGGGTATCCTATGAAGACGCATTTTTCCGATTTGGGTTCGAGCTTTTCAGGTTGAAGTTTCTTGACATAAGCATCGCATCCCCAAACTTTTAGAAACGACAGCTTAGGTTTCTTCCCAAACCATAATTCATACGGTGTCGTCTTAACGGATTTCGACGGAGCCCTATTTAAAGTGAATGCGGCAGTCTCTAAAGCATAGCCCCAGAAGGAAAGCGGTAAATCGGTAAGAGACATCATAGATCGCACCATATCTAACAGAGTGCGATTACGACGTTCGGACACACCATTACGCTGAGGTGTTCCAGGCGGCGTGAGTTGTGAAACTATTCCACATTTTCTTAAGTGTGCCCCAAACTCGTGACTCAAGTATTCTCCTCCACGATCTGATCGTAGAAACTTGATTTTCCTGTCACGTTGATTTTCAACCTCACTCTGAAATTCCTTGAACTTTTCAAAGGTTTCAGACTTGTGTTTCATTAAGTAGATATACCCATACCTACTTAAATCATCAGTGAGGGTGAGAACATAACGATAGCCACCGCGAGCCTCAACACTCATCGGACCGCACACATCAGTATGTATGATTTCCAATAAGTCGGTTGCTCGCTCCATTGTTCCTGAGAACGGAGTCTTGGTCATTTTACCCATAAGGCATGGTTCGCACGTGTCAAATGATTCATAATCAAGAGACTCTAAAAGTCCATCAGCATGGAGCTTCTTCATGCGTTTAACACCTATGTGACCAAGGCGGCAGTGCCACAAGTATGTGGGACTATCATTATCAACCTTACTTCTTTTGGTACTCACATTATGAATATGTGTAGCATCACGTTCGAGATTCATAAGGAATAAACCATTCACCATAGGAGCATGACCATAAAACATATCTCTCATAAAAATGGAACAACCATTATTCTCAGATTTAAAAGAGTAGCCATCTCGAATTAAACGAGATCCCGATACAATGTTCATGCTCAAAGCTGGCACTAAATAACAATTATTAAGGTTTAAAACTAATCCCGAAGGGAGATGCAGAGGTAGCGTGCCGACGGCGATCACATTGACCTTGGAACCATTCCCGACGCGCATCGTCACCTCGTCCTTTGCCAGTTTCCGCTTATTCCGCAGCCCCTGCTTTGAGTTACAAATGTGAGCAACTGCACCGGTATCAAATACCCAGGAGCTACTACGGGCACTAGTAAGGTACACATCAATTACATGTATATCACATATACCTTTTGTTTTGCCGGCCTTCTTATCCGCTAAGTACTTAGGGCAGTTCCGCTTCCAGTGACCGCTTCCCTTGCAATAAAAGCACTCAGTCTCGGGCTTGGGTCCATTCTTTGGCTTCTTCCCAGCAGCTTGCTTGCCGGGCGCGGCAACCTCCTTGCCGTCCTTCTTGAAGTTCTTTTTACCCTTGCCTTTCTTGAACTTAGTGGTTTTATTGACCATCAACACTTGATGTTCCTTTCTGACTTCTACCTCTGCTGATTTCAGCATAGCAAATACTTCAGGAATGGTCTTTTCCATCCCCTGCATATTGAAGTTCATCACAAAGCTCTTGTAGCTTGGTGGAAGCGACTGGAGGATTCTGTCAATGACCGCATCATCCGGGAGATTAACTCCCAGCTGAGTCAAGCGGTTATGCAACCCAGACATAGTGAGTATGTGCTCACTGACAGAACTGTTTTCCTCCATCTTACAGCTAAAGAATTTGTCGGAGACTTCATATCTCTCGACCCGGGCATGAGCTTGGAAAACCATTTTCAGCTCTTCGAACATCTCATATGCTCCATGTCTCTCAAAACGCTTTTGGAGCCCCGGCTCTAGGCTGTAAAGCATGCCGCACTGAACGAGGGAGTAGTCATCGAAACGTGCCTGCCAAGCGTTCATAACATCTTGTTCTGCAGGGAGAACGGGTGCGTCACCAAGCGGTGCTTGTAGGACATAATCTTTCTTGGCAGCTATGAGGATGATCCTCAGGTTCCGGACCCAGTCCGTATAGTTGCTGCCATCGTCTTTCAGCTTAGTTTTCTCTAGGAACGCGTTGAAGTTGAGGACTACGTTGGCCATTTGATCTACAAGACATATTGCAAAGATTTTAGACTAAGTTCATGATAATTAAGTTCAACTAATCAAATTATTAGTGAACTCCCACTTAGATTAGACATCCCTCTAGTCATCTAAGTATTACATGATCCGAGTTAAACTAGACCGTGTCCGATCATCACGTGAGACGGACTAGTCAACATCGGTGAACATCTTCATGTTGATCGTATCTTCTATACGACTCATGCTCGACCTTTCGGTCTTCTGTGTTCCGAGGCCATGTCTGTACATGCTAGGCTCGTCAAGTCAACCTAAGTGTTTGCATGTGTAAATCTGTCTTACACCCGTTGTATGTGAACGTCTGAATAAAACACCCGATCATCACGTGGTGTTTTGAAACAGCGAACTGTCGCAACGGTGCACAGTTAGGGGGAACACTTCTTGAAATTATTGTGAGGGATCATCTTATTTACTACCGTCGTTCTAAGTAAACAAGATGCAAAACATGATAAACATCACATGCAATCAAATAATAAACGTGACATGATATGGCCAATATCACATAGCTCCTTTGATCTCCATCTTGGGGCTCCATGATCATCTTGTCACCGGCTTGACACCATGATCTCCATCATCATGATCTCCATCATCGTGTCTCCATGAAGTTGCTCGCCAACTATTACTTCTACTACTATGGCTAACGCGTTTAGCAATAAAGTAAAGTAATTTACATGGCGTTTCTTGATGACACGCAGGTCATATAAAAGAATAAAGACAACTCCTATGGCTCCTGCCGGTTGTCATACTCATCGACATGCAAGTCGTGAATCCTATTACAATAGCATGAACATCTCATACATCACATATAGATCATTCATCATTCATCACAACTTTGGCCATATCATATCACAAACCACTTGCTGCAAAAACAAGTTAGACGTCCTCTAATTGTTGTTGCAAGTTTTACGTGGCTGAATTAGGGTTCTAGCAAGAACGTTTTCTTACCTACGTTAAAGCCACAACGTGATTTGTCAACTTCTATTTACCCTTCATAAGGACCCTGTTCATCGATTCCGCTCCAACTAAAGTAGGAGAGACAGACACCCGCCAGCCACCTTATGCAACTAGTGCATGTTAGTCGGTGGAACCGGTCTCACGTAAGCGTACGTGTAAGGTTGGTCCGGGCCGCTTCATCCCACAATACCGCTGAAGCAAGAAAGGACTAGTAACGGCAAGAAAGTTGACAAATCTACGCCCACAACAAATTGTGTTCTACTCGCGCAAGAAGAACTACGCATAGACCTAGCTCATGATGCCACTGTTGGGGAACGTTGCAGAAAACAAAAATTTTCCTACTCGTTTCACCAAGATCATCTAGGAGTTCATCTAGCAACGAGTGAATAGATGCATCTACATACCTTGTAGATCGCGAGCGGAAGCGTTCAAAGAACGGGGATGATGTAGTCGAACACGACGTGATTCGAATCACCGGAGATCCTAGCACCGAACGGACGGCACCTCCGCGTTCAACACACGTACGGAACAGCCACGTCTCCTCCTTCTTGATCCAGCAAGGGAGGGAGGAGAGGTTGAGGGAGATGGCACCAGCAGCAGCACGACGGCGTGGTGTTGATGGAGCTGCAGTACTCCGGCAGAGCTTCGCTAAGCGCTATGGAGTTGGAGGAGGTGTTGGGGAGGGAGAAGGAGGCAACCTAAGGCCAAGGACTCAAGGTATGAAGTCCCTCCTCTCCCCCACTATATATAGGGGTGCCAAGGGGGGTGGCCGGCCCTAGGAGATCCAATCTCCTAGGGGGTGCGGCGGCCAAGGGGGGTTTCCCTCCCCCCCAAGGCACCTAGGAGGTGCCTTCCACTAGTAGGACTCCTCCCCCTTGGAAACCCTAGGCGCATGGGCCTAGTGGGGCTGGTGCCCTTGGCCCAAGCAGGCCAAGGCGCACCCCCTACAGCCCATGTGGCCCCCGGGGATGGGTGGCCCCACCCGGTGGGCCCCCGGGACCCCTCCGGTGGTCCCGGTACAATACCGATAACCCCGAAACTTGTCCCGATGCCCGAAACAGGACTTCCCATATATAAATCTTTACCTCCGGACCATTCCGGAACTCCTCGTGACGTCCGGGATCTCATCCGGGACTCCGAACAACATTCGGGTTACTGCATATACATATCCCTACAACCCTAGCGTAACTGAACCTTAAGTGTGTAGACCCTACGGGTTCGGGAGACATGTAGACATGACCGAGACGACTCTCCGGTCAATAACCAACAGCGGGATCTGGATACCCATGTTGGCTCCCACATGCTCCACGATGATCTCATCGGATGAACCACGATGTCGAGGATTCTATCAACCCCGTATGCTATTCCCTTTGTCTATCGATATGTTACTTGCCCGAGATTCGATCGTCGGTATCCCAATACCTCGTTCAATCTCGTTACCGGCAAGTCACTTTACTCGTACCGTAATGCATGATCCCGTGACCAGACACTTGGTCACTCTGAGCTCATTATGATGATGCATTACCGAGTGGGCCCAGTGATACCTCTCCGTCATACGGAGTGACAAATCCCAGTCTTGATCCATGTCACCCAACAGACACTTTCGGAGATACCCGTAGTCTACCTTTATAGTCACCCAGTTACGTTGTGACGTTTGGCATACCCAAAGCACTCCTACGGTATCCGGGAGTTACACGATCTCATGGTCTAAGGAAAAGATACTTTGACATTGCAAAACTCTAGCAAACGAACTATACGATCTTGTGCTATGTTTAGGATTGGGTCTCGTCCATCACATCATTCTCCCAATGATGTGATCTCGTTATCAATGACATCCAGTGTCCATAGTCAGGAAACCATGACTATCTGTTGATCAACGAGCTAGTCAACTAGAGGCTCACTAGGGACATGTTGGTGTCTGTTATTCACACATGTATTACGATTTCCGGATAATACAATTATAGCATGAATAAAGACAATTATCATGAACAAGGAAATATAATAATAATGCTTTTATTATTGCCTCTAGGGCATATTTCCAACACGTGCCACGTGTCGATGTATCATAGGCGCCTCCTGTCTAATGAGTGGATGACATCTGTCCCAACGGTGTGGCGACACGTGTTTCCTCCAGCCAATGATGATTTTACACGTGGAAAGTCCCCATTGGTCCGGGCTGTTAATGAGTTATCGGATCCAAAACCGGACCCGATAGCTTAACGGCATTCCGTTACGGTGGATGCTACGCGTCGGTCACCCTTGACGAAAGCACTTCTGTGACGCGCGATTTATTGTCATGGAAGTGGACACTTCCATGATGATAATTTTGGTAATGTCATGGAACACTTCTACGACAGCACATGTATGACTATCTTGATTCTGTCATAAAATCGTCATGGATGTACATGCATGACAGAAAATGTGACCTATTGTGACAAACACGTATCATCACGGAAGTGTATTGTTTTTGTAGTGCATATAGGTTTAGTATTAATTGTTTGCCTTCAAAGCCCTCGTGTTTCGAAGACTTCATAAAAATCGCCTATTCACCCCCGCTTCTAGTCGATAGCTAGCACTTTGAAGATGTAAAATCGAATATATAAAAATTTACATCTCCGAAAAGTGTTTTTTGCATCTACAAAAAAGGTCAACTCCAAAATATGATGCAAAACAAAAATGTAAAAGAGTAACTCCAATAAAAGATGCAAACTAGATATGCAAAACTGGACACTGGCAGCGCGGTTGCTGTTGAGCCGCACAAATTGAAATAAAACATCTCAAAATCTACTTACAAATCTCACATGTTCACAATATCAAATTATTACATAATTCATCAAATCCACAAGATCAAATGCATCACACATATAACGTAGTTTTGAACAATACAAAAAACAAATAAATGAAACTAGGCGGCTCTTTCGCCATGATAATTTGAAAACTCTTCCAACAAATCCTTCTGAAGTTGACTGTGCTTTGACTTCTTTCCCTTGTGCATCGCCACTAGAATAGCAGTGTCCTCTTCTTCGTTCAAATCAAATTCCTCATCCAACGAGGAATCGTCCATGAAAGAGGAGTCACACAAGCTCATCTACAATGCGGAAAATCATCGTCAAACTAACTCTCCAACCCCAATAAAAACCCGTCAAGTTTCATCTCTTTTTTACCTTGGGGATTTTCGTCGAACACCTTGCTTGCGGGGTGGAAGAAATCAGCCGAATGCGGGTTGGGCATCCGTTCGGTGGCGGTGGGTGCGGGCGGCGGCGGCTGCTTGACAAAGAAGAAGGCAGGAGCTCAGCACTGTGGGCGGCCGGCTTCGTGTTGCCGGAAGAACGGCTGAGGCTCACGGCCGTCAGGCAGGCGGCATGGTGTGCCTCCTCTAACTCCGGCGGGGGGTCTAGGCTAGGAAGAAGCCTAGCCCATCCTAAACTTTGTCGGGGAAGGCATTCAGGCCAACCAGACCGCCGGAGATGCTTTGATTCGGCGGCTGCGGGCAGGCAAGGCAGGCGGCGGGGGACGGGGGGTCGCCGCGGGCCCGGCGTGTTGGGAACGCGGTAATTTCAAAAAAAATCCTATGATCACGCAAGATCTATCTAGGTGATGCATAGCAACAAGAGGGGAGAGTGTGTACACGTACCCTCGTAGACCGAAAGCGGAAGCATTATGACAATGCGGTTGATGTAGTCGTACGTCTTCACAATCCGACCAATCCTAGCACCAAAGATACGGCACCTCCGCAATCTGCACACGTTCAGCTCGGTGACGTCCCATGAACTCTAGATCTAGCTGAGGTCGAGGGAGAGTTTTGTCATCACGTCGGTGTGTTGACGGTGATGATGAAGTTACCGGCGCAGGGCTTCGCATAAGCACTACGACGACATGACCGAGGTGGAAATCTATGGATGGGCACCGCAGACGGCTAAAAGATCAACTTGATCAACTTGTGTGTCTATTGGGTGCCCCCCTCCCCCATATATAAAGGAGGAGATGGGAGGCCAGCCGACCCTCCTTGGTGCACACCCAAGAGGGGAATCCTACTAGGACTCCAAGTCCTAGTAGGTTTCCACCTAAAGGGAAAGAGGGGAATCTTGCTGTTGAGCTGCCCCCCACCCCTTCCTTGTCCTATTCAGCTCAAGGGGGAGGGGCTCGCGGCCTGCCCTGGCCGCCCCTCTCTCTCTCCACTAAGGCCCATCGAGGCCCATTAGTTCCCCTGGGGGTTCCGATAACCCTCCGGCATTCCAGTTTTATCCGAAACTTCTCCGGAACATTTTTGGTGTTTGAATATAGTCATCCAATATACAAATCTTTATGTCTCGACCATTTTGAGACTCCTCGTCATGTCCGTGATCACATCCAGGACTCCGAACAACCTTCAGTACATCATATCACATAAACTCATAATACAAATTGTCATCGAACTTTAAGCATGAGGACCCTACGGGTTCGAGAACTATGTAGACATGAACGAGACACGTCTCCGGTCAGTAACCAATAGCGGAACCTGGATGCTCATATTGGTTCCTACATATTCTATGAAGATATTTATCGGTCAAACCGCATAACAACATACGTTGTTCCCTTTGTCATCGGTATGTTACTTGCCCGAGATTAGATCGTCGGTTTCTCAATACCTAGTTCAATCTCGTTACCGGAAAGTCTCTTTACTCGTTACATAATACTTCATCCCGCAACTAACTCATTAGTTACAATGCTTGCAAGGCTTATAGTGATGAGTATTACCGAGAGGGCCCAGAGATACTTCTCCAAAACACGGAGTGACAAATCCTAATCTCGATCTATGCCAACCCAACAAACACCTTTGGAGACACCTGTAGAGCACCTTTATAATCACCCATTTATGTTTTGACGTTTTGTAGCACACAAAGTGTTCCTCCGGTATTCGGGAGTTGCATAATCTCATAGTCTGAGGAACTTGTATAAGTCATGAAGAAAGAAGTAGCAATGAAACTGACACGATCATAATGCTAAGCTAACGGATGGGTCATGTCCATCACATCATTCTCCTAATGATGTGATCCCATTCATCAAATGATAACTCATGTCTATGGTTAGGAAACTTAACCATCTTTGATTAACGAGCTAGTCAAGTAGAGGCATACTAGGGACTATATGTTTTGTCTATGTATTCACACATGTACTAAGTTTCCGGTTAATACAATTCTAGCATGAATAATAAACATTTATCATGAATTAAGGAAATAAAAAATAACTTTATTATTGCCTCTATGGCAGCTCCCGCTTGCACTAGAGTCAATAATCTAGATTATATAGTAATGATTCTAACACCCATGGAGCTTTGGTGTTGATCATGTTTTGCTTGTGGAAGAGGCTTAGTCAATGGGTCTGCAACATTCTGATCCATGTGTATCTTGCAAGTATCTATGTCCCCCTCCGACACTTGATGACGGATGGAATTGAAGCGTCTCTTGATGTGCTTGGTTCTCTTGTGAAATCTAGATTCCTTTGCCAAGGAAATTGCACCAGTATTGTCACAAAAGATTCCCATTGGACCCAATGCACTAGGTATGACACCTAGATCGGATATGAATTCCTTCATCCAAACTCCTTCATTTGCTGCTTTCGAATTAGCAATGTACTCTGCTTCACACGTAGATCCCGCCACGATGCTCTGCTTGGAACTGCACCAACTGATAGCTCCTCCATTTAATAAAAATACGTATCCAGTTTGTGACTTAGAGTCATTCGGATTAGTGTCAAAGCTTGCATCGACGTAACCGTTTACGACGAGCTCCTTTTCACCTCCATAAACGAGAAACATATCCTTAGTCCTCTTCAGGTATTTCAGGATGTTCTTAACCGCTGTCTAGTGCTCCACTCTGGGATTACTTTGGTACCTCCCTGCTATGCTTATAGCAAGGCATACATCAGGTCTGGTACACAGCATTGCATACATGATAGAACCTATGGATGAAGCATAGGGAATGACTTTCATTTTCTCTCTATCTTCTGTAGTGGTCGAGCATTGAGTCTGACTCAACTTCATACCTTGTAACACAGGCAAGAATCCTTTATTTCACTGATCAATTTTGAACTTCTTCAAAACTTTATCAAGGTATGTGCTTTGTGAATGTCCAATTAAGCGTCTTGATCTATCTCTATAGATCTTGATGCCCAATATGTAAGCAGCTTCTCCGAGGTCTTTCATAGAAAAACTCTTATTCAGGTATCCCTTTATGCTATCCAGAAATTCTATATCATTTCCAATCAACAATATGTCATCCGCATATAATATCAGAAATGCTACAGAGCTCCCACTCACTTTCTTGTAAATACAAGCTTCTACAAAAATCTGTATAAAACCATATGCTTTGATCACACTATCAAAGCGTTTATTCCAACTCCGAGAGGCTTGCACCAGTCCATAAATGGATCGCTGGAGCTTGCACACTTTGTTAGCACCCTTTGGATCAACAAAACCTTCTGGTTGCATCATATACAACTCTCTTCCAGAAATCCATTCAGGAATGCAGTTTTGACATCCACTTGCCAAATTTCATAATCATAAAATGCAGCAATTGCTAACATGATTCGGATAGACTTAAGCATCGCTACGGGTGAGAAAGTCTCATTGTAGTCAACTCCTTGAACTTGTCAAAAACCTTTCGCAACAAGTCGAGCTTTGAAAACAGTAACATTACCGTCTGTGTCGGTCTTCTTCTTAAAAATCCATTTATTTTCTATGGCTTGCCGATCATCGGGCAAGTCCACCAAAGTCCACACTTTGTTCTCATACATGGATTCCATCTGAGATTTCATGGCCTCAAGCCATTTTGTGGAATTTGGGCTCATCATCGCTTCCTCATAGTTCGTAGGTTCATCATGGTCTAGTAACATGACCTCCAGAACAGGACTATCGTACCACTCTGGTGTGGATCTTAGTCTGGAAGACCTACGTGGTTCGGTAGTAACTTGATCTGAAGTTTCATGATCATCATTAACTTCCTCATACATACTAGTGCTGATCATTGAGCAAGTCAATCAAAGTCCATACTTTGTTCTCATACATGGATCATATCTCGGATTTTATGGCCTCAAGCCATTTCGTGGAATCTGGGCTCATCATCGCTTCCTCATAGTTCGTAGGTTCATCATGGTCTAGTAACATGGCTTCCAGAACATGATTACCGTACCACTCTGGTGCGGATCTTACTCTGGAAGACCTACGAGGTTTGGTAGCAACTTGATCTGAAATTTCATGATCATCATCATTAACTTCCTCACTAATTGGTGTAGGAATCACTGGAACTGATTTCTGTGATGCACTACTTTCCAATAAGGGAGAAGGTACAATTACCTCATCAAGTTCTACTTTCCTCCCACTCACTTCTTTCGAGAGAAACTCCTTCTCTAGAAAGAATCAATTCTTAGCAACGAATGTTTTGCCTTTTGGATTTGTGATAGAAGGAGTACCCAACAGTTTCCTTTGGGTATTCTATGAAGACACACTTCTCCGATTTGGGTTCGAGCTTATCAGGTTGAAAACCTTTTTCATATAAGCATCATAACTCCAAACTTTAAGAAACGACAGCTTAGGTTTACTGCTAAACCATAGTGTATACGATGTCGTCTCAACGGATTTAGATGGTGCCCTTTTAACGTGAATGCAACTGTCTCTAATGCATAACCCCAAAACAATAGTGGTAAATCAGTAAGAGACATCATAGATCGCACCATATCAATAAAGTGTGGTTATGACGTTCGGACACACCATAACGTTGTGGTGTTCCAGGTGGCGTGAGCTGTGAAACTATTCCACATAGTTTTAATTGAAGACCAAACTCATAACTCAAATATTCGTCTCCGCGATCAGATCGCAGAAACTTTATTTTCTTGTTACGATGATTTTTCCACTTCACTCTAAAATTCTTTGAACATTTCAACTATTTCAGACTTATGTTTCATCAAGTAGATATACCCATATCTCCTCAAATCATCTTGTGAAGGTCAGAAAATAACGATACTTGCCACGAGCATCAACACTCATTGGATCGCATACATCGGTATGTATTATTTCCAATAAGTCAGTAGCTTGTTCCATTGTTCTGGAGAACGGAGTTTTAGTCATCTTGCCCAAAAGGCACGGTTCGCAAGCATCAAATGATTCATAACCAAGTGATTCCAAAAATCCATCTTTATGGAGTTTCTTCATGCGCTTTACACCGATATGACCCAAACGGCAGTGCCACAAATAAGTTGCACTATCATTATTAGCTTTGCATCTTTTGGCATCAATATTATGAATATGTGTATCACTACGATCGAGATCCAACCAACTATGTTCATTGGGTGTATGACCTTTTGAAGGTCTTATTCATGTAAATAGAATAACAATTTATTCTCTAACTTTAAATGAATAACCGTATCACAATAAACATGATCAAATCATATTCATGCTAAATGCAAACGCTAAATAACATTTATTTAGGTTTAACACTTATCCCGAAAGTTTAGGGAGTGTGCGATGATGATCATATCAATCTTGGAACTACTTCCAACACTCATCGTCACTTCCCCTTCAACTAGTCTCTGTTTATTCTGTAACTCCTGTTTCGAGTTACTAATCTTAGCAACCGAACAAGTATCAAATACTCAGGGGCTACTATAAACACTAGTAAGGCACACATCAATAATCTGTATATCAAATATACCCTTGTTCACTTTGCCATCCTTCTTATCCACCACATATTCAGGGCATTTCCGCTTCCAGTGACCATTTCCTTTGCAGTGTAAACACTCAGTTTCAGGCTATGGTCCAGCTTTGGGCTTCTTCACAGGAGTGACAACTTGCTTGTCTTTCCACTTGAAGTTCCTTTTCTTTCCCTTTGCCCTTCTCTTGAAACTAGTGGTCTTGTCAATCATCAACACTTGATGCTCTTTCTTGATTTCTACCTTCGTCGATTTCAACAACACGAAGAGCTCGGGAATCGTTTTCGTCATCCCTTGCATACTATACTTCATCACGAAGTTCTAGTATCTTAGTGATGGTGACTAGAGAATTCTGCCAATCACTATCTTATCTGGAAGATTAACTCCCACTTGATTCAAGCGATTGAAGTACCCAGACAATCTGAGCACATGCTCACTAGTTGAGCGATTCTCCTCCATCTTTTAGCTATAGAACTTGTTGGAGACTTCATATCTCTCAACTCGGGTATTTGCTGGAAATATTAACTTCAACTCCTGGAACATCTCATATGGTCCATGACGTTCAAAACGTCTTTGAAGTCCCGATTCTAAGCCGTTAAGCATGGTGCACTAAACTATCAAGTAGTCATCATATTGAGCTAGCCAGACGTTCATAATGTCTGCATCTGCTCCTGCAATAGGTCTGTCACCTAGCGGTGCATTAAGGACATAATTCTTCTGTGTAGCAATGAGGATAAACCTCAGATCATGGATCCAATCCGCATCATTGCTACTAACATTTTTCAACACAATTTTCTCTAGGAACATATCAAAAAATAAACATATGAAAGCAACAATGCGAGCTATTGATCTACAACATAATTTGCAAGATACTACCAGGACTAAGTTCATGATAAATTTAAGTTCAATTAATCATATTACTTAAGAACTCCCACTTAGACAGACATCTCTCTAGTCATCTAAGTGATCACGTGATCCAAATCAACTAAACCATGTCCGATCATCACGCGAGATGGAGTAGTTTCAATGGTGAACATCACTATGTTGATCATATCTACTATATGATTCACGCTCGACCTTTCGGTCTCCGTGTTCCGAGGCCATATCTGTATATGCTAGGCTCGTCAAGTTTAACCCGAGTATTCCGCGTGTGCAACTATTTTGCACCCGTTGTATTTGAACGTAGAGCCTATCACACCCGATCATCACGTGGTGTCTCAGCACGAAGAACTTTCGCAACGGTGCATACTCAGGGAGAACACTTCTTGATAATTAGTGAGAGATCATCTTAAAATGCTACCGTCAAACAAAACAGAATAAGATGTATAACAGATAAACATCATATGCAATCAAAATATGTGACATGATATGGCCATGATCATCTTGCGCCTTTGATCTCCATCTCCAAAGTACTGTCATGATCTCTATCGTCATCGGCATGACACCATGATCTTCATCATCTTGATCTATATCAATGTGTCGTCACATGGTCGTCTCGCCAACTATTGCTCTTGCAACTATTGCTATCGCATAGCGATAAAGTAAAGCAATTATTTGGCACTTGCATCTTATGCAACAAAGAGACAACCATAGGGCTTCTTCCAGTTGCCGATAACTTCAACAAAACATGATCATCTCATACAACAACTTATATCTCATCACGTCTTGACCAGATCACATCACAACATGCCCTGCAAAAACAAGTTAGACGTCCTCTACTTTGTTGTTGCAAATTTTACGTGGCTGCTACGGGCTGAGCAAGAACCGTTCTTACCTACGCATCAAAACCACAACGATAGTTCGTCAAGTTAGTGTTGTTTTAACCTTCGCAAGGACCGGGCGTAGCCACACTCGATTCAGCTAAAATGAGAGAGACAGACACCCGCCGGCCACCTTTAAGCACGAGTGCTCGTAACGGTGAAACCAGTCTCGCGTAAGCGTACGCGTAATGTCGGTCCGGGCTGCTTCATCTCACAATACCGCTGAACCAAAGTATGACATGCTGGTAAGCAGTATGACTTGTATCACCCACAACTCACTTGTGTTCTACTCATGCATATAACATCAACGCAGAAAACCTAGTCTCGGATGCCACTGTTGGGGAACGTAGTAATTTCAAAATTTTCCTACGCACACGCAAGATCATGGTGATGATATAGCAACGAGAGGGGAGAGTGTTCGTCTACGTACCCTCGTAGACCGTAAGCGGAAGTGTTAGCACAACGCGGTTGATGTAGTCGTACGTCTTCACGATCCGACCGATCCAAGCACCGAACATACGGGGCCTCCGAGTTCATCAGATGTTCAGCTCGATGACGATCTCCGGACCTCCGATCCAGCAAAGGCTCCGGAGATGAGTTCCGTCAGCACGACGGCATGGGGACGATGATGATGTTCTACCGGCGCAGGGCTTCGCCTAAACTCCGCGACAATATGACCGAGGTGGAATATGGTGGAAGGGGGCACCGCACACGGCTAAGGAACGATCCGTAGATCAACTTGTGCTGTTGTGCCTAGAGGTGCCCCCCTGCCCCCGTATATAAAGGAGCCAGGGGGAGGGGTTCGGCCGGCCAGGAGGGGCGCGCCAGGAGGAGTCCTCCTCCCACCGGGAGTAGGACTCCCCCCCCCCTTCCTTGTTGGAGTAGGAGAGAAGGAAAGAGGGGGAGAGGAGGAAGGAAAAGGTGGCTGCACCCCTTGTCCAATTCGGACCAGAGGGGGGCTGCGCCCCTCCTTCCTTTCGGCCTCTCTCCTCTATTCCCGTATGGCCCAATAAGGCCCATATACTCCCCGGTGAATTCCCGTAACTCTCCGGTACTCCGAAAAATATCCGAATGACTCGGAACCTTTCCGAACTCCGAATATAGTCGTCCAATATATCGATCTTTACGTCTCGACCATTTCGAGACTCCTCGTCATGTCCCAAATCTCATCCGGGACTCCGAACTCCTTCAGTACATAAAAACTCATAAACTCATAATAAAACTGTCATCGAAACCTTAAGCGTGCGGACCCTACGGGTTCGAGAACAATGTAGACATGACCTAGAACTATTCTCGGTCAATAACCAATAGTGGAACCTGGATGCTCATATTGGCTCCCACATATTCTACGAAGATCTTTATCGGTCAAACCGCATAACAACATACGTTGTTCCCTTTGTCATCGGTATGTTACTTGCCCGAGATTCGATCGTCGGTATCCAATACCTAGTTCAATCTCGTTACCGGCAAGTCTCTTTACTCGTTACATAATGCATCATCCCGCAACTAACTCATTAGTCACATTGCTTGCAAGGCTTATAGTGATGTGCATTACCGAGGGGGCCCAGAGATACCTCTCCGACAATCGGAGTGACAAAACCTAATCTAGAAATACGCCAACCCAACATGTACCTTTGGAGACACCTATAGTACTCCTTTATAATCACCCAGTTACGTTGTGACATTTGGTAGCACCCAAAGTGTTCCTCCGGTAAATGGGAGTTGCATAATCTCATAGTTACAGGAACATGTATAAGTCATGAAGAAAGCAATAGCAACATACTAAACGATCAAGTGCGAGGCTAACGGAATGGGTCATGTCAATCACATCATTCTCCTAATGATGTGATCCCGTTAATCAAATGACAACACATGTCTATGGTTAGGAAACATAACCATCTTTGATTAACAAGCTAGTCAAGTAGAGGCATACTAGTGACACTATGTTTGTCTATGTATTCACACATGTATTATGTTTCCGGTTAATACAATTCTAGCATGAATAATAAACATTTATTACGATATAAGGAAATAAATAATAACTTTATTATTGCCTCTAGGGCATATTTCCTTCACGAGATTCAATAAACCATTCATTTTAGGTGCAAGACCATTGAAGGTATTATTAAAATGAACAGAGTAACTATTATTCTCCTTCAATGAATGACCATATTGCGATAGACATAATCCAATCATGCCTATGCTCAATGCAAACACCAATAACAATTATTTAGGTTTAACACCAATCTCGATGGTAGAGGGAGTGTGCGATGCTTGATCACATCAAGCTTGGAAATACTTCCAACACATATTGTCACCTCGCCTTTAGCTAGTCTCCGTTTATTCTGTAGCCTTTTATTTCGAGTTACTAACACTTAGCAACCGAACCAGTATCTATTACCATGGTGCTACTAGGAGTACTAGTAAAGTACACATTAATATAATGTATATGCAATATACTTTTGTCGACCTTGCCAGCCTTCTCATCTATTAAGTATCTAGGGTGGTTCTGCTTCAGTGACCGTTCCCCTTATTACAGAAGCACTTAGTCTCGGGTTTGGGTTCAACCTTTGGTTTCTTCACTAGAGCAGCAGCTGATTTGCCGTTTCATGAAGTATCCCTTCTTGCCCTTGCCCTTCTTGAAACTAGTGGTTTCACTAACCATCAACAATTGATGCTCCTTCTTGATTTCTACTTTCGTGGTGTCAAACATTGCGAATATTTCAAGGATCATCATATCTATCCCTGATATGTTATAGTTCATCACGAAGCTCTAGTAGCTTGGTGGCAATGACTTTGGAGAAATATCACTATCTCATCTGGAAGATTAACTTCACTCGATTCAAGTGATTGTTGTACCCAGACAATCTGAGTACAAGCTCAACGATTGAGCTTTTCTCCCTTAGTTTGTAGGCTTAAGAAACTTGTCAGAGGTCTCATACCTCTTGATGTGGGCACTAGCCTGAAATCCCAATTTCAGTCCTTGGAACATCTCATATGTTCCGCGACATTTCAAAAATGCCTTTGATGCCTCAATTCTAAACCGTTTAACATTATGCATTGAACTATCACATAGTCATCAAAACGTGTATGTCAGATGTTCGCAACATCCACAGACGACGTTCGAGGTTTAGCACACCGAGTGGTGCATCAAGGACATAAGCCTTATGCGTAGCAACGAGGACAATCCTCAATTTACGGACCTAGTCTGCATAATTGCTACTATCAACTTTCAACTAAATTTTCTCTAGGAACATATGTAAAACAGTAGAACTAAAGCGTACATGACAATTAAGTTCATCTAATCAAATTATTTAGTGAACTCCCAGTCAGATAGACATCCCTCTAGTCATCTAAGTGATACATGATCCGAGTCAACTAGGCCATGTCCGATCATCACGTGAGATGGACTAGTCATCATCGGTGAACATCTTCATGTTGATCGTATCTTCTATACGACTCATGTTCGACCTTTCGGTCTTCCGTGTTCCGAGGCCATGTCTGTACATGCTAGGCTCGTCAAGTCAACCTAAGTGTGTTGCGTGTGTAAATCTGGCTTACACCCGTTGTATTCGAACGTTAGAATCTATGACACCCGATCATCACGTGGTGCTTCGAAACAATGAACCTTCGCAACGGTGCACAGTTAGGGGGAACACTTTTTCTTGACATTATAGCGAGGGATCATCTTATTTAAGCTACCGTCGTTCTAAGCAAATAAGATGTAAACCATGATAAACATCACATGCAATCAAATAGTGACATGATATGGCCAATATCATTTTGCTCCTTTTGATCTCCATCTTCGGGGCTCCATGATCATCATCGTCACCGGCATGACACCATGATCTCCATCATCATGATCTCCATCATCGTGTCTCCTTGAAGTTGTCTCTCCAACTATTACTTCTACTACTATGGCTAACGGCTTAGCAATAAAGTAAAGTAATTACATGGCGTTGTTCAATGACACGCAGGTCATACAATAAATTAAGACAACTCCTATGGCTCCTGCCGGTTGTCATACTCATCGACATGCAAGTCGTGATTACTGTTACAAGAACATGATCAATCTCATACATCATATATCATTCATCACATTCTTTTGGCCATATCACATCACATAGCATACCTTGCAAAAACAAGTTAGACGTCCCCTAATTGTTGTTTGCATGTTTTACGTGGCTGCTATGGGTTTCTAGCAAGAACGTTTCTTACCTATGCAAAAACCACAACGTGATATGCCAATTTCTATTTACCCTTCATAAGGACCCTTTTCATCGAATCCGATCCGACTAAGGTGGGAGAGACAGTCACCCGCTAGCCACCTTATGCAACTAGTGCATGTCAGTCGGTGGAACCTGTCTCACGTAAGAGTACGTGTAAGGTCGGTCCAGGCCGCTTCATCCCACGATATCGCCGAATTAAGATAAGACTAGTAATGGCAAGTAAATTGACAATATCGAATCCCACAACTGCTTTGTGTTCTACTCGTGCATAGAAACTACGCATAGACCTAGCTCATGATGCCACTGTTGGGGATCGTAGCAGAAATTTAAAATTTTCTACGCATCACCAAGATCAATCTATGGAGTAATCTAGCAACGAGGGGAAGGAGAGTGCATCTACATACCCTTGTAGATCGCTAAGGGAAGTGTTGCAAGAACGCGGATGAAGGAGTCGTACTCGTAGCGGTTCAGATCGCGGTTGATTCCGATCTAAGCACCGAACAACGGTGCCTCCGTGTTCAACACACGTGCAGCCCGATGACGTCTCTCGTGCCTTGATCCAGCAAGGGGAGAGGGAGAGGTTGGGGAAGACTCTGTCCAGCTGCAGCACGACGGCGTGGTGGTGGTGGAGGAGCGTGGCACTCCAACAGGGCTTCGCCAAGCACTGCGAGAGACGAGGAGGGAGAGAGGTAGGGCTGCGCCAAGAGAGAGGAAAACTCATGTGTTGGCAGCCCCAAAACCTCAAGTATATATAGGGGAAGGGGAGGGGCTGCGCTCCCATCTAGGGTTCCCTCCCTAGGGGTGGCGGCAGCCCCAAAACCCATCTAGGGTGCGGTCAAGGGGGGGGGGAAGAGAGGGGGGCACCCTAGGGTGGGCCTTAAGGCCCATCTGGACCTAGGGTTTGCCCCCTCCCACTCTCCCTGCGCCTTGGGCCTTGGTGGTGGGGGGGCGCACCAGCCCACCAGGGGCTGGTCCCCTCCCACACTTAGCCCACGCAGCCCTCAGGGGCCGGTGGCCCCACCTGGTGGACCCCCAGGACCCTCCTGATGGTCCCAGTACATTACCGATAGCACCCGAAACTTTTCTGGTGACCAAAACAGGAGTTCCCATATATAAATCTTTACCTCCGGACTATTCCGGAACTCCTCTTGACGTCCGGGATCTCATCTGGGACTCCGAACAACATTCGGTAACCACATACATCTATTCCCTATAACCCTAGTGTCATCAAACCTTAAGTGTGTAGACCCTACGGGTTCGGGAACTACGTGGACATGACCGAGACAACTCTCCGGCCAATAACCAACAGCGGGATCTGGATACCCATGTTGGCTCCCACATGTTCCACGATGATCTCATCGGATGAACCACGATGTCAAGGATTCAATCAATCCCGTATACAATTCCCTTTGTCTAGCGGTATAGTACTTACCCGAGATTCGATCGTCGGTATCTCCATACCTTGTTCAATCTCGTTACTGGCAAGTCTCTTTACTCGTTCCGTAACACATCATCCCGTGATCAACTCCTTGGTCACATTGCGCATATCATGATGTCCTACCGAGTGGGCCCAGAGATACCTCTCCGTCACACGGAGTGACAAATCCCAGTCTCGATTCGTGCCAACCCAACAGACACTTTCGGAGATACCCGTAGTGTACCTTTATAGCCACCCAGTTACGTTGTGACGTTTGGTACACCCAAAGCATTCCTACGGTATCCGGGAGTTGCAAAATCTCATGGTCTAAGGAAATGATACTTGACATTAGAAAAGCTTTAGCATACGAACTACACGATCTTTGTGCTAGGCTTAGGATTGGGTCTTGTCCATCACATCATTCTCCTAATGATGTGATCCCGTTATCAACAACATCCAATGTCCATGGTCAGGAAACCGTAACCATCTATAGATCAACGAGCTAGTCAACTAGAGGCTTACTAAGGACATGGTGTTGTCTATGTACCCACACATGTATCTGAGTTTCCTATCAATACAATTATAGCATGGATAATAAACGATTATCATGAACAAGGAAATATAATAATAATTACTAATTTATTATTGCCTCTAGAGCATATTTCCAACAAATCTGGGTTCCCAAAAGTTGCCTTGACAATCTTCAGGTAAATGTCCTCATGACAATACCTATGAAGAAAAGGAACTCCAGATCAAATTCTTCATATGAACCAAATTCTTCATATGGATCCAAGTCCTCATACGGACCAAATTCCTCACGTGGATCAAATTCCTCAAAAGGATCAAAGTCCTCATATGATCATCATCGTACTAACCCTTCTGTTTCGCAGGGTAGAGCTAAGGGCTATGAATATGTCATTATTCTTCAAATCATTATGTTCATAAGTCCTGGAAGAATTTCTCTGCTTATTCATATGCTTAACCTAACCCCTCTTATGTGAAACAAAGTGGACTGGCGTCTATGCCACCTTTCTCATATGGTGCTCGCAGAGTGATGAATTCTTTGCCACCCCTCCAGATGTGGAAGGTGAAGAAAAAGAACTAATCTCTTATGTAGGGTCAGGTCTCCAGTCGTGCTCAAAATGACTGAAGAATTTGCTGGAGACCTGAACGGTGCCTGAAAGGACGCAGGCTGATCATGAAGAAATGAATTGTCATTTCTCATGTCCTCATACTGAATTATCTGTGCTATTTCTTGATGAAATTGAACTGATGATATTGATGTCATATTCTTCACTGATAAAGTATATGAGTTCGTAAGTTGCACTAATTCATCTGCAGGATGATCAGCCCAAAGCCAATGAGTGGATCCTCGATAGTGGATGTACAAATCACATGACTGGTGACAAAAATCTATTGATGGATGCTCCCTTATCACCATCACATCTGAAGCATATCATCTTCGCTGAAAAAGGCAAAAGTCAGGTATTGGATCTAGGTAAGGTTGCGATCTCAAAGGATCGACACATGGACAAGGTCATGCTTGTCGAGTCCTTAGGATACAACCTCATGTCTGTCTCAATGCTTTGTGATCTTGATATGGTTGTTGTCTTTGGAAGATATTGTTGTGTTGTGATCATGGAAGCTGACCATTCCAAAGTCTTCGAAGGCTTTAGGAGAGGAAATCTGTATATCGTTCATTTCTCTACAGGACCACAGCCTATCGTGTGCTTACTTGCGAAAGCTTCAGAAGGTTGGCTATGGCATCGATGACTTGGTCATGCTGGCATGAGGAACCTGCACACGCTCGCGAAGAAGAAGCATGTCATTGGCATTGAGAATGTCAAATTCCTCAAGGATCACTTATGCGGAGCTTGTGAAGCTGGGAAGATGACAAAGGCCAAGCATCCAGCGAAGACTATCATGACTACCACTCGACCATTTGAATTGCTTCGCATGGATCTCTTCGGTCCTAATCATTATTCTGCTATGACAAATGATGCATCTCTATATGGCTTTGTTATTGTTGATGATTATTCTCGTTACACATGGGTACACATTGTCACTTACAAACATGAAGTGCAGGAAGTCTTCAAATGATTTTCCTCGAGGGCTTCAACCAACTTTGGTGTGAAGTTCAAACACATCAGAAGTGACAAATGGGACTGAGTTCAAAAATTCCGGTCTAGATGGCTATCTTGATGAACTTGGTATTACTCATGAGTTATCTGCTCCTTATACTCCTCAGCAGAATGGCGTCGTGGAGCGCAAGAACAGAACCCTCGCTGAAATGGCTCGCACTATGCTTGATGAATACAAGACACCTCGTCGGTTCTGGATTGATGCAATTGATACTGCTTGCCACATCATCAACAGAGTATATCTTCACAAATTCTTCAAGAAGACTGCCTATGAACTCCTCACTGACAAGAAACCCAATGTAAGTTACTTCAAAGTCATCGGTGCTAAATGTTGGATTAGAGATCCACATCACAATTCTAAATTTGCACCGAAAGCACATGAGGGTTTGATGCTTGGTTACGAAAAGGACTCGCACACCTATAGAGTCTTCAACAACGTTCTTCACAAGGTTGTTGAAACTGTAGATGTGCGGTTCGATGAAACTAATGGCTCGCAAAGAGAGCACCTACCTTCTGTGATAGATGAACCAGCACCTGAGGATTCTATCAAGTTCAAGGCCACTGAGGATGTCATTCCTACTGAAGAATATGCTGAAGAATTCATTCCAGAACGTGATGAACGTCGAACTAGCGCACCTGAAGAAAATGGTGCTGAGGAAAATGCTCCTGAAGAAATGCGGATCAAATTCCTCGAAGACAACCCGCTCATCCTCGTATTGCAAATGAAGTGCAAGTCGAGAAGATCATCGATGACATTCGTGCACCAGGTCCTCTCACACGCTCAAAAGCTTCACATTTATCTAACTTTTGTGGGCACTTTGCTTTTGTCTCTATCACAGAGCCCACTAAGGTAGATGAAGCATTTCTGGAGCCTGAGTGGATTCAAGCTATGCAAGAAGAATTACATCAGTTCGAGCTCAACAACGTCTGGGAACTGGTCAAACGTCCAGATCCTCGCAAGCACAACATTATTGGCACAAAATGGATCTACCGCAACAAGCAAGATGAAAATGGCCTTGTGGTGAGGAATAAGGCACGGCTTGTAGCTCAAGGCTACACACAGGTTGAGGGTATTGATTTCGATGAAACTTTTGCACCTGTTGCTAGACTTGAGGCTATTCGCATATTACTTGCTTACGCTAACCATCATAATATCACTTTATATCAAATGGATGTGAAAAGTGCATTCCTCAATGGTAAGCTTGAGGAAGAAGTATATGTTGCTCAACCCCCAGGTTTTGAAGATCCAAAGAATCCCGACAAAGTCTTCAGACTCAACAAGGCCATGTATGGCCTCAAGCAAGCCCCTCGGGCGTGGTATGACACTTTGAAGGAATTCTTCATGAAGAAAGGCTTCAAACCCGGTTCACGCGACCCAACTCTTTTCACTAAATCTTATGATGGTGAATTGTTTGTGTGCCAAATATATGTTGATGATATTATCTTTGGCTGTACTGACCAACGCTATAGTGATGAATTTGCCTATATGATGAGTGAAGAATATCGAATGTCTATGATGGGAGAGTTGAAATTCTTTTTAGGTCTTCAAATTCGTCAACAGCGCAATGGAATATTCATATCTCAGGAGAAATACCTCAAGGACGTATTGAGGAAATTCGGCATGCAAGATTGCAAAGGGGTCAAAATTCCAATGCCCACAAATGGCCATCTATGCACTGATGAAAATGGTGAAGACTTCGATCAAAAGGTATACCGCTCCATGATTGGCTCTTTATTGTACCTATGTGCATCTAGGCCGGATATTATGCTTAGTGTTTGCATGTGTGCCCGATTTCAAGCTACACCGAAGGAATCACACCATAAGGCTGTGAAGCATATTCTTCGATACTTAGCTCACACACCAACACTTGGATTATGGTATCCCAAGGGCTCTTCATTTGATCTCATTGGATATTCAGACTCTGACTATGCTGGCGATCGCGTGGACCGCAAGTCAACATCAGGCACATGTCATTTCCTCGGACGATCTTTGGTCTGTTGGTCCTCGAAGAAACAGAACTGCGTATCACTCTCCACTGCAGAAGCTGAGTACATTGCTGCTGGATCGTGTTGTGCTCAATTACTTTGGATGAAGCAAACACTCAAGGACTATGGCATCAACGTGAAGAATGTGCCTCTCTACTGCGACAATGAGAGTGCTATCAAAATTGCTCATAACCCAGTTCAGCACTCGAAGACAAAGCACATCCAGATTCGTCATCATTTTCTTCGTGATCATGTGTTGAAGGGCGATATCTCCATCGACCACGCTAGCACTGAAGATCAGCTGGCCGATATCTTCACTAAGCCCTTGGATGAGAAGAGATTTAGCAAGTTGCGGTGTGAGCTAAATATCCTAGAATCTTCAAATGTTCTCCGAAATGGACACACATCCTAACACTTATGCTGACTTGATGACTTAGATGCGCAATACACATAGTAACGTTTTTCTTCAATCAATGAAGACTAACCCTCTAAGTGTGAAGAAATTAATGAAGAAATTGACTCTCAGAGCCCGACGACAATTGTATGCGGTGTCTGAAGAAAACTTTCTTATACGGTGGGTTACGCCACCACAAACGTTGAAAATCTTCAATTTGAGTTTTTCCTCAGTTTTGAAATTCCTCAATTTTTCAAAGTCTTCAACTTGCAATGTCTTCACTATTTTCGTCGTTTGTCCTCATTTGAATATATATATATATATGTGTGTGTGTGTGTGTGTGTGTGTGTGTGTGTGTGTGTGAGAGAGAGTTTTATGTCCTCTACAGCATTCACTTATTGCTAATCCTTCAAGTTGACAGTTTCCGCTAAGTGAATGTGATCGGACCCTTCCCCATCTATGCGTAACTCAATCTAATCTTTTCACAAATTCTTCATATGCGTTCTGATTTGAAACTTGTTCAAAATCTTCACTGTGTCCTTGACAGCTGAAGAAATTGCGAACGGTAACTTAAAACTTATCTTATCTAAATTTTCGGCTTTGCCGCTCAAACTGTTCCGCTTCTCACGACAAATACTTATCTATTCTCCCACGATCCTACACGATCATCACCTCACAGTATGTGGGTGACACGTGTCATGTGAATGGGAAAAGTCAGGGGCACATTCATCCGAAATCCTCGGGCGCACAGTTTTTCACTACCTCTATAAATACCCCTACCTTCTCCTCACTTCATTTTTACTCCGCCCGACATCTCTCTCCCGCTCGAGCTTCCCAAACCCTAGCGTCACCGCTACTTCATCGTCGCCGGTGAGGAAGAGCTTCATTGCCTCGACCTCGTCGCCATCGTACTCGCGCCGGTTGCGGATTTCTTCACTCCGCGGCCGCCGTAGACGTCTTCCTTTGCCGAGTTTGGGCGTGGAAGATCTGAACGTACAAACTTCACCTCAACGCTTCCCAATTCGTCGTGTTCTGCACTTCGGGTAATTAAAAGTTGCTTTTATTGCCCTCTTTGATTCATGTGTTTTCCTAAAAATCTTCAAAGGTGTTTATTCTTCAAATCTTCACACACTAAAGCACCTCACATGTTATCTGTTCTTGATTCGTTTCTCTAAGCAATGATTTTCTTCAAGATTCCTCAATTGTGTGGATTTTCAAATCTGCACAACTCTGGAACCTAAGACAAAGAACGCTTAGTGAAATTCCTCAAGACTCATCTGGTCAAATTCCTCAAAACCTATTCTTTTTTAAAAACCTTCTGAGAACGCATATGACCTCTCCAAATTCCTCGCAACTATACTCTGTTGACAGGTACAAATGTCCGCTGCTGAATCACTAGGTTCTCATCAACTTAACTCATTTGCAGCGTTCCTCGAAGAAAAATTGCATACCTCTTCAGAAACTTCAGTTGTTCATATTCCTCAGCTGAAGAAAATGGCTGACAAGAAGCCACAGAAGGGAGGAAAAAGGCCTGAGGTCAACACAGCGTTTGAAATCCCTGAGGATATTTATGCTGGATACTGCACTCCTGATGAGGCCAAGTTTGGCAAGGAGGACAAGAATCAGCGCAAGGTGCGCATACAACGAATTGAGAGGAGATGGGCACGAGAATGGAGGGAGTACAGGTATGTTACTCCCAAGTACATGAAGAAATTCGCGCTCAACCCTCCATGCTCAAGACCTCCATTGAGACCTGGCCAACTGGCGGATCCCACCAGCCTCAAGCGCGGTGAGGACTATGCTACTGAATGGGCTAGGCGCCAGGCCAAACTAGCCAAGCAAGCAAAAGAAGCAGTGAGGAAATTCAATGAAGATTCTGCTGCTGCTGCTAACACTGCTGAGGCCTCTGGTAGTAAGCCCAGGAAGGCTATGCCAAAGAAGCCTGCCCACAAGTCTAGTGCTTCTCCTTCAATGCACTCACGGCCAAGCTCCTCAGCAATGCCCTCACGGCCAGCATCTTCAAAGCCCTCACGGCCAATTCCTCAGTCTGCTCCTCCTCCTCCTCCGACAAAGTTTTCAGTTGCTCCGACAAAATCTTTGGCACCTGTGCATCTTGCCACGTGCCAAAGGACTCAAGGCTTTTCTATTGCCTCAGGAGCATCTGCAAGCTCCTCAGCTGCTCGACCTTCCTCAGCTGGTCCCTCACTACTGAAGAAAAAGGCCACTGCTGGATGAGGTCTTCGACCAAGTCCTCACAAGAAGCAAGTCGCTTTCCAAGTGCCCTCTGATGATGATGAGGCAGATGATGATGAACTTGCTGAAATCATCAGAGACAGGCAAGCCAAGGCCGCTAGAGCCAAAGGCAGCAATGTGCCACTACTTCTGGATACCAAGATGATCCTCGATTTCATTGACTTATGGCACAAGGACCCCGCTACACCTTTGCCGGAGATGAACCCCACTCCTGGTCAAAGTCATGTTCTCACTCACTTCATTGAGGAAGAAAAGTGGAAATATGAAGAAGGATGAAGGCTGAAGAAAGCGCAATACAAGAAATAGCGCTACCTCAAGGACAATGTCCTCACTCTTACCCCTGAACAACTCATTGTTGTAAAAGCTGAAATCAAGCAATTAAGTGATGATTTCAATCGGTATCATGCTGATTGGAAGGGAGCAAAGGTTCGGTTCGTCAATTTGACGAAGACTTTCTCTTCAACTGCCTCTGCACCGGTGCATGTTGAAATTTCTCAGGCTGAAGAATCTGCCCAGCCCACTAAAGAACATGCCAGCACCACTGATGTCAGTACGGCTGCTGAAGAAAATGAGAGTACCAGGGCTGATGACTCCATTCCAGCCGCTGAAGATATTGCCAGGGCACCCACTAGTGGTGCGCCTGAAGAAAGTGAACAAGTCAGGGCAACTACAACAGTTGCGCCTGAAGAAAATGCACCTCCTGCGCCTACACCAACTTCGATCCTTCCATCTGCATTAGATGTGAAGAAGACCAAGGCTGCGGAGCGTGCAGCGATGAAAAAGAGGAAGGCATCAACCTCTTCAAATTCATCAGCTCCGAAGAAGATGAAGACTCTGATCAGTTCAATTGACAATCCAATTGATGTCGTTCCCGTCTCTTCAATGCCATCAAAGGACCTTGTTCCTTTCGGTGAAGAATATGTGATTCCTGATGAATCAGATGAAGAAACTCCTTCTGCTGCTTCGACAGAGCAGTTGGACGAAGAAATTGAAGTGGATGAGATCCCTTCAACCCCAGTCATTTCCTCACATTTGCCTCAGTTTACTGCTGAAGAGGCAGGTGTTGAAGAAGTTGAAGAGGAGGATGTGGACATTGGCTGTACCACTCCTGTGCTCAATGATGAATTTTGGGACAGTCAACATCCCAACTCTCCAATGTTCACTCCCCTTCAAGCTATTCCTCAGTCCCCTGCCGCCACTGAAGTGCAAATGGGATCTGAAGAACCTCATGCAACCCCAAGTGTTCATGAAGAAATTCCAGCCACTAGTGCTGAAGAAATTGTCAATGAAGAATTGACAACCCAGGCTGAAGCTGCTGAAGAGCCTGAAATTCCTCAGCCTGAGGAACCTGAGATTGCGATCCCTGAAGTAGTGATGCAATTGACTGATACTCCTCAGCCCAAGCCAAAGGATCCCTTCTCCAAGAAGCAAAAATTCAAGGCTGATGATTTCTTTGGCGAGCACGTATTCTTCACGGATTTCAACCCCTATGACAATGCTCGTCTTAGAAGGAAGCGTTTCTGGACTGCCAGCCAGGCCAACTTCTATTCCTCAGTGCTCTTCAACAAGGACAAAGTCTTCGATCATGAGCATATTCCTCATGTGGACATGGAATCCATGCCTTGCTTCTCTCAAGTCCTCAGCATGATTCATGACGCTGGCTTGCTCAATTTCTGCTCAGACATAGTTGATTGGAATGAAGAGCTTATTCTTCAGTTCTACGCAACTTTGCATATCACAGGCGATGCTGCTGACGTCAACTCGTGGGTGTTGGACTGGATGACTGAAAATACTCATTACAAGGCACCAACCTCTGAATTGCTTCGTGCCTTACCTATCAGTCCTCCACCTGACGGCGCTCGCTGTCTGTATGATGAACCTGAACTTACTGATCACTATATGCAAGTGCTCATGAAGCCGCTGAAGCCAGGACAAGCTCCAAGGACCAAATTCCTCGTGAAGGAATTGCTCTATGTGCCCAGAACCATCTACCGCATTCTGACGAAGACCATGAGTCCCATCAAAGGCCATGACTCATCCGATGAAGAAATTATCGGAATGATGAAGAATATGCTTTTCAATATCATGCATGGCATCCCCATAAATTATCACGATTTCTTCATGAGGACTCTGGCGAATGTTGCACTTTCACCATTTGAGCTGAAGCCTTACGCGCCGTGGATCATGAGATTCCTCAGAACAAGGTCTTCACTCAACTACAAGGCAGATTTTCAGAATCACCTCAGCTACAAGCCCCCTATTGAAGTCCTCAAGCGGACAATTTCCTCATCTGATGAGAAGGGCAAGTCACCAGCTGTGATCGATGAAGGCACTCGTCCATTGGATGGTCAGTTCCGCAAAGCTGCATCCTACTCCACCAATGATGACTCTGCCACACATGATTCTGCTGCCAGATGCTCCAAAGTCAAGTCCTCAAGCTACTGCTCCTCGTGTGATGACGGATCGTGAACTGCTTATAAGTCTTCACCAGAAAGTCGATCGAAATCACAAGTGGGTTAAGCGTCAGTTTGGTTCTATTCTTCACAACATGACTTTCACACATACTGCAGTGAAGAAAAACCACTACTACCTCCATGAAGTGTTTGATCGCACCTGGGCTATTCTGTCACATCTATATGGTGAAGAAGATCTGAAGCAAATGGGCTTCAAGGAAGACTTTGACTGGTCTGCTCCTCCTCCGAAGAGATACAAGCAGGTCAAGGTTCCTCCCTTGGTGGCCAGCTCATATTCTTCATCGCGCAACATGGACGAGCATGAAGACTTGGACGACACTGCAGCAGGCCCTACAACGACTCAAGACCCTGAAAATGCTGGAGCTCCTCCATCATCATGAGATTCTTCAGGGGCGTTAGTCCTCAGTTTCAACCCTTTTGGTCATTCGATGACAAAGCGGGAGAAATTTGAGTTAATCTTCAAGCGGGTCTATATATGGGTGTTTTTTTGCTAAGTTACAACTCTCGTTCTTCTGATGACTTTGCTGGATCGAGGTGTAATATTAAACTCTATGGTGGCTTGATACTTTTTCTATGTTCTTCTGCGTGCTTATTCCTCATTAATGTTAATGCACACATGTTGAATTACATGAATCACCATATTTCATCATGCATTTCAAATTCTTCATATTATATATCAAATGTGTGTATGAATTACAAAATATAGGGAGAGAGATCTCCATGATTATACTCTTCAAGTGTGCATTGCTTCAAAAGCAAATTCCTCAGTATGCACATCTTCAGGGGGGGTTCTTCTATATCTTGCAATCAAATTCCTCAATATCAGTATTTACACTTCATACAATTCTCCCCATTGAAAACTTAACCTATATTGTCATCAATCACAAAAAAGGGGGAGATTGTAAGTGCATCTAGTGCTCCTTAGTGATTTTGGTGTATTGAAGACTTATAGGTTAAGGGACTGATGCGTTTGTGAGTGTACACAGGTATATAAGTCAATGAGGAGTTTGATATTTACAGAGAAAGTCGACCCCTAAAAATGAAGTTCTTCGACTGAAGACTTTGGATTTCTAAAGACTTTCTGAAGACTTTGAAAGTGAAGAAATTGGTGTGACCTTCAAGACTTGGTATTCATTCGAGGAACATGAAGCGTGAAGACTTTTGTTTTTATAGTTTCATTTTCTCTTTCTTGAGTCATAGGAAACGCCGTACTGTTAAAGGGGGTCGAGGAAATACTAAGGAAAAATTTCCATGTGATGCTCAACTCAAAATCCTACACCTACCAATCCCTTCGAGTGAAGCCATTGGAAATCTCATACAGCTCTGTCATATTCTTCAGTGACAGAGACGAAGTTCTTCTGATCTCTGAGGAATTTGTTCTGACTGAGGAGTTAGGAATTCACCAGTGTGAATTGCCTACACAGTGAGGAACATGATAGCCCTGAGGTATTTGATAGTCAAAATTCCGACCGTTGTGTGCTACGTGCCAGCTGTCCCAAAATATCTACCCACCTAACGGTCATATCAGACAAGGGCATTTATGTCTTATCATGTCGGGCTGCTCCCTAGGCTATAAATAGCCGCCCCCTACAACCACTAGCTAGATGGCTGCTCTGAGAGAAACTGACACTTGTCATTTGAGAGCAACCCATCCTCCGAGGACTTTGAGCGAAAATCATCAAGTGAGGAAATCCCAAACCCAAACCTACAAACCCCAAGTGATTGAGCATCACTGAAGAGATTGATCCTGCGTGGATCCGACGCTTGTTTCCTTTGAAGACTGTGCTTCTTCCAGACGGTTAGGCGTCAAGGTCTAGAGCATCCAAGAGGAATTGTGGATCGCCGAGTGACCGAGTTTGTGAAGGTTCGGAAGTCACCTGAAGACTTACCACGAGTGATTGGGCGAGGTCTGTGTGACCTTAGCTCAAGAAGAATATGGTGAGGACCGTGTGTCCGGTACTGGGTGTCCTCGAGTTTGAATACTCAGCCGCTCCAACCAGATGTACAACTGAGACAGCAGTTGGAACTGGTCTACCAAATCATTGTCTTCACCGAGCTAACTGGTTCTATTTCCTCAACTCTTTCATTTCCTCATGTATGTTGTTGTGTGCCTGTTCATATCTGTTTGAAGACTTTTGACTGAAGACTTTCTCAATTTCCTCAGTTCAATTTCTTCAGTCTGTCTGTCTTCATCTTGTGTTATCCTCTACACTTTCTGTACTCTGTGCTTGTCTTCATTTCATCATGATGACTGTGCTTGTGTTCTGTTATGTTCCTTTCTGAGTACTTATTCCGCTGCAAGTAGTTCTTCATTTAGGAATTTCCTCACCAGCAAATTCCTCAGTGAAGAATTCATAAAAATCGCCTATTCACCCCCCCCTCTAGTCGATATAATGCACTTTCATGTTGATGCTCAACGCTGGCACCAAATAACAATTATTCAGGTCTAAAACTAATCCTGAAGGTAGATGTAGAGGTAGCGTGCCGACCGCGGTCACATCGACTTTGGAACCATTTCCCACGCGCATCGTCACCTCGTCCTTACCCAATCTTCGCTTGCTCCGTAGCCCTTGTTTCGAGTTGCAAATATGAGCAACAGAACTAGTATCAAATACCCAAGCACTACTGCAAGCATTAGTTAAGTACACATCAATAACATGTATATCAAATATACCTTTCACTTTGCCATCCTTCTTATCCGCCAAATACTTGGGGCAGCTCTGCTTCCAGTGACCAGTCCCTTTGCAGTAGAAGCACTCAGTTTCAGGCTTAGGTCCAGACTTGGGTTTCTTCTCTTGAGCAGCAACCTTTGCCGTTCTTCTTGAAGTTCCCCTTCTTCCCTTTGCCCTTTTTCTTAAAACTAGTGGTCTTGTTGACCATCAACACTTGATGCTCCTTTTTTTATTTCTATCTCCGCAACCTTTAGCATTGCAAAGAGCTCGGGAATAGTCTTGTTCATCCCTTGCATATTATAGTTCATCAAGAAGCTCTTGTAGCTTGGTGGCAGTGATTGAAGAACTCTGTCAATGACACTATCATCAGGAAGATTAACTCCCAGTTGAGTCAAGTGGTTGTGGTACCCAGACATTCTGAGTATATGTTCACTGACAAAACTATTCTCCTCCATTTTACAGATGTAGAACTTATTGGAGACTTCATATCTCTCAATCTGGGCATTTGCTTGAAATATTAACTTCAACTCCTGAAACATCTCATATGCTCCATGACGGTCAAAATGTCGTTGAAGTCCTGGTTCTAAGTCGTTGAAGTCCTGGTTCTTAACGTCATCAGTAGTATCTACAGCAGGCCTGGCACCCAACCGTGCTTCCAGGACGTAATTCTTTTGTGCAGCAATGAGGATCATCCTCAAGTTACGGACCCAGTCCGTGTAGTTGCTGCCATCATCTTTCAACTTAGCTTTCTCTAGGAACGCATTGAAATTCAAAGGAACGGTAGCACGGGCCATTGATCTACAACAACATAGACATGCAAAATACTATCAGGTACTAAGTTCATGATAAATTAAAGTTCAATTAATCATATTACTTAAGAACTCCCACTTAGATAGACATCCCTCTAATCATCTAAGTGATCACGTGATCTAAATCAACTAAACCATGTCTGATCATCATGTGATATGGAGTAGTTTTCAATGGTGAACATCACTATGTTGATCATATCTATTACATGATTCATGTTCGACCTTTCGGTCTCAGTGTTCCGAGGCCATATTTGCATATGCTAGGCTCGTGAAGTTTAACTAAGGTATTCTGCGTGTGCAAAACTGGCTTGCACCCGTTGTATGTGAACGTAGAGCTTATCACACCCGATCATCACGTGGTGTCTCAGCACGACGAACTGTAGCAACGGTGCATACTCAGGGAGAACACTTGTGCCTTGAAATTTAGTAAGCGATCATCTTATAATGCTATACGAAGCAAAATAAGATGCATAAAAGATAAACATCACATGCAATCAAAATATGTGACATGATATGGCCATCATCATCTTGTGCTCATGATCTCCATCACCGAAGCATTGTCACACTAGTAGAAAAAGCACCTAATACGAGACACATTAGTGCCGGTTCGGTTTTGAGCCGGCACTAATGTGTCCATTAGTGCCGGTTCCAACGGCTAGCCGGCCGTTCTCATTAGTACCGGTTCGTGGCGAACCTATAGTACCGGTTCGTGCCACGAACTGGCACTAAAGAGGGTGGTGGCAGGGTGTTGTCAGTCTGGGGCCCGCCCAGCACCTTTAGTACCGGTTCGTGGAACGAACCGGTACTAAAGGTCGACGTACATAAACCCTTCGTCCACCCAAGCCACTCTGTTCTTCCCCTTTCCCCTCACTTCTCCTCTGTTCTTCCCCTTTCCCCTCGAGCTCCTCACAAATTTTTCCCAAAATTTGTCAAGATGTGAAGGCCCCCGTCCATTCAAATGATCACAAAGGTTAGCAACTTTGTCCTTTCAACTCTCATTGCTAGATTGGCTCTTGCAATGCTTTGTATAGTGATTAATTTGGGAGGAATTATATTTGCTAGTATTTGATTTATATGCAATTTGAGGTCAGAAATAACACTTAGTTTGCATATGTAGGTGTGGTTTACTTAGTGCCTTCTAAATCTCCGTCGTAACCACCGTCGATCGCCCGCACCGCCCGTCGCCGGCACCACCTTGTGGTGAGGCTCTTGTTCATGAATGTTTTACATTACCAAATTGATGTTTGTGTGATTTGGATATATAGTTACTCGTATAATTATCTTACCCGTGCGTTGTTTGTTATACATAGTGCCATGGTTTTGATATCCGTCCCCGTCGGCCCTCGTCCTTGTTATGATTCGGATGTGGTATATTCTCTTTTAAAACTAGTTGTTGCATTTCGTGTTTATGACAAATTATGCCCATCAAGTTGGCATAGATATTTTTATCTAGGAGGTATGTGAACCGGAAATTCCAACCCACCCTATTGTCGAGAGGTTAAATTTAGTTAAAAGAGAAAACGAGTATTTGAAAGAAAAATTGAAAAGAATTGAGGGGGAGAAGATGGAATTGGAGTTGCATGTTGCCGATGTCGTCGATGATCACAAGATCAAGATGGAGAAAATGAGGTTGAAGATTAGAAAGATTATAAAATATGCCATTGATAGTGTGGCTTGGTATCATTATGCTGTTGGATCAATTGTTACCTTAGTTGCGATCTTCATCGCATTCGTTGTTGCATTTAAATTCTTTAGCTAGAGAGTTATTTGTATGTTGCATTTAATTAAGTGCTGTATATGAACTTTATGTATGAACTTTATGTATGAACTTGTATTAATTTGGTCTATTTGGTGTTGTGTACTGAAGATGAGCCGACAATGGATGTATGATGACCGATGCTCTCCCGAGTTCATTAATGGTGTGCATACTTTTCTGCGGGCCGCTGAGGCAAACAAGCGGGCGGATGGTTTTATGCCTTGTCCATGTGCTGGCTGTAAGAATGGTCACAGTTACTCTACAGAAAAAACCATTCACATCCACCTATTTAAGTCCGGTTTCATGCCCCACTATAATGTTTGGACCAAGCACGGAGAAATAGGGGTTATGATGGAAGACAATGAAGAAGAAGAGGACGACGCCGGCTATCCTGGCCATGGGTTCCCTGAATACGATGATACAACAATGGGGGAAGAAGCTGAGCCGGCAATGCGTGAAGAAGCTGAAGAAGAGGCATCAGATGAGCCCGCTGATGATCTAGGTCGGGCCATTGCCGATGCAAAGAGAAACTGCGCAAGTGATCTGGAGAGGACGAAGTTGCAGCGCATGTTAGAGGATCACAAGAAATTGTTGTACCCGAATTGCGAAGCTGACAAAAAAAAGTTGGGCACCACACTTGAATTGATGCAATGGAAGGCAGAGAATGGTGGATCTGACAAGGGATTTGGAAAGTTGCTGGTAATGATAAAGAATATGCTTACAAAGGACAATGAATTGCCCGAGAGTACGTATGAAGCAAAGAAGGCTTTCTGCCCTCTAGGGTTAGAGGTGCAAAAGATACATGCATGCCCTAATGACTGCATCCTCTACCGCGGTGAGTACGAGGATTAGAACACTTGCCCGGTATGCGGTGCATTGTGTTATAAGATCTGCCGCGATGACCCTGGTGATGTCGAGGGCGAGCGCCCCAGGAAGAAGATTCCTGCCAAGGTGATGTGGTATGCTCCTATAATACCACGGTTGAAACGTTTGTTCCAAAACAAAGAGCATGTGAAGGCGATGCGATGGCACGCAGAAGATCGTAAGAAAGGCGGAAAGTTGAGAGTACCCGCTGACGGTTCACAGTGGAGAAAAATCGAGAGAAAGTACTGGGAGGAGTTTGCAGGTGACCCAAGGAACGTATGGTTTGGTCTAAGCGCAGATGGCATTAATCCTTTTGGGGAGCAGAGCAGCAACCATAGCACTTGGCCTGTGACTCTATGTTTGTATAACCTTCCTTCTTGGTTGTGCACGAAGCAGAAGTTCAGTATGATGCCAGTGCTCATCCAAGGCCCTAAGCAACCCGGCAACGACATTGATGTGTACCTAAGGCCATTAGTTGAAGAACTATTACAACTGTGGAATGGAACAGGTGTACGTGCGTGGGATGAGCACGGACAGGAAGAATTTGACCTAAAGGCGTTGCTGTTCGTGACCATCAATGATTGGCCTGCTCTCAGTAACCTTTTAGGACAGACAAACAAGGGATACCGTGGATGCACGCATTGTTTGGATGATACCGACAGTACATATTTGGATAGTTGTAGGAAGAATGTGTACCTGGGACATCGTCGATTTCTTCCGACAAGGCATCCCGTAAGAAAGAAAGGCAAGCATTTCAAAGGTGAGGCGGATCACCGGACGAAGCCTCACCACCGTACTGGTGCTGATGTACATGATATGGTAAAGGATTTGGAGGTAATCTTTGGAAAGGGTCCTGGCGGAAAACCTGTTCCGAAGGACGCTGACGGACGCGCACCCATGTGGAAGCAGAAATCTATATTTTGGGACCTGCCATATTGGAAAGACCTAGAGGTCCGCTCCGCAATCGACGTGATGCACGTGACGAAGAATCTTTGCGTGACCCTGCTTGGCTTTTTGGGCGTGTATGGGAAGACAAAAGATACACCAGAGGCACGGGAGGACCAGCAACGTATGCACGGAAAAGACGACATACATCAGGGTCAGGCCAGCTACACTCTTACCAAAGAAGAGAAGGAAATCTTCTTTGAATGCCTGCTCAGCATGAAGGTACCGTCTGGCTTCTCGTCGAATATAAAGGGATTCACACAAATTTCAAATAATTCAAAATTTAAACTATTCAAATTTGAAAACTACCGGCACTAACAGAAAGTTTATAATTTTCTGTACCGAAAGCAAAAATATTCACAAAGAAACTCTAAATACAACAAAAAACAACTCAAAAATAAATAAAACAAAAATAAATAAAGCGAAAAAAATTAAGAAAAAAAAGCCCGCCTACTGGGCCAAAGCGGCCTACATACGACTAGCAACACAACCTTTTGTTGGGCCAGGATGCAGGCCCGCAAAGGCCCAATAGGCCCACTGGGCGAACAGGACAGGTACGCCCAGTAGGCCACGTAAGGAGAGGAGCTCGAGAGAGCTACCGCACTGGGGCTTATAAACCAGTGCGGTAGCCCTTCGACTAGCGAGGTGG
Source organism: Triticum aestivum (assembly GCF_018294505.1). Classification (NCBI taxonomy): domain Eukaryota; kingdom Viridiplantae; phylum Streptophyta; class Magnoliopsida; order Poales; family Poaceae; genus Triticum; species Triticum aestivum. The sequence goes on from NC_057801.1 coordinate 64,933,278, forward strand.
GACTAAACTTGCGCACCGCCTGGAGCCAGCGCACCCCCTTTAGTACCGGGTCGTGGCTCGTACCAGTTCGTGGCTCCAACCGGTACTAAAGGTCCATCCTATATATACTACACTTGAAAAAAAATCAGTTTCCCTCTGTTCTTCACTCTGTTTCCCTCCGTCGCGCCGCCCGGCCCCGATCGTCGCCGCCCCCGCCCCTCGTCGCCGACCCCGGCCGTCGCCACCCCTCATCGCCGGCCCCGTCGACGTCGCCGACCCGGCCGTCCCCGTCCCCGTCGCCGCGCCCCGCCCCGCCCCGTCGTCGCCGCCCCGCCCCGTCGCCCCGATCGCCCCGCCCCGTCGTCGCCGCCCCGCCCCGTCCCGTCGCCCCGTCGTCGCCGGCCCGTCGTTGCCTCGCCGGTGAGCTCGCCCCGGCCGCCATGTCCACTCACACACACACACTACACACTACACACACACACACACACACACACACACACTACACACACACACACGTTAGTTTGTTTGTTATAAATTTTTCTATTTTTAGTTATAAAAATGTTAGAAATTATTCTGTTTTTTAGTTATATAAATATTAGAAATGTTAGTTTTATAGAAATGTTATAAATGTTTTCTGTTTTTTAGTTATAGAAATATGTATAGAAATGTTAGCAATTTTTTTGTTTTTTAGTTATATAAATATTAGAATTGTTATGGAAATGTTAGTTATATAATCAGGAAATTTTAGAATTAGTTTTAGTTAGATGAATTAGATTAATGTCAAATTGTTAGAATTTGCATATATATAGAATTTTAGTTATCACAATTCAATCATTTAAAAAATGTTACTTTTTGCGGGCATATAGTATTTGTTCTCGACGATATGCCCGGCCCGCATCCTCGCCGTCGACCCGTTCGCGACGACGTCCTGCTTGAGGGGACCCATGTCCGGGACTGGGCTCCGCCGGGCTGGCACTGAGAGGTGTTACCTGGAGGGGCGCGCCGCTTGGTGAGGAACCCGACCTCGGGTCCCGTCGTCGACCCTGATCTTCTTTGGTGGCGTTCGCGTGGGCCACATTTGGTGCACAGGCAGCCGGCCCCGCTGGAGGTGGTGCGTCGCCGTGTCAGGGAGGAAGATGAGCACGTCCATCGCTACATGGCTGCTATGGACGTCATCAGGTTCTCCACTACTTGGCGGGTTCTTTGGGCAGATGATCGGAGATATGATCCTGTGATGGTTCCTTCTCTTTGGGTGTGCACCGCCCGCGCCCCAGGAACCGCGAGTGGCGCCCTAGATTCTTATGTAGTACTCGATCTTTATTAGGTACCTAGCCAGTGATGTATTCGATATATAGTATTCGAGACGATGTATTCGAGATTATATATATTAAGACGATGATGTATTCGAGATTATATATTCGAGAGGATGTAATCGAGATTCAAATTTTCCTTATTTATTAATTGCATCCATGCATTGTAATTTGAATACTAAATTGTTTTATATTTCTTCTGTATTATTAGTAAAGTAAAAGCTATGGCGGACAATACCGGCAGAGAGAGAGACAAGGAATTGTTCGACATCATACGCAGCCCTCACAGGCTAGATGATCTGAATAAGCAGATGACGGCTCCCAATATCTTAACAATACCGGAGAGGGTGATGAAAAGATATTCGATCTCGACGACCGGGCTGATGAAGTCATGAACTATGATTATGATTATGACACAGACAATGTTTGTGATGACACAGACAATGCTGATCTTCAAATAACAAACACTACCGGCGAGGTATATTTATATAAGCATGCATCATGGTGATCATCACATGTTTTTTTTATTGAAGATATATTAACGAATCGATCTTTCTTCTTTCAGCCCTCCGGATCGAGCAAATCTGCTTCTACAGACAGCAAGACAAAGCGAGGCCCGGGCAGATTGTTGAAGGATGGTGTAAAGTACCACATCGAATCCATCAAACCTAGTGGCGAACCCCTCACGCCTAAGAACATTGCGAACAAGTGGACTCGTCAGTGCGGAGTTCTTGTGAAGGACAAACTCCCTATCTCCATTCAAGAATGGAAAGAGCCAAAGACTAAACGTCCAGGTGTTACTTGGGTCGACAAAAGAGCCAAAGAAGACCTGGTGAAATCTCTGATGGAACATTTCACCCTACCAGATCATTTCACTAAAGCAGATGTGGACAAAGTCAAGGCCGCTGCTCTTAAGAAGATGGCAATTGCATTCAACACCCACAAGAAAACTGTATGGGCCAACTACCTCGCTAATGAAAGGAAGACTCCAGAATTCACGGGAACACTAGAGAAGCAAAGAGAGCACTGGGACGATTTCGTGACCTTCAAGGATTCAGAAATATCTAAGGAACGGTCGATGAAAAACAAGGCAAATGCCGCAAGAAAGACGCAGTTCCATAGGCTGGGTCTAGGTGGCTACGCGGTGGATTGCCTAAGTGGGATAAGTCTGAGCAAGAGATGGAGGATGCAGGGGTCACTCCGGTTACCCGGCACTGGCCCCCCAGGTGCAGAACTTGGTTCTATGCGCATGGGGGAGCGTTGGACCCGAAGACAGGCGGAGTTTCAAAGAAGGCAAGTCTAAAAGGAGCCGAACAAAAGATAATTGACGCAATAGATGAAGCTCGAAGGGGGGTGTTCACGCCCAACAGAGAGAACGACGAGCTTACGCGCGCCCTGGGAAATCCTGAACACCCGGGAAGAACACGAGGCATGGGCGTTATTCCCTGGTATGAGGGCTTTTCAGAATGGAACGAGGACTACAGGAGCCGTGCAAGAAGGAAGATGGAGGAGGAGAAGAAAAGGAAGCTGGAGGAGGAGCAGAGGAAGCAGGACGCAGAACGCCTTCAAGGCCTAGAAGCAAGGCACGCGGACCTGGCACTCAAATTCCAGCAGCAGCAACAGCAGATCGACTCACTTAGCCAGGAAAGGGGGTCTCAGCAGCGGCAGCAGCAAGCGGATGATCGTCCAGCATTGGATAGCACCGTCCCATCCATGCCGAGAAGCAGCGTTGGTTCTGCCCCGGGCGACACACTGCTGGATAAATACCCTGTGGATGACATCATAGAGAACACTAACTGCGAGCTACACTCCAAAATGAAGAACATATCCATGAAGGTGGCGGACGGCGTTGCTTTTCCAGTTACCCCCGAAGCAACCTACCATTGCATCCCGATTCCAGAGGGCTATGCTCGTGTCATGGTTGATGAAGTGGTGGACCCATATTCGGGGTTAACGCTTGACATTCCTGGAGGTGAAGACGAGCGCACACTGGGAGAGGCCATACATCGTATCATCCTATGGAGAAAGGATTGCATCATCTTTCGAAGTCCACCGACACCGCGTCGTCTGCCGACTCCTCGAAGTCCGCCACCGAGTCAGCAGACTCCCGCTCCTCCAAGTCCACGAACGCGTGAGACGACTCCTCCTCGAAGTCCGCCACCTCCTCCAAGTCCCCGAACGCGTGAGCTGACTCCTCCGGTTTCAAGCCCGGCACAGCGTCATGCCACTTCTCCGGTTGCAAGTCCGGCACCGTGTCAGGCCACACCTCCTGCTTCAAGTCCGGCACATCGTCAGGCCACTTCTCCTGGTCCAACTCCATGTCAGCCGTCTCCGCCGTCTCAGCAATCGCAGAAGAGACATCCCGCAGCTTTGGTGCGTAGCGGTACGAGTCGAGGTACTTCAGGAAGTACAGGCGAAGGCAAGCGATATAAATATGGTCCAAGCCTCGCTCCTCTTCCTCAGAGGCCTTACGACATGACTAAGGAGCAAAACACAGCCATAGTGCAAGCCCAAGTGGACGCCCATTTTGGACCGAAACCGGCACCGCCGCCAAAGGAGAAAGTGCCTGAGAAAGTAATTGACCACTTCATTCGTATGGCTAGAGAACCAGCTCCCAAGCCTGTTGACTCGGACTATGAGCGCCAAATCAGGAAGGCACATCGAGCACGACTACAGAAGGAAGCGAGCTCAAGCTCGAGCCAACAAGCAGCTGGCAAAAAATGCGGGAAAACCGTTCCCCAGTTGGGAGAACAGGCGGCGCAAGCGATCCCCCCGCTTGTTGTGCCAACAACACATGAGAGGAGTAGTACGCGCGCCAAATATTATTGTGGGCAAACCGTTAGCGTTCCCCAGCAAGGCGATGTGGTAATAACAGAGGATCATATAATGCAGGCTCAAATGCTCAATATCTCTGTTGGACAACTCCTCGAAATCGAGCCCATGCCTACGCTTAAAGAATCGGAAATAGCATGGCAATATGTCCGGGGCAAACCTTTGGTCCATCCAGACAAGGTCAAGGACCTCCCAACGAGAATGTATCAATTGCATCAATGGTACATGAACATTACCAAGATTTCCAATCGAGAGTCCCTCATGGTGAATGTCAAGCATGAGCATTATTACCATGAGAAAGCTCTGACCATTGAGTATCCAGAACTATTTCAGTTATTTAATCAAGACGCACTCGACAAGTCTATCGTCAGTTGCTATTGTCTGTAAGTGATTTCTTTCTGTAATTTAAGTCTCAAGCTAGTTATGTAGTGATAATTTTGATCAATCATTACATGTAATTATCCTAACTATATTCTTTTTCTGTGGTATTATATGCAGGATGAAGATGTATGAAATGAAAAAATCTGGACGCTATGGCATTGGGTTCATTGACCCAAATACCAAGCTGAAGTAGAGGAAAGCATGCTAGAGTTCTTGAAGCGCCTCAATACCAATGAAGATATACTACTTCCTTACAACTTCCCGTGAGTCACACTGTCTTGTACTACAAATTCTGTTTTTGCTTACTAGCTAGCTAGATGTTAATAATTAAGTGTATACGGTTTACGGTAGTTGATTAATTTTATGCACATGCCCGCTTAATTAAGACATGCAAACGTGTGCGTATGCAGTTGGCACTGGGTCTTGTTAGACATTAAAGTTGAGGAAGGAAAAGTTGAATTACTGGACTCACTGACTAAAGAAGATAAAGACTACACCATCGTGAAGGGGATAGTCAACAGGTAATTTCAATCATTATTAACTATTAGTTCCTGATATGAACTATTTAATAACCCCTTTATTAATTTTCTTTGCCGGCGGGCAGGGCATGGGCAAAGTTCATCAAGGTGACTCCAGGCACGTGGCCAAAAAAGTTGTTTTGGCATCGACCCAAGGTAAGTAATTAAGTAGTACTAGCTAGCTCTACCATCTCTTTAATTCTTGTTTCAATATCATTAATTAATTATCATGCTTGATTAATCATTATCTGATTCAATTCCATTCTCGTAAAGGCCCTGAGGCAGGCGTCGGGGAATAATCTGTGTGCATTCTACGTTTGCGAGAACATTCGCATGATGACGTGCGAAAGGAGCAGATCTGATAGACAAGACTGGGTACGTTTTTGTCAGAACACTATTCACACCATTATCGATATCTAGTCACACAACTAACACACATGCATATTGATCTCCTTAACAGTTCAAATCGGTGCGGGATAAGCTCCTACCATCGGACCGCATACAAGCACTTCAAGAGGAAATAGCCGGATTTTTGCTCGACCAGGTCATAGATCCGAAAGGAGAATACTATTACCCGCTACCGCCCCCATGAACCACTTGTCATCGTGCTCCGAAGGCACCAAGGCAACATGTAGGAGAAATTGTATATGTATATACATGTGTATGTGTGAATAGTTAATTAATGGTGTTGGTTGTGAGACATTCGATGATATATATTATATATATATATGCGGTTCTACGTACGAGAAAATCTATTTAATATATATGCATAACGTGTACAATTTGTAGTATCGTGAAATACCAGCAAACAAAAAAGAATTAAATTGAAAATAAAGCCAAATTGAAAACACAAAATTAGAGCAAAAATTAAAAAAAAACCAAACATTTAATACCGGTTGGTGTTACCAACCGGTACTAATGTCCTACACGCACACGGGCCTGGCTCGTGCCACGTGTTTGCACTTTAGCGCCGGTTCGTGACGAACCGGTACTAAAGGGGGAGGGCCTTTAGTCCCCACTCTTTAGTGCCGGTTCGCCAACCGGCACTAAAGGCCGTCACGAACCGGCACTAAAGACTGGTTCTGCACTAGTGTCATGATCTCCATCATCACCGGCGCGACACCTTGATCTCCATCGTAGCATCATTGTCATCTCGCCAACTATTGTCACTACGACTATCGCTACCACTTAGTGATAAAGTAAAACAATTACATGGCGATTGCATTGCATACAATAAAGCGACAACCATATGGCTCCTGCCAGTTGCCGATAACTTTGTTACAAAACATGATCATCTCATACAAAAATTTATATCACATCATGCCTTGACCATATCACATCACAGCAAGCCCTGCAAAAACAAGTTAGACGTCCTCTACTTCGTTGTTGCAAGTTTTATGTGGCTGCTACGGGCTTCTAGCAAGAACCGTTCTTACCTACACATCAAAACCACAATGATTCTTCATCAAGTGTGCTGTTTTAACCTTCAATAAGGACCGGGCGTAGCCACACTCGATTCAACTAAAGTTGGAGAAACAGATACACACTAGCCACCTGTGTGCGAAGCACGTCGGTAGAACCAGTCTCGTGTAAGCATACGCGTAATGTTGGTTTGAGCCACTTCATCCAACAATACCACCGAATCAAAGTATGACATGCTGGTAAGCAGTATGACTATTATCACCCACAACTCTTTGTGTTCTACTCGTGCATATAACATCTACGCATAAACCTGGCTCTGATACCGCTGTTGGGAACGTGGTAATTTCAAAAAAATCCTACGATCACGCAAGATCTATCTAGGTGATGTATAGCAACGATAGGGGAGAGTGTGTCCATGTACCCTCGTAGACCGAAAGTGGAAGCGTTATGACAACGTGGTTAATGTAGTCGTACGTCTTCACGATCCGACCGATCCTAGCACTAAAGATACAGCACCTCCGCGATCTACACATGTTCAACTCGATGATGTCCCACGAACTCTAGATCCAGCTGAGGTTGAGGGAGAGTTTCGTCAGCACGACGGCGTGTTGACGGTGATGATGAAGTTACCGGCGCAGGGCTTCGCCTAAGCACTATGATGATATGACTGAGGTGGAAATCTGTGGAGGGGGGCACCGCACACGGTTAAAAGATCAACTTGATCAACTTATGTGTCTATCGGGTGCCCCCCTCCCCCGTATATAAAGGAGGAGAGGGGAGGCCGACCAACCCTCCTTGGCGCGCCCCCAAGAGGGGAATCCTACTAGGACTCCAAGTCCTAGTAGGTTTCCACCTAAAGGGAAAGAGGGGGAAGGAAGGAGAGGGAGAGGGGGGAGGAAAGGGCCCCCCTCCTTGTCCTATTCGGACTCAAGGGGGAGCGGGCACGCGGCCTGCCCTGGCCGCCCCTCTCTCTCCACTAAGGCCCATCAAGGCCCATTAGTTCCCCCGGGGGTTCCGATAACCCTCCGGCACTCCAGTTTTATCCAAAACTTCTCTGGAACATTTCCGGTGTCCGAATATAGTCATCCAATATATAAATCTTTATGTCTCGACCATTTCGAGACTCCTCGTCATGTCCGTGATCACATCCGGGACTCTGAACAACCTTTGGTACATCATATCACATAAACTCATAATACCAGTCGTTATCGAACGTTAAGCGTGCGGACCCTACGGGTTCGAGAACTATGTAGACATGACCGAGACACGTCTCCGATCAATAACCAATAGCGGAACCTGGATGCTCATATTGGTTCCTACATATTCTACGAAGATCTTTATCGGTCAAACCGCATAACAACATACGTTGTTCCCTTTGTCATCGGTATGTTACTTGCCCGAGATTTGATCGTCGGTATCTCAATACCTAGTTCAATCTCGCTATCGGAAAGTCTCTTTACTCGTTCCGTAATACTTCATCCCGCAACTTACTCATTAGTTACAATGCTTGCAAGGCTTATAGTGATGAGTATTACCGAGAGGGCCCAGAGATACCTCTGCGAAACATGGAGTGACAAATCCTAATCTCGATCTATGCCAACCCAACAAACACCTTCGGAGACACCTGTAGAGCACATTTATAATCACCCATTTATGTTGTGACGTTTGGTAGCACAAAAAGTGTTCCTCCGGTATTCGGGAGTTGCATAATCTCATAGTCTGAGGAACTTATATAAGTCATGAAGAAAGCAGTAGCAATGAAACTGACACGATCATATGCTAAGCTAACGGATGGGTCATGTCCATCACATCATTCTCCTAATGATGTGATCTCATTCATCAAATGACAACTCATGTCTATGGTTAGGAAACATAACCATATTTGATTAACGAGCTAGTCAAGTAGAGGCATACTAGGGACTATATGTTTTCTCTCTGTATTCACACATGTACTAAGTTTCCCGTTAATACAATTCTAGCATGAATAATAAACATTTATCATGAATTAAGGAAATAAATAATAACTTTATTATTGCCTCCAGGGCATATTTCCTTCACGACAGCCGTCGGGAGGCGGCGGCAGCGGCGGCAATTTTGTGTGAATTTGGCCGGTGGCGGAGTTGGGCGGGCGGCCGCGCAGAATGGAACGGAAGGCGGTTGGCGTGTGGCTGCTCTTTTTACATCTCCAGACAGTAGAGATGAAATTTGTATCGTGAGGTTTTGTATTTTACATCTCTGGAAGGTGGAGATGTATTTTTTTTGCATCTACATCATCTCCTTGGAGATGCAAAAGATAGTTATTTTCACACTGTCAGCATCCTCCCCTATCCTATCACATGGGCTGGACCTATCCTATTACATGGGCCGGGTTACGAGCTGCTCCTGGGCTTGGACAGAAGCAGGCGATCACTATACATACAGAGAGATGACTAGAGAAGCGACTCGGCTTGGACCGGACGGCGGCTTCGGCCGATAGGCTAGCTTATCTTCTTCCTCCTCTGGCTGTAATTCCCCTTCCTCCTCTGGCTGTAATTCCGCTTCCTCCTCTGAGCTTGTAATCGAATCCATGGCGAATTGAGTGAATTAGTAGAGAGAACCTCACAACTGGCATCAGAGTCGTTCGATTCTCCACCGAAAATCCACCCAAAACTTTTCCCCAATCAAGTCCATGGACTCACAACGGCGCGCGGAGCTCCTGGCGACCCTCTCGCCGGAGGGTTTGGCGATGTATGAGGTTCTGAAGGCAGCTCGTGATCTGGACCGAAGCTTCACTGCCTCCAAGGTGAGGCTAGAGAAGGCGGTCGAGACAGCGTTCGGCGACTTCCACGTCAAGCTGGACCATACTATCGACGACCTTCGCTGGAAGGTGCGTAGGGACAACGGCCGTAGGTGCGCCCCTACAGCGGCGACCTCTATTTTCATCGACGACGAGCTCTGCAACGTCTCTGCATCGCACCGCCTCGACCACCAATTGGGACGCAACCCTTGTGCTCGCGGCGACATCCACGCGCGCCCCTACTGCAGCGGCGTCGGCTTCATCAACGACGAGGTCGGCCGCGTTTCCGCCTGTCCCGCGCGGCACCGTCTCCACCATCCGTTCTACCACGCCATCTGCGGCTGCTGTGACACCTCTGCGCGTCATCGCAGACCCGGCCCCGATCTCCGTGCTGGACGACACGCTCGAGTCCGCCGCGACGGCTTCCTCAACAGCGAGCAGCACCAGTTGGGTCGCGACCTCCGTGCGTGCGGCGACGACCACACCCTTACCCACAGTGGCGTCGTTGGTCTCTACATCAACCTCAGTGCTCAGCATTGCCCCTGCAGCAGTCGACATCACCCACGATGCCATGGCCACCAGCCACGCCATGAAGATGCCCACCATTTGCTCGACGAATTACCAGGGTTTCAACACCAGCAACATTGGCATTCTAGACGTGTCAGTGGCTTTGGAGGGCATGTCCCATACTGCTCCAACACCTACTCGGAGGACGACCACCCAACTGCTACATGTCCTCGAGCAAGTCTCAAAGCTGCCTGCTACATGCTCGACCAATTGCTTGAGCAATGATTTGGACACTACACTACGGACTGCAACAAGACTGCTGTCAACAGCAACACCATCGTTCAATCCGGAGCTCACGGTGCAAGTTCCAGTGTAGCCATCGCCCTTCTCCACCGTCTCCGTGCACAAGAACACCCTCGACACTGACGGCGCCTGCGACATGGAGGCCAAGTCTTTGACCATTTCAGCACCGACAGAGAGCCAGACATCCCAGTCACTGTGGTTCTTTGTTGACCGCGGACTTCACATGATGCTGCCTACCAAGTGCTTGACTATCGGTATCTACTCGCGCCTGGTCTTACTCCCTCCTGTTGCATTGAACACCATTGATACAATAATGACTGAGCGGCAGTATGTCTACGAGGATGGTAGAAATTTTGTTCAGAAGATGACTGAACGTGCTGCCACATTAGTTTGTTTTCCGCCATTGCCATGGGATGAGAAGCAAATATGGCCGCCCTCTTTCTCTCCTAATGTGTCGGCATTTAATCTGCAAGTGTATGAGCAGCAGAATAAGTGCAGATTACTGGACATGAGTGGATCTCCCCTGTTTGAGCAGAGCAACAGTTGCAAGGATATAAATCATGTTCATGCAGCCATTGATGCGGACGCATAATTTGTCGCTGAGAGCTTATATCCAGAGCAAATTGCTACAGCTCCTGAGCATATTGTTGCCAAGAAGGTCTTGATGCACGAGCTACTCTGTACCATGTCACTGCTTGCAGACTTGCCATTGAAACCACCATGGCCATTCGTGCAACTAACAGATGGAGTTCCTGCAGCTGTGAAATTGCAGGGTTCGTTGATGGAGTTGCTGAAATCACAATTGTGGCAGTATGAATTTCGTTGGATACCAACTCAAATGCTTAATTCACTCCCATTCCCTTGGTTTGGCGAGGTTGGTCACTTTTCTCGTTCGACTAAGATCACTGAATTATGCATCCCTATGGTCGATATATGGAAAAATTTGCAAGGTGTTCCTGCTCGACTGTGCTTCTGTTGTATGTTTCTGGGGCTGAGAAATCACGTAAGTGCTTCTTTTTACTGGTGGACCTAAAGCGATGGCCTTGTTTTTTGTTCCATCCAGATGAGTTCATATTCAGGTTTCCATGGTTACCAACTAAAGCTACATGGTGTGCGCATCCACTATTTGGAAAATCAGTGCAACCTTGTGCTCATGCTCTGGAGGAGCTCAAGCAGTGGCCCCCTTGGATGTTGTGCTTAATGGTTGTGGCTTTCTCACAAAATTTGCATGATAGTCTGCATTGCAACCAAGAAGTAAGCTTCACACTTGGAGCTATTTATTTTTCTGTTGTTGAAGGCTGATGTGTGCTCATCTCAGTTATCGACGATCATATTGCTTCATTGCTCAATTTGACATCTACTGATGGAAGCCCAATATACATGTTAGTCTGTGGTCCTGAGCTGGTGATTGATGGCTTCTTGCAAGATAATGTTAGCTCATGCCTGAGTTTCTCGGGTTCTGATAAATATCAATGGACAATTGCATGGTCAGTTAATGGGGAGTGCTCTGAAACTGGTAGTTATTGGGTTAGTCATGTTGTTGCCTGGTACATGTGTTGTACAGGCAGGATTACATGGGCATTTTTCCTTCTTGACAACATGAAGCACTACAACCGTCAGAAATTGTTACAGACTCCAATTCTAACACTCCCTGTGGTCCTTGATGTTATTGGTGATGAATTGCAAAGTCAACCTAGCACACGTCAGTTCGTGAAACTCTCCAGGGGCAGCACACAAGACAAGGGTCTCTTCTTGGTTGTTCCAATGGTTGACCTATGTTCAACAAATATGAGCTCTTGGAATTATCCACTATCAAGCTCAAACATTGGAATTCTAGCAAGTACATGGGTGAAAGAATTATATCATTGGTCTCTGGTTGATCACTCAAGTGATATGTTATTTGCCAAGATAACTGGAACTGTGCACATAATCTCTTCTCGTCTTCTCTTGCCTCTGAAGACATATGGTCCCAGCATGACTATTAGTGTCCAAGATCAGCACTCTTATGCTTGGCTTGTTGTTGACAATACATATCTGCAAACCATTGTCGAGTGCTCTGCTATTGAGATGGTCAGCTATAAAATTCTACCTGCCAGTGCTACTGACTGGATGGTATGGAAGATTGTTCAAGTGCCCTGTTCAGTGAGTACCGATGAGGCCTACAACTCCCAATGTTCAGTATTTACAAAAGCGACTCTTCGGTCAACATTGGGTCAACCAAACGCATTGCTTCCAACTGTGATCCATGGTGTGCTAACTTTCCAAGCTTTGCAAACGCCTTGGGATCCGGGTGAGATGCTTCTTAGAGTTCAAATTGCAGTACAGACGCCTTGGGATTCTGGTGGTTTGACATGGAATCGGCTTGAGGGCAAGCCGAAAGTTATGGAAGGGGCATTGTCAGCATCCTCCCCTATCCTATCACATGGGCTGGACCTATCCTATTACATGGGCCGGGTTACGAGCTGCTCCTGGGCTTGGACAGAAGCAGGCGATCACTATACATACAGAGAGATGACTAGAGAAGCGACTCGGCTTGGACCGGACGGCGGCTTCGGCCGATAGGCTAGCTTATCTTCTTTCTCCTCTGGCTGTAATTCCCCTTTCTCCTCTGGCTGTAATTCCCCTTCCTCCTCTGAGCTTGTAATCGAATCCATGGCGAATTGAGTGAATTAGTAGAGAGAACCTCACAACTGGCATCAGAGTCGTTCGATTCTCCACCGAAAATCCACCCAAAACTTTTCCCCAATCAAGTCCATGGACTCACAACGGCGCGCGGAGCTCCTGGCGACCCTCTCGCCGGAGGGTTTGGCGATGTATGAGGTTCTGAAGGCAGCTCGTGATCTGGACCGAAGCTTCACTGCCTCCAAGGTGAGGCTAGAGAAGGCGGTCGAGACGGCGTTCGGCGACTTCCACGTCAAGCTGGACCGTACTATCGACGACCTTCGCTGGAAGGTGCATAGGGACAACGGCCGTAGGTGCGCCCCTACAGCGGCGACCTCTATTTTCATCGACGACGAGCTCTGCAACGTCTCTGCATCGCACCGCCTCGACCACCAATTGGGACGCAACCCTTGTGCTCGCGGCGACATCCACGCGCGCCCCTACTGCAGCGGCGTCGGCTTCATCAACGACGAGGTCGGCCGCGTTTCCGCCTGTCCCGCGCGGCACCGTCTCCACCATCCGTTCTACCACGCCATCTGCGGCTGCTGTGACACCTCTGCGCGTCATCGCAGACCCGGCCCCGATCTCCGTGCTGGACGACACGCTCGAGTCCGCCGCGACGGCTTCCTCAACAGCGAGCAGCACCAGTTGGGTCGCGACCTCCGTGCGTGCGGCGACGACCACACCCTTACCCACAGTGGCGTCGTTGGTCTCTACATCAACCTCAGTGCTCAGCATTGCCCCTGCAGCAGTCGACATCACCCACGATGCCATGGCCACCAGCCACGCCATGAAGATGCCCACCATTTGCTCGACGAATTACCAGGGTTTCAACACCAGCAACATTGGCATTCTAGACGTGTCAGTGGCTTTGGAGGGCATGTCCCATACTGCTCCAACACCTACTCGGAGGACGACCACCCAACTGCTACATGTCCTTGAGCAAGTCTCAAAGCTGCCTGCTACATGCTCGACCAATTGCTTGAGCAATGATTTGGACACTACACTACGGACTGCAACAAGACTGCTGTCAACAGCAACACCATCGTTCAATCCGGAGCTCACGGTGCAAGTTCCAGTGTCGCCATCGCCCTTCTCCACCGTCTCCGTGCACAAGAACACCCTCGACACTGACGGCGCCTGCGACATGGAGGCCAAGTCTTTGACCATTTCAGCACCGACAGAGAGCCGGACATCCCAGTCACTGTGGTTCTTTGTTGACCGCGGACTTCACATGATGCTGCCTACCAAGTGCTTGACTATCGGTATCTACTCGCGCCTGGTCTTACTCCCTCCTGTTGCATTGAACACCATTGATACAATAATGACTGAGCGGCAGTATGTCTACGAGGATGGTAGAAATTTTGTTCAGAAGATGACTGAACGTGCTGCCACATTAGTTTGTTTTCCGCCATTGCCATGGGATGAGAAGCAAATATGGCCGCCCTCTTTCTCTCCTAATGTGTCGGCATTTAATCTGCAAGTGTATGAGCAGCAGAATAAGTGCAGATTACTGGACATGAGTGGATCTCCCCTGTTTGAGCAGAGCAACAGTTGCAAGGATATAAATCATGTTCATGCAGCCATTGATGCGGACGCATAATTTGTCGCTGAGAGCTTATATCCAGAGCAAATTGCTACAGCTCCTGAGCATATTGTTGCCAAGAAGGTCTTGATGCACGAGCTACTCTGTACCATGTCACTGCTTGCAGACTTGCCATTGAAACCACCATGGCCATTCGTGCAACTGACAGATGGAGTTCCTGCAGCTGTGAAATTGCAGGGTTCGTTGATGGAGTTGCTGAAATCACAATTGTGGCAGTATGAATTTCGTTGGATACCAACTCAAATGCTTAATTCACTCCCATTCCCTTGGTTTGGCGAGGTTGGTCACTTTTCTCGTTCGACTAAGATCACTGAATTATGCATCCCTATGGTCGATATATGGAAAAATTTGCAAGGTGTTCCTGCTCGACTGTGCTTCTGTTGTATGTTTCTGGGGCTGAGAAATCACGTAAGTGCTTCTTTTTACTGGTGGACCTAAAGCGATGGCCTTGTTTTTTGTTCCATCCAGATGAGTTCATATTCAGGTTTCCATGGTTACCAACTAAAGCTACATGGTGTGCGCATCCACTATTTGGAAAATCAGTGCAACCTTGTGCTCATGCTCTGGAGGAGCTCAAGCAGTGGCCCCCTTGGATGTTGTGCTTAATGGTTGTGGCTTTCTCACAAAATTTGCATGATAGTCTGCATTGCAACCAAGAAGTAAGCTTCACACTTGGAGCTATTTATTTTTCTGTTGTTGAAGGCTGATGTGTGCTCATCTCAGTTATCGACGATCATATTGCTTCATTGCTCAATTTGACATCTACTGATGGAAGCCCAATATACATGTTAGTCTGTGGTCCTGAGCTGGTGATTGATGGCTTCTTGCAAGATAGTGTTAGCTCATGCCTGAGTTTCTCGGGTTCTGATAAATATCAATGGACAATTGCATGGTCAGTTAATGGGGAGTGCTCTGAAACTGGTAGTTATTGGGTTAGTCATGTTGTTGCCTGGTACATGTGTTGTACAGGCAGGATTACATGGGCATTTTTCCTTCTTGACAACATGAAGCACTACAACCGTCAGAAATTGTTACAGACTCCAATTCTAACACTCCCTGTGGTCCTTGATGTTATTGGTGATGAATTGCAAAGTCAACCTAGCACACGTCAGTTCGTGAAACTCTCCAGGGGCAGCACACAAGACAAGGGTCTCTTCTTGGTTGTTCCAATGGTTGACCTATGTTCAACAAATATGAGCTCTTGGAATTATCCACTATCAAGCTCAAACATTGGAATTCTAGCAAGTACATGGGTGAAAGAATTATATCATTGGTCTCTGGTTGATCACTCAAGTGATATGTTATTTGCCAAGATAACTGGAACTGTGCACATAATCTCTTCTCGTCTTCTCTTGCCTCTGAAGACATATGGTCCCAGCATGACTATTAGTGTCCAAGATCAGCACTCTTATGCTTGGCTTGTTGTTGACAATACATATCTGCAAACCATTGTCGAGTGCTCTGCTATTGAGATGGTCAGCTATAAAATTCTACCTGCCAGTGCTACTGACTGGATGGTATGGAAGATTGTTCAAGTGCCCTGTTCAGTGAGTACCGATGAGGCCTACAACTCCCAATGTTCAGTATTTACAAAAGCGACTCTTCGGTCAACATTGGGTCAACCAAACGCATTGCTTCCAACTGTGATCCATGGTGTGCTAACTTTCCAAGCTTTGCAAACGCCTTGGGATCCGGGTGAGATGCTTCTTAGAGTTCAAATTGCAGTACAGACGCCTTGGGATCCTGGTGGTTTGACATGGAATCGGCTTGAGGGCAAGCCGAAAGTTATGGAAGGGGCATTGTCAGCATCCTCCCCTATCCTATCACATGGGCTGGACCTATCCTATTACATGGGCCGGGTTACGAGCTGCTCCTGGGCTTGGACAGAAGCAGGCGATCACTATACATACAGAGAGATGACTAGAGAAGCGACTCGGCTTGGACCGGACGGCGGCTTCGGCCGATAGGCTAGCTTATCTTCTTTCTCCTCTGGCTGTAATTCCCCTTTCTCCTCTGGCTGTAATTCCCCTTCCTCCTCTGAGCTTGTAATCGAATCCATGGCGAATTGAGTGAATTAGTAGAGAGAACCTCACAACTGGCATCAGAGTCGTTCGATTCTCCACCGAAAATCCACCCAAAACTTTTCCCCAATCAAGTCCATGGACTCACAACGGCGCGCGGAGCTCCTGGCGACCCTCTCGCCGGAGGGTTTGGCGATGTATGAGGTTCTGAAGGCAGCTCGTGATCTGGACCGAAGCTTCACTGCCTCCAAGGTGAGGCTAGAGAAGGCGGTCGAGACGGCGTTCGGCGACTTCCACGTCAAGCTGGACCGTACTATCGACGACCTTCGCTGGAAGGTGCATAGGGACAACGGCCGTAGGTGCGCCCCTACAGCGGCGACCTCTATTTTCATCGACGACGAGCTCTGCAACGTCTCTGCATCGCACCGCCTCGACCACCAATTGGGACGCAACCCTTGTGCTCGCGGCGACATCCACGCGCGCCCCTACTGCAGCGGCGTCGGCTTCATTAAAGACGAGGTCGGCCGCGTTTCCGCCTGTCCCGCGCGGCACCGTCTCCACCATCCGTTCTACCACGCCATCTGCGGCTGCTGTGACACCTCTGCGCGTCATCGCAGACCCGGCCCCGATCTCCGTGCTGGACGACACGCTCGAGTCCGCCGCGACGGCTTCCTCAACAGCGAGCAGCACCAGTTGGGCTTGGACAGAAGCAGGCGATCACTATACATACAGAGAGATGACTAGAGAAGCGACTCGGCTTGGACCGGACGGTGGCTTCGGCCGATAGGCTAGCTTATCTTCTTCCTCCTCTGGCTGTAATTCCTCTTCCTCCTCTGGCTGTAATTCCCCTTCCTCCTCTGAGCTTGTAATCGAATCCATGGCGAATTGAGTGAATTAGTAGAGAGAACCTCATACACACATACATCTTCTATTGGAGATGCTCTTAGAGTTAGTAATCCGTGCACGCTTACTAATCTTTCCCTACCCTAATTTTTTATTTTTTCTCTCCCTGATAATAAAGCACGGATTGAGTCTCCGGGTTCACCGTCGCGGTAATTTTTCAAAACTGTCCCTGTTGTTTTTGACATTCAACCCGCAATCCTCGCAATAAGTCAGCCTAACCGGTACGGTTGAGAGAAAAAAAACACCCGCGCCGCCCTGCCACCAAATCCTATCTCCACCTCCACCGCGCCGCCGCCTCCTACCACGGCACGCCTCGCCTCCCTCCTCTCGCTCGCTCCCTCATCCCGCACCTCCACCTGGTCCTCTATATGCTTTTTCTGGTGAATTTACGCTTTCAGTTTAATTATTTTCTTGAAGAAACTATACCTGCGTTCTCCGTGGGTTCACCGTGAAGAAAAAAAAACACGACCGGAGAAGGAGCACGGGCTCGCCTCTCTCGAGAAAATTGGCTATTTGCCACTTTCAATACGGGGCTTTTCAAAATTGCCATTTTCAAGATTGGCTTCGTAAAAATGCCACTCAGCTCGTGTGCACCTTGATTACCATGCCATTTCCCTCCTTTTATATATTTCCTTTTTCTTCTCGCAATTATAAGCACCAGAAAAGACCAAACTGCCCCTGTTGCTATCTAAACGTACTTGAGGCGGACGTAAGTGTGCTGCTCGCCAAGAATACCATGCGTGCTCAATCCATGATCGCCTGGATTTCTTGCGTCAATCGTCGGATGTTGCCGCCATCTCCTCGAGGCCGCGTGCTGCTGATCTCCTCGCTGCTCGCGCCGCCCATTGCCAGACATGGAACACAATCCTTCTACGAGGGCAGCTGTGCCGGCGCGCGCAAGCGTGGGAGAGCATCAGCGGCGAGTTGTGGTGACTCATGTAGGTGTCAGCGAGGTAAAGGGCGAGCTGCGCCGACATGGACGAGCACCCACGAGTTACGGTGGCTTGGGCGGGCATCGGCCAGGCAAGGACGGGCTGTGCCGACGCGTGTGCAGACGTGGACGAGCACCTCGGAGTTGTGGTGGCTCGCATGGGCATCGGCCAGGCAAGGACGAGCTGTGCTGGCACGCGTGCAAAGATGGACGAGCATCGAGGAGTTGTGGTGGCTCGCGCGGGCATCGCTAGGCAAGGACGAGCTGTGCCGGCGCGCGTGGAAACGTGGATGAGCATTGGCGAGGAGCTGCGGTGGCTCGCACAGGAGTTCGCCAGCCGAGGGCCAGCCGTACCGGTGCGCGTGCAGTGAGCGAGCATCCCCAGCGGTGAGCTGGGGTTGGGCCGAGAGGACCGGCGGCGGGATGCGGTTGCTCGTGCAGGCGTGAGCGAGCTATGGCGGCGAGCTGCTGTGGATGTTGGAATAAGCCGTGCCGAGTCAGGCGAGCCGGTGCGCGCGAGCGTGCGCGGTGGGCGCGTCCGGCTCGAGCCGGAGCAGGCCAGGGTGCGTGTGTGCGTGCCCGGTCGTAGGTGTGCATGTGTGTGTGCGGGTCAGCGCGTGTGTGCGTGTGGCTGCATGGGCCGTAGCGAGGTTAGGGGGAGTGGACCGCGTCAGGTGCGTAGCGTGGCCGCGGCGATCGCGTGCAGGCGCGATCGGAGCGCGCGAGCCAGAGCGCTGTGGGGCGTGGCGAGTGGCGAGTGGGCACGTTCGAGCGTGGCCCGGCATGTCGGAGCTCGCGGGCATAAAAGCCACTCCACCCCTGTGTAATCGCTGAGGCAATCGAGTTCGTGCTCGAGGAGAAAAACAGAAAAACCCATACGTGCCGGAGGGCGTTCGAGCGCCGGTAAATCTTCTGTGTTCGTCTTCCTCCCCTCCGGTCGTGTCTCCGGTGATCACCGTCGGGTGCCGCAGGCCGCGGTTCCAACATTTGGTATCAGAGCGAGGCGACGAGGCGCGGTGAGAGAGCTCGCCGGAGGACATGGCGCTGGTTCCACACGGCGGCGGAGGCAGCGCGGGCGGTTCGGTGCCTATGGGGATGCCGATGCTCGCGCCGGACGGCTACACCGTGTGGGCGATCAAGGCGCAGGCGATCCTTGATGCCCACGCACTGTGGGAGGCGGTGGCGCCGGCGGGCGACGCGGCGGTGAACGCGAAGAAGTGCAAGACGGCGCGAGCGCTCCTCCTGTCGGGGCTGCCGGAGGATGTGCTGCTCTCGGTGGCGACGAAAGCCACCGCCAGAGAGGTATGGGACTCTCTGAAGGTGCGCTTCGTCGGCGCCGAGCGGGTGCGCGCGGCGAGGAGGGCGACGCTGCGCGGCGAGCTGGATCGGCTCCGGATGGAGGACGGCGAGACCCTGGACGCGTACGCCGTGCGGCTTGCGGGCATGGCGGCGCGGTTCGCGGGGCTGAGGGAGACGCTGGGCGAGACGGAGCTGGTGAAGAAGCTCCTGGACACCGTGCCGGACCGCCTCTTCCCCGTCGTCGCCGGCATCGAGCAATTCTGCACGCTGGAGGAGCTGACGCACGACGAGGCGCTCGGACGGCTGCGTGCTTTCGACGAGCGGGTGCGGCGTCGTAGGTGTGCGTGTGTGTGTGCGGGTCAGCGCGTGTGTGCGCGTGGCTGCATGGGCCGTAGCGAGGTTAGGGGGTGTGGACCGCGTCAGGTGCGCAGCGTGGCCGCGGTGATCGCGTGCGGGCGCGATCGGAGCGCGCGAGCCAGAGCGTTGCGGGGCGTGTCGAGTGGCGAGTGGGCACGTTCGAGCGTGGCCCGGCATGTCGGAGCTCGCGGGCATAAAAGCCACTCCACCCCTGTGTAATCGCTGAGGCAATCGAGTTCGTGCTCGAGGAGAAAAACAGAAAAACCCGTACGTGCGGGAGGGCGTTCGAGCGCCGGCAAATCTTCTGTGTTCGTCTTCCTCCCCTCCGGTCGTGTCTCCAGTGATCACCGTCGGGTGCCGCAGGCCGCGGTTCCAACATTGGATTCGTGCATGCATATCAACGAGCTACAGCGGCGAGCAATCGTGATGACAAGGATGAGTGCCTCGCAGCAATCCGATCGATCCAAACATTTCAAGCACGCATCAGATATGGATTCAGGGGTAGTTTGGTCCTTTTAGTAGCCAGGAAATGGAAAAGAGAAAAAAAAAAGCAATGGAAAAGGAAAATGGCATGGTAATCAAGATGCACACGAGCTGAGTGGCATTTTTAGGAAACCAATCTTGAAAATGGCAATTTTGAGAAGCTTCATAATGAAAGTGGCAAATAGCCAATTTTCTCGCCTCTCTCCCTCTTGCCCACAAAGTCATCGCCGCCGCCGCCGCCGCCAATGCCCGCCGCTTCCGGCGACCTCCGGTGCCGTCCAGCACGCCCCCGAGCTCCCTACGGTCCACGCCTCCCTCCCCTCCGTCCAGATTCTCCACTCCCGTCCTCTATCACCCGCGCGCAACCTCACCCTCGATCTAACCCGTCGTCTTTGAGGCGTGGTCGGCGAGGATCCTGGCGAGGTAGCCTCATGAGAGGTGCCGCTGAGGTCGGGCGACGGAGTAGAGGAAGACTTGTCAGCCCACGGCCCCGCGTCTCTTCTCGGCTGCAGGACCAATGAGGTGGTCGTCGTCCCGATCCATGATTGTTGCTATTGGAGTATTGGTCATGGCTCAGGGTCGTGTGTGCCTACTCTCTCTTCTAATCCATGGAGATGGAGGCGAGATCCAGCAGCAGCGTGCGGCCATGTACTCGTGGCAGCTACTCGATCCTTGATCCTCTTGCGGCCCCGTTGAGGAGGGTCTGGGGCAGCTGCGGCTTGCGCGCTCTCTGTCCCCATCAACCGCTAGCCCTGCCTCCACTTTGAAGCCCGTGAGTGGCATCTAATATGCCCTTTGCTTGGTCAATACAAACTGCAAATAGAGAGATGACCCAATGACTAATCAAGTCAAATGTTGATTAGATCAGAAGATAGATACAGGGGAAGAAAACAAGCTTGGCGGCTGCAATGCTCTGGTTCAATGAAAGGTATCAGGCAGGAACTAAAAAGCTATCGTTGCATCTTACCATGTTATTTTCTCCATACAGTGATACAGCTTTTAAACTATGCTTGCGTCCGTACCTAATCTTCTGACTTTGTGATGTCTATATCCAGTATAAAGCACTAATTGTCTTTGTGATGCCTATATGCAGCGAAATTGTAGCCTAAATCAGCGTGATATTTGGCGATTTCCCGCAATCTCCTATGATTACTGCATGCAAATCGTGGGACGAATTACTAGCGGCGAATGAGATGCGAACGCGGCCAAATCACCCGTGATTTGAAATCATAGTATAAAGTAGTTCGGCTTGATATTCAATATTGAGTGTTCATACATATGATTAACATCATACCATCTGGTTTTGTAAGTATTATATCTCAGGGATGCTTAAAACTGTCACCATCTAGCACTACTTTTCCATGGCTGCAATCATTAATATTATAATTCTTTTATTTTACAGAATTATCTGTTCAATTGCTTCCGGTCACAGAGTAAGGAGGGCCATCTTTTTCAACCATCAAATGAGTTTTACATTTGTTGGTAAGTGTCCTACTCTGAAATTGTTTGTAAGATAGTGCTTTATTCAGTATAGCAAAGGGAAGGAGCCTCGGTTGGTAGCTATGGAGTTGTGTGATCCTTCGTTGGAAGAAAAATTGGTGCCAAACTGAGAGACTGACTGCTTTTTATAGTAGCATACTGTTGGTTGTTAATTTTAAGTGTAGCATCAGTTTTTTCAGGCAATGAAGTTATGCTCACGATGTGGAGAACTTCAAGGATAACCTGCCTGAACAGTTTCTACCTGATTAGTGAGCTAGGCCATTTACTATACAATTAGTTATTTTGCTGCAAGTTACTCCCGTTGCTTCTAAATACTGCACTTTTGGTTGCATTTTGCAACTAAAAATGAAGTACAAGAAGCGTAGTAGTTTACTTTAGTAGAAATTATATATTCCTTTACTCCACTACTGTGAACATGTACCTGAGTAGGTAATTGCTCCTAAAAGAAACCTAATTACTATATTGGCAACCTAATCATGAGATAATTTTCATTCTACCATTGTACAGTGCACATTAGTATCATCTAAATCCATATGTCCTCGGGGGTTTCTCTTTGCTGGCAAATTGATTCTTGCAATCATAGTGAAAGGCCAACAATAAGGCACTTTACACTGAGGAAATCTGCTTAAGTATTTATTTTTGTGCTAAGATTTCAAAAAAAGTTCCAACATTAATATGTTTACTTCGATAAATATTGAACTGAGGCACCCACCCATACATGTATAAGCTCCCCAAAAAATAAAACAATATGCAAAGAATTGTGCAGCTTTCGGGCTATAAGCTTTAGACATTTTCGTAAGAAATGCTGAATGTTAGTATCAATTGAATCAATTTGACCTTATATGAAGTGCAGGTACCGGTTAAATCTCTAGATCTGTAATTTATTCAGCTGTAACTTGATTTTCTTTTCACTTCATTTTTTATAAATGCCATGTAGTCGGTTATAACAATGATATTTTTTGGGGGGGTTGAGAGAGAAATTGTGTGTCTGCTTTGGTACTCCCCTGCCTCCTCACCGCCGACTACAAGAGCACGCACCGGACACGGTTGTCCCCGCGGCAGCCCGTGTTCCAATGGGATGACCTTTGGATGGAGAACCTCGCGGCCTCCCCCGCCTCTCTGCCACCATCGATGCCTCAAGGTATGTATGCTTTTCTAGGTGCTTGCTAGCTTCAACTTGGTGAGGACGACTACCTATGGAGTAAAGTTGAAGGTCCCCTGCTCCTGTTGTTCTTCAGGACTTTTTTCTTTTGCTCAAACCAGCATAAACTATTCGGAGTTTTAGATGGAAAATTGGTCCTGTGCTTCCTCATGAAATACAAGGAAAGCTCAATAGTTCAGAGAAAGAGTACTTCAGGAGCCACTCTTCAGCCATTAAGTCATATATCTCAGAAGTGCATATAGATTCAACAGTGGTATGTATATTTCCAGTTTCACTTGATTTTGGGTGACGAACTATTACCAGACTTTTTGTACATTTTTTATAGGGCATGGTCCCCCCCAAGGATCCTTATATCCAGGTTCAGGTACTGGAGCACTTTGGTGAAGTATCTCTTGGTGACCATTCCATATCGTTGACCAAAATCTGCTCCACTTCCTTAGGCGCACAGATGCAGAACAATTTATATCACAGGTTTGCTATCTATTACGCTGTATTTTCCCACTCTGAAATTTGAATATTTCCAGTGCGAATAATATTCTGTTTAATTTTAATAGGGTCTCATGGAAGAATTTCTGGAGTAGGGATCACATATGGTGTAAAATAGGTATAGCTCCTCAGTCCTCACTGTGATCTTGTTAGTTACTTATACAGCAGTGTTAACGTAATACAGTGACCAGTGCTGGCAGCATGTCTTAGATATGTAAAGGCTTGATGCTTATTGAATACTTTTTTCACTTGACACATGACTTGTACTATTAGCTACCAACTTTGAAATTGTGTTGTGCATTTTGACCTTATTTTTTGAATCAATGTATGTGAGCTGCAGATTTTAATTACCACCCACAACATTTTCTTCGTTGCTACAGTCTGGTGGAATATGCACTCTTGAGGTTCTGATCGAGACTTTATGAAAAAGGAAAGAACATATGCTATCTTCAGGTGGCTCTCTGTTCTTCGGCCATTAAATTCGTCACTGAATAATGAAATCCACTTCAATCCTAACGTTTGACCAGGGAAAATTTAGTTATGCATATTTATGAGCACTGGTCTTAATCTTTTTTTAGATAAGCAAGCTCTTGACTTGATTAATAATGCCCTATGGGAAGTGGAGGCACACGAGTTGGGATTATCTGCATCGCCTCCAGCAGCATCGGATTCACGGAATCAATGTAGCAGCTCTTGCGAGAGAGTTAGCTTTGGTGTTTATTTTCATGTTTAACTATTTGGATGTGTTCTTTTGAATACTTCTGATTGTCTGCATATAGTGTATCTAAGCACTCTTCATTTTCTTTATTATTAAGATGACTAAACTTTGGATATTCTTTCATACATTTGATATTTAATTGTGTATTGTGTACTGTTATGTTGGTAGATCAGAAAGTGAGACTTTAAACCGTTTTGCCATGGCCATATAGTTAGCTACTTGGAGTACATTAGATGCACAGGTCCATGATGTATGACACAAGACCTCCCAATTGACTGGGGATGTTTAAATAGATAAGAGAAGATTCATATGATGTTTTCCTACACATCTAACTATAAATCCTAGAAGTGAGTTTTTAGTAATTTGCTTATTAAATGATCGTGTTGTTGTTTAATTTGGCCCGATTTATTTTTGTGGAACGTACATGATTGTCTATAGTTTCATTTGGCCTGAAACAAAATAAGTTGTATTCACTCCAAACCTGCGTATTTGTTAACAGTTTTTTGTGTTTGTTTTGGTCGACAGTTAACCAGGAGCTGCAAGGCAAATTTTACAGATTTTATTTCAAATGCTTGTAGGTTTCATTTTCACAGAATTTGCTGCACACGCAACCTAACGCGGCGAGGTTGCACCTTAAGTACCATAAGTATTAAAGTGCAGTTTAAGCTCAGTTACTCAGAAGCTTAATTTGTTGTAAAGGTGATGCAGATTGGAGGAGGTTGTCCCTATCAACACCAGAAATATGCTTGTGATTGAGGACAACGAGCCGACAGCCAGATGGCCTGCGCTCACCACGTTACCGGAACCACCATCTCCATAGTCAGGACCATCTAGAAGCACATGGAGAACCATAACTTCTATACCAGTTGCTTTATCTGAAAGCAGACTTTGGAAGATATATATTTTTTCCTGTTTGTGTCATATTTTTGGACAATTGGTTGGTTATATTAGTGCATATTCAGTGCTTTACAGAGCCGCATATACAGGTAATTGTTTTTTGGTCTGTCATAGGTGATATGTACTGCTGCTACTCTTTTTTATCATTGTAATCTAAGAGTTACTTAATTTGTAATCTAGGGTAGTTAGTGACTTTGCTGGGATCAAATGTACATTTCTAGGAATTGCCTGCATGCCATTTAATGGCTATTTGTTCATGTCACATACATGTAGGTTTTGCTAAACAGATGCAGGGCTCTTCAAATAGGAAGATTTACAATTGTTAGTATTGTGTGGTACCTGATTTAGAAAAAATGTATATTCACGGCCAACTCAGTTTAGTGGCTTATTCTTAAATTTATGCTCATCGCCATACATTTCTTTCCCCCACTTTTGTGTCTAGATGGTCTTTAATTATTTTTTTGTTATGGTGTGCAATGATTAAATAAATGTTTGTACTTATCATTCAGACCAGTCATCTTTTGTTTTCACCACTTCATAATATCAAATTGATGAAGCTGAAGCAGCCCAGTTTGTAGGAGAAGTTGGCCCAGTTTGGCCTCGACAACATTTTTTTGACACATTCTGGCCCCAACCACATTCTTTTCCTCGAGTACAGCCAATTTGTTCTCTAGAAAGAAAAAAAAACACAATTAGCGGTACTGGCTACTGGTCGCCTGAGCTTGGACAGAGGGTGCAGATACTCCGTGTGCATCTGGACCATGATATATCCTTCGATGATTGGCCAAACTTTCAAAGTGTGCCAGTTAGGGCATCTCCAGCCGTTGGCCCCCCCCAGGATGCATAAAAATCGTCCCCTGGGGGCGAGCCGGCGATACACTCGGCGTTGGGGGCGGTTTTGCGCCCAGTGGTCGCCCCCAGCTTGCCCCCAGGCGCCGAAATTGTCCCACTTTGCAGCCCAATTTCGGCGAATAAACGGCCCATATGGGCGAGAATAGGCCCATATTCGGTGTGGTTTCGCCATTTCTCGGCGTTCAATTATCAACACAATTATTCCTTATCACATATTTCATCACAGAAAAATCAAGTACTTCAACAAAATACTACAACAACAAATAGTTCAATACAAATTATATAGTTCAACAAATAAAAACTCGTATTTCATCATGCGGCGTCCCCCTTGAGCCTCCATAGGTGCTCAATCAGATCCTTCTGCAGTTGATGATGTACCTGTGGTTCTCGGATCTCCTGACGCATACTGAGATAGGCAGTCCAAGTTGTCGGTAGCTGGTGATCAATTTCGGCTAGAGGTCCCTGCCTGTAGTATGGTTCAGTGTCAAACACTGGGTCTTCTTGCTCTCTCTCGATGATCATGTTGTGCAAGATGACACAGCAAGTCATGATCTCCCACATTTGATCTTTCGACCAGATCTGAGCGGGGTACTGAACAACAGTGAATCGAGATTGGAGCACACCAAATGCCCGCTCGACATCCTTCCTGCAAGCCTCCTGAAGCTTCGCAAACCAGGCGTTCTTGCCTCCTGCCACAGGGTTTGAGATCGTCTTCACAAATGTCGACCATCTTGGATAGATGTCGTCAGCTAGATAGTACCCCTTGTTGTATTGGTGCCCATTGATCTTGAAGTTCACCGGAGGAGAATGGCCCTCAACGAGCTTGGCAAAAACAGGAGAGCACTGCAGCACGTTGATGTCATTATGAGTTCCTGGCATACGAAAGAAGGAGTGCCAAATCCAAAGGTCCTGTATGGCTACCGCCTCAAGCACCACACTGCAACCGCCTTTGGCGCTTTTGTACATCCCCTGCCAACCAAATGGGCAGTTCTTCCATTTCCAATGCATGCAGTTGATGCTTCCAAGCATCCCAGAAAATCCTCTTGCTGCATTCTGGGCTAGGATCCGAGCAGTGTCTTCCGCATTGGGTGCTCTCAAGTATTGTGGCCCAAACACTGCCACCACTGCCCGACAGAACTTGTAGAAACACTCTATGCTGGTGGACTCGGCCATGCGCCCATAGTCATCGAGTGAATCACTGGGAGCTCCATATGCAAGCATCCTCATCGCTGTCGTGCACTTCTGGATGGAGGTGAATCCAAAAGCGCCAGTGCAATCCATCTTGCACTTGAAGTAGTTGTCGAACTCCCGGATGGAATTCACAATCCTGAGGAAGAGCTTTCGGCTCATCCGATAACGGCGCCGAAATGTTCTCTCGCCATGAAGTGGAGCATCGGCGAAGTAGTCGGAGTAGAGCATGCAGTAGCCTTGCAGACGATGACGGTTCTTTGCTTTCACCCGCCCAGGGGCCGAGCCACCTCGACGCGGCTTTTCATTGCTCGCCAGCAGCTGGGCGAGGGCGGCGAGCACCATCAGATGCTCTTCTTCCTGGACGTCGGCCGCGGCTTCCTCCTCCAGCAGCGCGGCGAGCTCTTCCTCCTCATCCGAGTCCATCGCCGAGACAGTCAAAACGCCGAACACCTTGCGCTCGGTGGGCGTGTACCCGCCGTTAAACCACGCCTCCGTGGCCGGAAACGGCGGCCGGAAATGCCCAGCTGCTGCGGGAGGGGCTGCCGCGACGAAGCGCTGCTATTTTCCGGCGGGGAATGGCTATCTAGCGGAGAAGGCCGGCGACCGTCGCCGGGATATAGCTAGTGGTGGCCGAGGGCGCGGGGGGTGCGAGGCGAGTCGGGGGAAGAAAACCTTGACTTTTTCCCTGTCGGTGTGGGCCAGGCGTGCTTTTCCCTAGCGCCGGAGCCCCCAACGGCTCCCCAGCACGCCGGGTTCGGCCTGTGACCGCCGGGCGGAAAAAAGGTCTGAACCGGCGATTTTCGGCGACCTGGGGGCGCGACTGGGCCGTTTTTTCGGCGCCGGTGCCGAAAAAGTGGCCTGGCGGGGCCTGGGGGGGGGGGCGGCTGGAGATGCCCTTAGTGGTCCGCCGTGATCCAAACCAACGGACACAAAAGGAAGTCACTCATATTCATCGTGATGCTCACGGTCGTGGGAGATTTGGAATGAGTGGAATGCCCGGGTATCCCGGAACATTTACACCTTGCCAACAACGATCTTTGCAGAGATAAAGCGTGAGGCGGCACGTTGGGGCATCGCTGAGGCAAAACACTTGAGATGATCATACCGCGAGAGTAATTTCTTGCATGTTATTGTGCCCTCGGGCAAGTGGACAACGGCCCTGAGGTCAATGGTCCTGTTGCAATGGTCTTCCTCAACGACAACCTCCCCTGACAAAGGATGAAATGAGGCCAAGCTTTGACAATTATTAAAATTGGATATAAAAAATGGTGCACAATGAAGCATGAAGTAGGTCGTGCCTTTTTTTTTGTCCGGTGCAACATATGGGCATTTGTACTAGTATATACAAATATAAATAGTAGGTATGTGCTTGTGCATCGTCACCGAGAGCAAATATTTGTTAGCACAATATTATGATACAAATCTTGATGCAAAATAAATAGAGAAATAAAATTATGTTTTGAATATATAAAACACATTATTTATCATTTATTAAACTGGCAAAATAGTATAAGTACATAGATAAGCGGCGGTTGCCCGACTTTAGCAAAATGAAGCCTTTAAGATTTATTTATAACAAATAATTTACCGAAAAAGGGTTTCCCCCGCTTTTACATTATAAAGCAACCAACACTGATCCATAACAACTACCGGGGCGAGAAGCACATCAAGCCCAAAAGAAAAAGAAAGAAAGCCCAAAA
This sequence comes from Triticum aestivum, assembly GCF_018294505.1. NCBI lineage: Eukaryota > Viridiplantae > Streptophyta > Magnoliopsida > Poales > Poaceae > Triticum > Triticum aestivum. The sequence continues at coordinate 64,962,073 of NC_057801.1, forward strand.
GAAAAAGAAAGAAAGAAACACAAATGCCAACAAAGGCAGCTCGACAAAGCACGGATGACCCGCCACCGCTGCGCCCTATGGATTCGTCCCACCACAGTTCAAGGCTTCGAACCGCCGCGTACCAAGCAACACCTCCAAGAAAAAATGCAACGCCAACGTCGTTGTTGTCCGGACGTGTCCTAGGGTTTCCCCGGCACGCGAGAGGAGTGGGGGATGGACACCACCGACACCCTTTAGGAAGGAATGACGACACCCACAGGAGGCACCACGTCCATGCCGGATGAACCGGCAGGGATTTCTCTCGCATGCCAAACTCCACTGCCCAACCGATGCGGAACCAACCAGTAACTTGCCGCCCACCAACATGGGCCATCGCGGTCTTGATGCCACCCACACTGCCTCACTGAGATCACCACCACGAGGCCGAGAGGACAGAAAGAGGAGTGCCAGGAATCGGGAGTGGCAGCATCGGAGCCGCGCGGGAGGAAACCACCTCCACTGCCCGTTGTGCGGGAGGCATATGCCTCCAGCGTCGTCGCGGTCGTCGTTCGGACGCGGCAGCAGAGGCATATCAGGCCACCCCTAGCCTGGCCATGCCCAAATCGGGCTCGCAAAGCCCCGACCGCCACGTTGCAGCAGGCCGGCGCGAGCGCTGCCACCAATGCCGCTCCTCCGCTTCCCGGAAACCACACATTCGACACGCCCCGCCGCCGCCGCCGCCCCTGCCTAGACCGAGATGGGGCTCAAAGGGGCCATATCTGGGCCGAGCGGGCGCCGCCATATCGCACCGCCGAGCCACCCCACCGCGAACGACAACGCCGCCACCGAGCAGATCACCCTAGGATCGCGATATGCCACCCCGCCGTCGCATCGGACCGCCGCCGCCTAGGTGTACCCCATGGCTCCGCTCTGCCCCTGTGTCGGCGTGTCACCAAGAGGGGAAAGGCCAGGGGCCGCCGGTGCCGGCAGCGCCTAGGTGCACCCCACGGCTCCGCCCTGCCCCGCATCGGCACGCCACCAAGAGGGGAAAGGCCAGGGGCGCCGGCGCCGACGCCGCTCGGGCCAGCGACGACGACGGGAAGGGAGGAACATGGGAGGGCTCGAGGGGAGACGCAGCCGATCACCCGCGGGGGCGACGCGGTCACGAGGGAGGGGGTCCCATAACAAATAATTTGATAAAACACAATACATAAAGTAGTAGTAGGATTTCTGTTTGACACTATAGATATTGATCTTTTCTCTAAAAATTTGGTCAAATATATACATGTTTGTTTTTCGTAAAAACTAGTAATACAGTAAATCTTATACTCCATCTGTAAATCTTATACATAACAACTCGAAGGGAGTATTAGTTGGTGTACGAGAGCCTGAGCTAACTCTAGTTCTGAGACGCTCCACATGTCGCGGCGCTTGCTGCAAGATAGCTACGCGACAGGTCACTCGGCAAAGAGAGAGCTGAGGAATTGGGCCAAACTGTAAAAAACCATTCCAGATCTCACATTCACAAGTCACAGCGACAGGCCGACAACGATCCTCATCAATCCCCCCTTTCCCCTCCTCCCCTTCCCAGCCCTAGAAACAACCCGCGGCGCTCCACCGTGCGAGGCGACAGGCGCTCGATCCCTCCACCCCCCTCCGTCTCCCCGGCGCTCCCCTCCCCGTGATTTGCAAACTCGGTCCGCTGGGTCGCACCAGCCACCGCGGGCTGCTCGGCTGCTCGAACTGTTGCCGTTGAACAAGGTAAGGGCAGACGCGTTCTTTTGTTGCTCCGTTAGGTTAGCACTACATGATAATGCCTGGTGTTTTGTCTGGACAGCGAAAATTTTCAACTAGTGCTGCTCTGGCAAAATCGATCTGTTAAAGTTGGTGGTTTTTAGAGTGGCAAACGTTGTTGTAATGCTGTTGATGCAAATTTTACCTCCCATGGTCCTTTCAGTATAACAAATGTACACAAGGGCAGGGAAAAGAGCATGCTCGTCATTGTACAGCCAGCTCTCACCTTACCACGCCTCACACATCTGTCAATTTGACCTTGTTCTCGAAAAAGGACAATCTGCAATCCGCAATTCAAGTTCTCCATCTAGCTCATTTTAGTCCCTTTTTGCGTGCAAATGATGTGCGAGGGTGCAGCCTGTTTCCATTTTCTCTACTGTGCATTGTTTTGGCATTTCTCTGCTGGGCATTATTATGACATCTTGCATCTCTATAAACATTATCTGACTTCATCTTTTGAAGAAGGTAGTGGTAAAATTGTTCTTTTGTTCTTCTGGCAACCTCATCTAGTTAATACTAGTACATAGTAATGCCTACTATTCTGGATAATTAATTTCTCAACAGCAACGTTTTGAGTGGTAATTTTTCTTGAGAGAGTGGCAAATGTTTTGATGGTGCTGAGTCAATTCCCTCTTCTCGCAGGCAGAGGCAGAAGCTACCTAAACCTGTTTTAATCTGCTGATCAGTGGCCATGGCTGGATCCAGCTGGATGATGCTCGACCGCTTTGTCTTCCACAGGGATGACGAGGAAGAGGGCAGTCCCTTCCTAGACGATTCCAAGGTGCCTTTCAGGGCAAGTTTGCGCACCTCTCTTGGCAAGAAGTTTGACATCCTCTTCCTCCCCGCCAAGCCCCCGGCCATCTCCCGCTTCTACATGCGGTGGCCTGACGGTACAAAGTCGGAGGATGCCAAGGGAACCGAGCTCGTGGCCACTCACTGTGATCTGGTTCTCTTCAGGCAAACTTCTTTTGGAAGATTGGGCGAGGACGGTCTCTTACCGATCATACAAGACCACTTTATCTGTGTAGCGTCGTGTGAGACTAAGTCATCCCTGCAGCTCAAACGGCTCCCTTCCTGCAACAAGCCAATGATCTTCCCTTTTGGAGAGGAAGAGGAGAAGGCAGTGGCTGAGCAGCGTGTGTTCTTCCCGGACACCGTAGGACTCATCCGAGGCCATGGCGAAAGCGTTGAAGCAAAATTTGCAGTGGCGCAACTGGCTATGGTCAGCGAAATACCTGGCACGCTCAAGATGGAAGCAGAAGTTTGTGTGTTCTGCTCACTTGTATATGGTAATGATGGTGATGGCAAATGGGATGTGAGGAAGATACCTATCGACCATAAGGAGGATGAGCATAAGGCGTTATACTATTGGTCAACTGATGCTGTCATCACATTCAACTCTTGCATTTGTTGGATCAACTATTATAGAGGCGGTATGCTAGCTTATGATGTACTTGAAGAAAAGCCCAAGATCTTATACCTCAGATTGCCTATTGTTGACCGTCCTAGAAGTTCAGCTCAAGGCAAAGCATTCTATGAGGTGAATCGCAGTGTGTGCCCCACGATGCAGCTGAGCAAAAAGGGCACCAACAACTCTGTTCTCAAATTCACTGATGTTATCCGCTCTGATGGGGAGCCGTTTGGGCCACTTGGGAAAGGTTCTCGTTTCACCATTCACTTCTATACTTTGTCCTCCTTAGATGAGCCATGGGATGAGCATGTGGCCATTCACTTCTATACTTTGTCCTCCTTTAGGTCTGCCGCGTGATATCCTGATGTACCCTCTTGTGAGCATGCTGAATTCCAACATCGCATACCTTTTGGTCTCAGAGTCTGCTAAAGAAGAAAACAGCAAGGTTTCTCTGGTCACAATCCAGTTAAGAAACAAGAAAATGCTGGCAATTAATCCATATATTTCAAGAGAAGAAGGCAGCCCCAGTGGCCCAGATGCTGACATGATCGAGGAAAAGTCTCATCTCCTAAGGAGTTTCATTTCCTCCACGTTCCCCACGTACTTAACACAAGTATTTCTATCTTGTATATTTATCTGTCCATAAATTAAGTTTTGCTGAATACTGTTAGTTTTTGTTACAATCCTAATCTCAGTGTTGGATAATCGAAATAGCTGTTAATTTTTTATTACAATAGGAAAGTCCACTGAACTAAAGTTTAGGATGGTACCTTAAAGTTTGTGTTTCCTCTTAACTTCGCAAATAGGTTGTTGCCTTAGTGTTTTAGAACAAAACTCCAACCCTCGTTGCCTGGTATTATGGAAGATCAAAATTATGATGCCATTGTTTTTTTATTAGAAATTTATCTTATTGCCAATACAGAAAGTGAGCATGTAAAATTGAAGCCTAATTACAATACTAGTAAAATATAGCTCTGTTGCAGCACCAATTAATTTGTGTATTCATCTTTTGCTTCCATAGATTAGCTATTACTTGTCATCCTTTCTACTACACCATTTGTCACCTGCTTTTGAGTATGGTTCGAAGTTTGCACAGCCCAATACAAGTAGTACATTTATCATTACATTCCTGTCTGATGGGATCCAACACACCGATTGAAGCTCCATCAAATATCATATTATCACTCAAGACACCCTCCCTGGCTAGCCCTAGCTAATTGATGGGCAACACCATTCTCCTCCCTGTGCAGCTGTAGAACCTTGTAACCTGATAGTTGATTCAACAGATGATTACTTTCCAAGTAGACCCCCTTGAAGGCTGATCCATCCTTTTCTTCCTCAGCTAGCCCAAATCACAAGGACAGTAACACTGCCAGTGATCACCGGGAGGTTGGCAATGCCAATGATTCCTCTCACGCCTTCCATGCATGCTAGAGCTTCTGTCCTTCCTGCACTATTGACATATACAGACGCTGCCATACTCTGACCAAATGATGTTGCCTGAAGAGGAGCGCAACACTGCTCCCAATGAGCTTTTGCCCGTTTCAGTCACGAAGGCTGTGTCTGTTCGACTTCAGTTCCGGTCTGAACAACCTGTTGATAGGTCGATCACTTGTATTCACAGACCTGATGGTGTACATGTTAGTTGCTAATCTGTCTTGAATATCCAGGGTCTTGGTGCCAGGGTGTGTGAACTCCATGCTCTAATGGTAGCTCTTACTAAACTGGACTGAGGCTTGGGTCGTTGCACCTCCTTTGCCAAAGATTGTATCATTTCGTAAATGGCATGCTCTGCACTAAAGGAATAGCAGCTTGGCGCGCACCCCTTCATTTAGTTTGCTCAAAGCCATAAGTGCCCAGCCTCAGTCTTTATGAGTCAACTCTCTGTCAGCCTGCAAGTTCCAGTCTTACCCAAGGGCACATCTCATGGACCTTGCTTTCATACACAGCATTACAGCATGATATCCATCTCCCTCCCCTGTCCCACAGATGTTGCAGGTAGGGAGAACATCCATATTCTGCCGCCATCGGTTTCTTTGGACAGCCAAAGAATCCAGAATCCGTTGCCAGCTTCCAAGCAATAACACACACATTTGGCGGTACTTTCGTTTCCAGATCAGGTTGCATAGCAGCCTCTCTCCGTTCGGTCTAGTGGATGAAGAGGTTTGATACCCAGGCAAAGCCGTGAGTGTCATGTATTGGCAGAGAGTTCAAGGTTGCCATGTGGTATTCAATTGTCCCTCCACAGCCTCACTTTTCTAGCTGAGCCGACTCACTAGATGTCACTATTTTTCAGCAAATCTGAACCATGCTCGATTCCCTGCCAAACGGTCAATGTGTTCCTAAATCCCTGTTTGGGTAGCAGCAAGCTTTTAGTATTCTAGTGCAGAGCCTGTCCTGGAATTCGATTAATCCCATGCCCGCCGAGCGAGAAGGGCTTGGTTGAACGATCTCAGATATTTGAAGTCCATTTCTCTGACTTTTGTAAGTTTTTTCTACAACCACTAACGGGCTCTTCTTCTGTCTTCCTCGTCACCCCACCAAACAATCCTCATAATTTGCATAAGATCCTCATAGAGGCTTGCCGATGACTTGAGGACTCTCATGGTTATGGGTGGGGAGGGCCTGGACAACCGGTTTGACCCAAGACCTCTTTACCATGTTCAGTGGTATTTCTCAGACAAGCCTGGACACTTCTTTCTATCATTATCCTTGAGAAGCTGGAACTTGCATTCTTTATCCTCCCTTCTGGAATTGGCAAGCTTAGATACTTCCCAATCGTTTGTATTTGACAGTGCCATACCACCAGCCACTTTACATTTGTTTCCTGGTCATGGAGAACGCTCCTGGGCTAAGGAGTTGGCCTGCGGTTCGCTTGTCTTTCTTTTCGTCGAACTGGGCTAGCCCGATTATATGATGCATGTCCTTCTTATTATTTAAGTTCATTTGATGCACTTGGTATGGCTACTTCGATCTTTATAGGCACAAAATTGATGGGATCTTCATTTTTCATATCTGGCATTTAAAAGATGCGGACTGTGTTTTTGTTGTCGTTGGTAACCTGGATATATTGCTGAAATAACCTTGAGATATATGGGCGAATCTGCATGAGAAAACAGATTTTTATTAATTCGCCATTATTATTTTTGTAAGAATGGTGACTTGTGACATTATATGTGTGTTAATTCACCATGATGTTTAGAAAGCCAATCAAATAATTTGTAGGGTCATTGTACTTGCAGAATAATTCCATAATAATCATGCGGGAGCTTTTTCACTAATTTATCATTGGCTTACCGTATTGCAGGCACCGGCTGACGTGATTGGGTTAGTGAGTAGACTTAGGAAGGAAATGCTAGAGGAAGAAGGTTCATAGACCAAGGGCCAAGTGAAGTGTGCAGTAGAGAGCGTCGCGAGGTCAGGTTTTCCTTTCTGTATGGATGAGATGCAATCCCTGAGAAATTTGAGCTGCTTGATCTGATCCCGTCTTGTTCTATCCATCAAAGGTTGTGTCTCAGGTCTTGGAGGATAGAGTGAACAATTGGGCCTGTTTGCATCTTGCTGCGTGTTCATTCTGGAATCTGTGTTACTTTTAATGGGAATTGCTAGAAATCCACCGTCCCCTGAGTTTGCAGGCCGCTTAAATTCATGTGGTGCAGGTGTCTTAGCATTTGTTGTCTGAGCTTGATCAAGAATGAGAGCGAGGAAAGTTGCACTGTCCGTCATCTTGATTCTTGAGCCAAGAGATACGCTCGAATTTGTTAGGTCTGAATCTGACGGTACGAGAGCATGTCTAACAGAGCCCTTAAAAACTCAACCTTCAAAACCAGTTTGAGGGCTGAGAAAATGTCGTTTTGAAGACCGAAAATCCCTGGCGCAGATCAGTGCCCTTAAAACAACCCTCAAAACAGAATATTCTATTTTGAGGGTTGGTTTGAGGGCACTGATCTGCGCCCCGGCCTTCAAACCTTCAAAAAAGGACAACAGCATAAACCACTCTCAAATTTGCAAATAATCATGATCACATACATGAAACAAACTTGCAAATCATCATCATCACATAGTAAATCCCATGAACATCATAGCAAAACATACAACATGCAAATGATCATCATCACATAGTCATCGGAGACATCTGCAAAACATAAAACGTATGAACAACTTCAAGCACCGGTGAAGTTGTCCACACCTCCATCGCCTCCACCACTCATCGGAGACTCACCTCGGAGAGTAGACGACGCACCACCACCAGCACCACGCAGTAGCCTCTTCCTGTCCGCGATGTTTTCCTTGTACTCCTTCCACCACGCCAATTGCTCTTCATCCATGTCCTTTCTAGACATCATCATGTGCTCCTTCTCCTCGGCCATGAGCTCCTTCCATGCTTTTGCTTCCTTGAGCTTGATCATCCTCTCCTCCATGTTGGCCTTGTGCTTGGCATCTTCTCGCCTTGCTTTCAATTGTGCAAGTTTCACCTCTTTCTTTCTCTCGGTGATAATAAGCTTTGTCTCCAATGCCTTCGTTGTCAATGTCTCCTTTGACTTGATCATTTGATCAATCTTTTCCCTCAAGCTTGATGCCTCCGCTTCCATCTTCATCCTTTCTTTTCTCATCTTGGTTCCGTCGGGTTTGTCATGGTTTCTTCCTTCTTCATCACTATCATCTTCTTCCTCCTCCTCACCCGCCGGCTCCTCAACATGGAAGTCGAAGGAAGCAAGTGGAGGAGACCCAATGTTCACCTCCGCGTCGTCGAGCAAGGCCCTATATGACACGGTTGGTGCGGCCGTGCTCGGCGGTGGCGGTGGCAGTGCCGCGATATGCTTTGCCCCTCGCTTGCGGCTTGTAAGCTGCTTCTCCTTGCGCTTGGGACCAGCCGCGGTGGAGGTTGCCGGCTTGGCGGGCTTCGCCGCCTTCGTCGCGGAGGCGGGCACGGGCGACTTGCTTGGCACGACATGGGTGCCCGCCCGCCTCCGTTTTTGGCCGATGTGGGTGGCCGCCACCATCTCCGCCACGGCGGCGTCAGTCGAGGTGGCCGGAGGCGGGAGGCGCGGCGGTGGAGGGGGTGGCCGGGGGCTGCAGGGGCTCCATGGCCAGCGGCGCGGATGAAGCCGGCGGCGGAGGAGCGGCGGAGGGGGTGGCCGGGGGCTGGAGGGGCTCCATGGCCGCCGGCGGCGACGCGGATGAAGCCGGCGGCGGAGGAGTGACGGAGGGGGTGGCCGGGGGCTGGAGGGGCTCCATGGCCGGCGGCGGCGACAAGAACGGGCGGCGGAGGAGTGGGGGAGGGGGTGGCCGGGGCTGGAGGGGCTCCATGGCCGGCGGCGGCGGCGCGGATGAAGCCGGCGGCGGAGGAGCGACGGAGGGGGTTGCCGGGGGCTGGAGGGGCTCCATCGCCGGCGGCGGCGGCGCGGATGAAGCCGGCGGCGGAGGGGGTGGCCGGGGGCTGGAGGGGCTCCATGGCCGGCGGCGGCGGCGGCGGCGCGGATGAAGCCGACGGCGGAGGAGCGGCGGAGGGGGTGGCCGGGGGCTGGAGGGGCTCCATGGCCGGCGGCGGCGACAAGAACGGGCGGCGGCGGCGTGGATGAAGCCGACGGCGGAGGAGCGGCGGAGGGGGTGGCCGGGGGCTGGAGGGGCTCCATGGCCGGCGGCGGCGACAAGAACGGGCGGCGGCGGCGTGGATGAAGCCGACGGCGGAGGAGCGGCGGAGGGGGTGGCCGGGGGCTGGAGGGGCTCCATGGCCGGCGGCGGCGACGCGGATGAAGCCGGCGGCGGAGGAGCGGCGGAGGGGGTGGCCGGGGGCTGGAGGGGCTCCATGGCCGGCGGCGGCGGCGCGGATGAAGTCGGCGGCGGAGGAGCGGCGGAGGGGGTGGCCGGGGGCTGGAGGGGCTCCATGGCCGGCGGCGGCGGCGCGGATGAAGCCGGCGGCGGAGGAGCGGCGGAGGGGGTGGCCGGGGGCTGGAGGGGCTCCATGGCCGGTGATGGCGACAAGAACGGGCGGCGGCGGCGCGGATGAAGCCGGCGGCGGAGGAGCGGCGGAGGGGGTGGCCGGGGGCTGGAGGGGCTCCATGGCCGGCGACGGCGGCGCGGATGAAGCGGGCGGCGGAGGAGCGGCGAAGGGGATGGCCGGGGGCTGGAGGGGCTCCATGGCCGGCGGCGGCGACAAGAATGGGCAGCGGCGGCGCGGATGAAGCCGGCGGCGGAGGAGCGGCGGAGGGGTTGGCCGGGGGCTGGAGGGGCTCCATGGCCGGTGGCGGCGACAAGAACGGGCGGCGGCGGCGCGGATGAAGCCGGCGGCGGAGGAGCGGTGGAGGGGGTGGCCAGGGGCTGGAGGGGCTCCATGGCCGGCGGCGGGGAGATGAGGCTTGGGAATTTTCTCTTCCGCGCACAGAGTTGACCAAGTAAGGGTTGGGCCTTCAACTTGCCCCAAACCTTCACTAGTGCAGGTTGGCCTCGAACTTGAGAGTTCGGCCTGGATTTGTTTTTGAGGGTTTAGGAATTTGACGGTACCGATCTGCGCTTTTTTTTGCTCAACCCTTAAACTGGCAGTTATTTTGAGGGTTTGACTAGTTTGAGGGGTGTGTTAGACATGCTCTTATACGATTCGGAGACGCCTGTCAATGCCAATTGAAAAAAAAAAGTATAAAAAAACAAAACTGAAGCTCCGTGTCCTCTGTTTACCGGAGGCATGTCATGATGCAAACAAGTCTTTCACAGCGGCACAGAAAATAGAAGTTTCCACTTGTTGAAGCATCTAGGATATTGATGATGATTATATATTATCATCGATACGAGCCTGTGTGATGAGATTGGGACGTTTAAGGAAGGGGAGCCAAAGCGCTATCCTTCAGACCTGATTCTGCGCGCGGGGCCAAATAATGATGGGACCAAAGGCTAGCACAGGCTCAGTCGCGCTCTGCTTCAGACGCCCTTTGGCTGCAAGGGGCCCCTACTACCGTGCGACATGCCAGCCAACGCCGCGCATTATTATCAGAAAAAAAAAACTTCTCTTGGAAGGTGAATGTCAGAAAAAGGACCCACATTATCATCGATTTAAGGCAACTTAAGCCATCTTATGCTGCTAGTCAGTCCTGGACAACACAAGAATTCTTCTTCAGGGTTCACTAAAAGATATGCTCGCAACCAAAACTATACCATACCATGCAGATTTTGACCCCCAATCATTCATACATAATGCACAAAAATGGGGCACACTTATTTAGAGCAACAACTTTCTGGAAAACTATCTGAAGGGATAGCAGACACCCCACCCTATAATCTCAAATCATAATCTCTTGTCCCTGAGAAGGCCATCGTCTGAGGATTAAACTTCTCTTCATCCAGCGGATCTGTCAAAACTCAATCACTCACTCTTTTTTTTCTTTTTTTTTTGCGGGAACCACTCACTCCTTTTTACTCCCTCTGTCCCAGAATATAAGAACGTTTCTGACACTATGATAGTGTTAAAAACGTTCTTATATTTTGGGACGGAGGGAGTAGTATTTACACATTTCGTTTTGGACATAACATATTTAATTCAAAACTTGATCTAGAATACATATCAAATACAGTATAATGTTGTTGCTGCTGATCCAGAGTACATATTACTAAGAACATACTAGTTTTTCCCTACACCAAAAAAAGAGAGCATAGTAGTTACTCTAGCTAATTGCCTAATGGCTCTCACATTACAACAGCTTTTCTTCTCAGGGCCTGCATCTGGTTGTTTCGACTTGCTTCTCAAGTGCATCTATCAGCGAATCAACTAGACTCTCTCTAAGTGATCGATAGTACTAGTCTAGCATCAATTTTAATTAGTCAAACCAGAGCAAACTAGCATGTTAATTTGCTCCCACACTACTACTACAAAAGCAGAGCCCAATCACATACACCGAGAAAAGCAGACAAGCGGTTGATACATCTATATCAAAAATAAACTTTGCAATCCGACATAACAGTGGCAGTGGCGTGAGGACTGTCCAGGATGATGAACTCGGTTTGCTTCCTGATGCCCTATTCAATGATAACTGGGATAGAGGCATTGAGCAAAAGAGACATCACTGTCATAATAACTGAGATGGCCATTCAAGAAATCAGGGAACTATTGATACTTAGAAAATAAAAGTTCAAAACACCATTATCAAGTTGATCAAACTACAGAAGCCCATATCTCTTAGCGCCCAACGAAACTGGGGTCCCATACAAGTTTGCAAAACTAACAAGACTGACACAGCAAGTAGATAGAACACACACGAAATCTAAACTTCAGCAACACACAGGACCATCTCCTCAACAAATCCATGTGATCATCAGATGGATTAACACCTCGCCACTCTATTCTCCACAGCAGAACATAGCATGGCAATCCAATGATGGAACTGACACCTACTTGCACAGAATCCCCGAGATTCTGGATGCTTCAGCGATCCCTGAAAGCATAAATCAAATAACTTTAGTCAGCAAATGCTCTAACCAAATAACCAGAGGAATTGCACTCAATATTTTAACACTTGATTTGGACCTGGACATAAATTGGTTGTTCCAATTTTTTTCTTAAGGCAACTAAGTTATCATAGCTTTAGCTTCGGAGTAGAACTAAATTTCCGAAGAAGTAATATATGCACATAGACCTGAACTACAACTGCTAGGTTGCAATTGTACTGATAACTTCAAAAGGCGGCATGACAAGAGATTACACTATAAATGACATAGATAGCGCCACAGGGATATCGTGTCACAATAATAGTGAAGGCCTACTTCAAACTGAACTTTACAGAGTCTGCACTCTATCACTGACTTATTGTATCTAAAATGTTTTAAAAGGAAAAAAAATCCAGCGCGCAGATCAATCAAATACCTTGTGAGATTCAAGAACTTGGGGAACTCGGATGGAAGGAAGGACGTGAGAAGGTGTGACTTTTCTTTAACCATGTCAGCATCTTGGCCAAGAGGTCTTCCTCTCCTTTAATATATGGAACAATTGAAGTGACTTTCTGAGTAATCATATCCAACGTAACCATGGAAACCTTGTCAATCTTATCTCCTTCCTCAGAGATCAAATAGTGGACAATATTAGAGCTGTCCATGCTCACAAGAGGGTACATCAGGGCTTGGCGCGGGAGACATTCAGAGGTGTTGTAATGCCACAATTCATTAGCTATCCTGACCCTTTCGTTGAAGCAATTTATGTCACCAGTCTCCGTTATGCTCAAAGTATCAGTGAGGATGGTAAAACCCGTACGAGGTTTAAGTGGGCCATAGAGTCTTGCATCATTGCGAAGAATATACGTGTACTTGAGAAGATCACCAGTGACACAAAGGCTACGGTTGACCTCAAGGAAACCTCTTTCTTGAGACGTTGTAGGACGGTTTCTGGTAGGTAACCGAAGATAAAAAATGTTAGGTGTTTCTGCAAATATATCGTAGAATAGAATACCTCCTGCGTAGTAGGAAATCCAGCAGATATAGTTGTTGAATGTGACGACAGCATCCGTCAACCAATTATCCAGGGCCAAGTATTCATGAGTCTGATGCTGAATAGGTATCTTTTGAACCTCCCACATGCCATGGTCGTCAGGATCCGACACACGTGAGCGGAGCACGCACACTTCAGCTTCCATCCGGTGGGCGCCTCGTATCTTGGTGACCATAGCCAGCTGTGCCACGGCAAACTCTTGTTCACGGCCGCGAATGAGCGCTACAGTGTTGGGGAAAAACACTCGCCGCATAGTGGCATCCTCCGTGTCTTCCTCACAAGACGGAGTTTCCTCCGTGTCTTGTTCCTCACAACACGAAGGTAAGACCATGGGTATGGTGCAGATGGGGAGGCGTTTGAGCTCGATGTGCGGCCCAGCTGCAGGATCCGAGGATGCTATGCAGACGAAGTGGTCATGCGTAATATGACCTTCCATGGAGACGAGCTGGAAGAGGATGAGGTCACGGTGCGCGGTGCCGGTGCTGGAGCCGTATTTTCCTTTGGTGCCGCCGGGCCACCGCACGTACAGGCGGGAGACGGCGGGCGGCTGGGCACGGAGGATGGCGACGTCGAAAGGCCTGCCGAGGGAGGTGGACGAGGTGGCCCTCAGGGACGCCAGCTAGATATATATTTGAATTGGCTAGATATTAATTAATGTTAGATAGTAATAAGTGTTTAATGTTTCACCTAAGTGGGATAAGTCTGAGAAAGAGATGGAGGATTAGAACTATTTATTTTTAGTAAATGCTTAGTTGAACTAATTGAATTAATATAACTAGTTTATTTTTAGTAAATGCTTAGTTGAACTAATTGAATTAATATAAGTAGTTTATTTTTAGTAAATGCTTAGTTGAATTAATAGAAGTAGTTGAATTAATTGAATTAGTAAGTGTTTAATGTTTCGCCTAATATGAACATAGGAAATGTCGTCTGACGACAGAAAAAATTTTGGTATGTGCACATACTGTGAAGACGAGCGCGGCCAGTGCGACAGAAATTTCCTTGTTGATGATAGGCGATTCAGCATCAAGCTGGATGAGACTTTCGAATTCGACACAGTAAGTCACAACGACAAGTCTGTTTTCGTAATTAAGCATGACTTATATATGCTTCATTTGCCTGACTTATAATTTTTAATTTTCACTATTCTACTAGCGCATCCCATGCCATGCAATAATTTTTGTTTTGGATAAGATATGTTTCAAAGATATGAAAACTATGGAGGTAAAGAGAGCTTACCTGAAAACTGAGCATGATGGTTATACTTTCAACATCAAAGTATACAATGCACACACGCACACCTATTTTAAATGCAAAACTTGGCAAGCACTATGCAAGGCTTATGCATTTGAGCCTGGTATGGTTATCATCTTTGATATTCGTCCGGAAGATGATATTGAAGGTAATAGAGACATATGGGTCGATGTGCAGACGCCTCCAGTTCTACCATTATGTGAGTTCTTCTCAAATATATTTTTGTCTTTAATATTGCTTATTTCAAAAATAACTGACAACTAATTTCTATTGACAGCTTATCTCCATTCAACCAAACATGTCCAGCGCTTGGTAGACAGGACCTTCTACTGTTCCGGGGCTGAACTAAACTGCGAGGAGATAAGTCATTATGTTTCATGGCTTGAAGATCTTCATACTGTCAAGACAAAAAAAATTCCTGCACTTGGAAATGTTAGTACTCAAAACGTGCGACCAATAGTGATGGTATTGAACTACAGTCACATCTATTTAGGATTGATGGTAAGATATTTACTATTTGTCTTCAGTGCATATTTTGCATACATATTTTTTTTGCTAAACTTTCATTGTTAAGTATATTAATTAAGTACTATACGATGTTCTTCAACAGAGACTCTCGATGACAGTTGTGCCTCAGGGGATCGAGACTAAAGGTCAGATGTCAATTGTTAGCTTAAGGCCAAGATATCCTGCATTGCACATGAATGCGTTCGGGATTTCTAGAAGCGATGAATGCTTAATAATGAAAGATTGGAGGAAAATTGTTAATGATCGCAGAAAAGTATTAGGGGGCAGCAATGAGAAGCGCAGCCCACGATTAGGAGACAGGTTCATCGGCATGCTTCAGTATGATCAATCAGGAGAGCTATACATGTTCTATGCTATTTTACCAGAGAGAGAGTAGCTAGCAGGAGTGATTTAGCTAGTTCTTCATGCTGCTCTTAATTAGTACTTGTCCTTTCATGTCCGTGTTCTTCGTTCTGAACTTAAGTGATTTGCTTTTGTGGTGTTATATATGAACGCTTATAATATCATGACAATCATGTTGAACTCGATGATTGGTTCTACTAGAAATTATATATATATATATATATATATATATATATATATATATATATATATATATATATATATATATGCATAACGTTTACAATGTGTAGTATCGTAAAATACCAGCAAACGAAAAAGAATTAAAATGGAAACACAAAATTAAATGAAAAAGAAATCATAAAACTGAAAACCCCAAACCTTATAGTACCGGTTGGTCTTACCAACCGGTACTAAAGGGCTTCAGGCCCCCAGAGCTGGCTCGTGCCACGTGGTTGCCCTTTAGCACCGGTTCGTGCTGAACCGGTACTAAGGGGGGGGGGCTTTAGTGACCACACTTTAGTGCCGGTTATGGAACCGGCACTAAAGGGCCTTACGAACCGGTGCTATTGCCCGATCCTGCACTAGTGACCGTAGATTCGTCCGGGAAGCGCCAGACGCCGCCGCCGTGGTCCTCGTCCTTGCGGTAGACGAAACGGTCCAGCATCATCCAGCCAGCAGACTGGTCGGATCCAGCCACGGCCATGAATGATGGGTCGGCGCAGGGGTGGGGTGGGGTGGGGTCGGTTAGGCTAGGGTTTCGCGAGAAAAGAGGGAGGCGCTGGAGGGATATCACTGCGAGATAGGAGATCTCGATCTCG
Organism: Triticum aestivum; assembly: GCF_018294505.1. NCBI lineage: Eukaryota > Viridiplantae > Streptophyta > Magnoliopsida > Poales > Poaceae > Triticum > Triticum aestivum. The sequence continues at coordinate 64,977,668 of NC_057801.1, forward strand.
ATCTAATGATATGATATAGAGGCGGTATTAGCAGTAAAACGGGGCGATCGCAATACTGGACGTCCCAGATCTATCTACCTGCCTAGCCCCGCTTGATTAGAGAGTTTGTATGAGGTAAAGTTTGATAAGGGCCTAGAACGTGGGCCTTGTTGATTGCTTAGTTTGCTCTTCTCTTCTTTATTTTTTCTTTTTTTAGCTCGGGCCTTGCTGATTGCTTAGTTTCCAACTTTCCATATAACTTACTGTCACACGACTACATGCCGACCAAGGACTTGAGGAAGCACAGGAATATGTCCAACAATGATAACTAGTATGTGTGTGGCATGGAGGACTCCTCGAGGCACAGTTTGATTGAATGCACCATTGCTAGGTCTGTGTGTGGGCGTTGGTTGATGATGGCTTGATGGCACACATGATCGCTACGACGACTCAGATATTGCTGTTTTCTATGATGGAAGTTCTCGCACGTGACGAGATGACTAGAAATGGCGCTACTTCATGGGCAATATGGTATGCGCGCAGATGAAGCTACGACATGAAAGAGTCATCCGAAGTCCATTATCAACACATTTGTTTGTCACAAGGTTCATAGCTGAATTGGAACAGCTTCAGGCGCCGAGAGCGTCACATGCATTAACGACTTCAAATGTGCAAGTTAGATGCATGGCGGTGTCTGAGCATGACCGCCGTGAGCGTACGGCTCGGCGGTACGGAGCAGCGAAGAGAATAGCGTCGGTCCGGTGTGCACAGGTGGTCTGTTGGGAAGCGGTGGCCTGGCACAGCCAGCGTGGAAACCCGCAGAGCCGGAGGGCCCGTCGTACAGCAGGGGCCAGGGAGAAGGCGCCGGTTGGTCCACGGCCATGGTGTAGACTCGCGGCGGTGACGTCCCGGCCAACCAGGCCGGAAGTTGTGACGGCGAGGGCGGAAACCGCACTTGCTGAATTGGCACGCCCGCTGGCGCGGTTGTAGTCAGCCCGGTGCTGGGCGGCGGAGGCGCCTGCAGCGGCAGCTGCTACTGCATGGAAACGGCGGAGGCGGCGGGTGCCGCGATGGCCGCGGCCGGCCATTGTGGCCAGAGCGGGGCGGTGGCGGGGGCTGGCTGCAGCTGTAGCAGCCCGGCGAGCGCTGCGGAGGCCGCCGGGTGCAGCGGCTCCCACGGCAGCAGCATCGGCCCGATGGCGATGGTTGGTGACGCGTCCGGCAGCAGCCCATAGGGCCCCGGCCAAGTAGAGGCAGATCCCTTGGACGGCTATGACGAGATCGTTGAGGACCCCGGTGATCTCCTCCGGAGTGTAGGCGACGGCCGGTGGTGCGGTGGAGGGCGCCGTCATCTGGGTGGTGACGGCGCCGGAGGATGCGACCAGCGGTGCGGACGGGGAGGGCAGCGGCGCGATGGAGAAGGCCCGCGGCGCGGTGGTGACGGTCGACAGCGGAAGCGACGGGATGGGCGGCGGCGAAGACATGATCGGAACTGAGCTACCTGATACCAAGGTGTTAGGAGCTAGGGTTCTGTCGGTTCTAGGCCGGAGGTTGTAGGGGAAGGATGGAGCTAGTCGTGGACGAACTCGCGGCCACCGGTGGCTGGGCGCCGTCGTGCGCGAGGAGGCGGCTGCTGAGAGCGAGATGGCGCAGGGGAGGAGGCGGGTAGGGTTAGATCTCCCGGCTCCCTAAGGAAGCCGAGAAAATATGATTGCTTCTTCCTTAATCTCAAAACGGGTCCTTATATGAGTTTATATAATCCTCCTAATGATATAATTGGGTTAAGCCCCTAACACGATAAGATAACTGGGCCAGGCCCCTAACTGCCTGGGCTGTAATATATGCCGCTCATAAGACATCTGACCAGAGGTCAGCGAGTCCGTGAGTCGTTTTCTCTCGGCGAGTTTTCTCTCCCCGACGGCGATAGCCTAGGGTTTCGACATACTCCGGCGCCGCGGCCGGATCTTACCTTCTTTTCCCCGATCGAACCTGCTGGTGATCCCCTGGACTCGGGCTGATCAAGGGAGGCCCCTCGTGACCTTACCCGGCCTTGGTTATAGTGGTTTCTCCGGCAGATCGATCTAGGGTTTTCGTTGGCGGCGACTAGACTGCTCGGTTCATGGCGTCGGGATCAAGCTCGAAGGGGCGGCATGGCAAGGAGACGACGGAGGAGCTGCTAGCCAGGTTGAATTTGCAGGAGGAGGAAGATGATGATTTCGTGTGGGAGGAGGAGTTGCCGGATCTGGGGGCGCCGGCGAAGTGGCTAGCCATAGCCAGGGTACACACTACAAGGACTTTCAGCCCTAATGCTCTTTATGGGGACATGCGTGCAGCCTGGAATCCAGCGAAAACGGTGGTCTGGAGGAAGGTGAAGGACAACTTGTTCACTGCGCAGTTTGGTTGTCTAGGGGATTGGAATAAGGCCATGCTAGAGGGGCCATGGCTTTTCAGAGACCAAGCAGTGATTTTGGTGGAGTATGATGGGTTCAAAAACCCTGATAGCATCAAGTTGGATAAGTTGGCAGTTTGGGCGCAAATCCATCGTTTACCTGACAACTTTTTGATCGAGCCTGCAGTCAGGGGGATGGCATCGCGAATTGGCGAGGTGGAAGAAGTGCAGCTCAAGCTACCGGCAGGTTTCTTTGGTGAATTTGTCCGGGTGAGGGTGAAAATCGATATCAACGCAAAAATTAAGAGGTTTGTCACTGGAAAGAAGGGGGATGAACGAGTTAGATATCAAGTAAAATACGAGAAATTACCTGTCTTTTGCTTTAACTGTGGTGAATGCGGGCATTGGCACGAGGAGTGTGGTGATGGTGTTCATGATGAGACAAAGTTTGAGTGGGGTGAATTTGTTCTGGCTGACAATATTCGCTTCAGGCAACCTGGCAGAGGTGGTTTTGGTAACCAGAGGGGACGAGGCGGCCCAAGGAATGCAGGACGAAGAGGTAGGGGGCGAGAGCAGTATAACCCCAATCAAAGTTGGCGCTTCAATGCATATCAGAATGAACCTCGCAGGGAGGCGGGGAGGCAGGATGAAGGAGAGGACAATGCAATGACCACAGAAGTATCGGGGCCAAGCGAGCCCAAGGGTATGATCGAGGAACCGACTGCTGCAACGCTGGGGGTAGTGGTGGCAAGTAACAAGAGGCAATCTTCGGACAAGAACCATCCAGAGACAGTTCAGTCGAGCGATGATGGAGAAGGGGACGTGGTCCCAGTGAGCTCTACAGCTCTTGTAATCTCTGGAAAGCCGGACGGGGTTCCACCGATGCTGCCTGTATATGTGTCTCCAAGGAAAGAGGTGAAGCGACGGAAGAAAGATGTTGGCAATAAAGGAGCCCTGTTTAAGGAGCTGTCTGATGCAGGGACACCGAGTATGGTGACAGATGGAGTGGAACGTGGCAAGGACCAGTATGATGGATCGGCGGGCTCCTCCGAGGAGTGCCGCCGGACGCAATGAGTTCATTTTGTTGGAACTGTCGCGGCGCGGGTAAAGCCGCGACAGTTCGTGAGCTTCGCGACTTTGCAAAGAAATTTACCCCTACCGTGTTGTGTATTGTTGAAACTCAAGTAAAGGGTGCACGTGTAGAAGCTTTAGCTAACACTTTGGGCTATGATAATGCCTATGCGATAGATAGTCAAGGAAGAAGTGGAGGAATAGGGATTTTTTGGAATAATACAATAAATGTTGAGATCTTGGGTGATTCTGTTTATCATATTGATGCAAAGGTGGTAGAGGAAGGGAAAGACCCATGGAGGTTGACATGCGTGTATGGCGAGGCCCAGACACAACTGAGACACCAAACATGGGATCTCCTAAAGGGGTTGGCGTCTTTTAGCAACCTCCCTTGGCTGTGTTTGGGCGATTTTAACGAAGTTTTACGTCCGGATGAACATGAGGGAGCTGCTAATCGGAGTAATGCACAAATACAAGGTTTCCGGGATGCGGTTGACGTTTGCATGTTGATGGACTTGGGATATCATGGCAGATTTTGGACCTTTGAGAAAAAAGTGAACGGGGGATCCTACACCCGCGCGAGGCTTGACAGAGCGATGGCCACAGCTGATTGGGCGGCGCTTTTCCCTATGGCCAAGGTTACAAACTTAACTTCGGCGTCCTCGGATCATGGACCAATACTCGTACAGTTTGAAGAGGTTTTACCATGCCCTAAACCGAGCTTCCGGTACGAAGTGATGTGGGAGTCACATGAATCATGGCGTGACACTATCAGCTCAGGATGGAGCGAACTGCAAGCGGATCAAGGAGTTGAGGGGATTCGCAGAAAATTGGAGCTTCTGTCAAAGAACCTCTCGGCATGGGAGGATGCAACTTTTGGAAGTGTTAGGAAGGAGATCAAGAAGGCAAAAGCGGAGCTAGAGAGGCTTCGGAGTGTTCCGTCTAGGACTGCTCCAAATCACCATGAGCAAAAGTTGAATGAACGACTGGTTGAGCTCTATCATAGGGAGGAGTTAATGTGGAGACAAAGATCGCGCATACAGTGGCTGACTACGGGTGATCGCAACACAAAATTTTTTCACATGAGAGCAAATATGCGGCATAGGAAGAATATGATTCGAGATCTACACAATGCGCTGGGTATAAGAGTAGAAGACAAGGCTGAGATGAAACAACTTGTGACAGATTTCTATAAAACCTTGTACACGACGGAAGGTGTACAGGGGGTAGATGATGTATTACAACATGTGCCTCGGAAAGTGACACCAGGGATGAATGCTTCGCTTTGCTCTCCTTACACAAATGAGGAAGTAAAGCAGGCCCTGTTTCAGATGTTTCCTACGAAGGCACCGGGGCCAGATGGTTTTCCTGCACACTTCTATCAGCGCCACTGGGACATTTGTGGGGATGAAGTAACTAAAGTGGTGCTTCGGATCGTCCGTGGAGAGGAGACTGCTGCAAGCATTAATGATACGGTACTCGTGTTGATACCCAAGGTACAAAATCCCACTCTACTTACCCAGTTTAGGCCTATCAGCCTTTGCAATGTGATTTATAAAATAGCTTCTAAAGTGGTGTCGAATAGATTGAAGTTGATATTGCCAGATATTATCTCAAAGGAGCAATCAGCCTTTGTTCCCGGGAGGTTGATCACGGATAATATTATTTGTGCGTATGAATGTTTGCACTTCATGAAGAGAAACAGATCCAAGACAAACAGCTTTTGTGCACTTAAGCTTGATATGATGAAGGCATATGACAGACTAGAGTGGCCTTATCTAAAGGCAATTATGGTTAAGCTTGGCTTTGCACCAGATTGAATCCATACAGTTATGAGCATGATCACTTCTGTTTCATTCTCGGTCTTGTTTAATGGAGAAAGATTAGAGAGCTTCTCACCTTCCAGGGGTATCAGGCAGGGAGATCCTATTTCCCCTTACTTATTCTTGATTGCAGCGGAGGGCCTTTCGTGCCTTTTAAAACACAGTTCTCAGTCATTAGTGCTCAGTGGCATAAAGGTGGCGCCCACGGCTTCGGTAGTGAACCACCTTTTGTTTGCAGATGACAGCCTGCTGCTTTTCAAGTCTAGTGTCCAGGGGGCAAATGAGGTTTCAAACCTACTTGATGCATATTGCTTGGCTTCGGGCCAAAGGGTAAACTATGATAAATCGTCCATATTTTTCAGTAAGGGATGCCCGGAGACCCTTAGGGTGGAGATAAAGAATATACTTAATGTGTAGAATGAGTCTTTGAGTGAAAAGTATTTGGGTCTGCCGATCGATGTTGGACAGTCCAAAAATGGCACCTTCAAATATTTACGAGACAGAGTTTGGGAAAGGATAAAGGGATGGATGGAGAAACTTTTATCAGTGGCAGGAAAGGAGGTTCTCATAAAATCTGTGGCTCAAGCTTTACCAGTTTTTTCGATGTCTTGCTTCAGATTACCTCGAGGCCTTTGTGGAAGCATTAGGTCACTCATTCGTCAATTTTGGTAGGGGAGCAAGAGAGGCAAGAGGAAACCATGTTGGGTAGCTTGGGATTTGATGACCCGACCGAAAAGTTTGGGAGGACTTGGCTTTCGAGATATAGAAATCTTCAACTTGGCACTTTTGTCTCGGCAAATTTGGAGATTATTGAATGATCCCTCCTCTCTTAGTGCACAAATCCTTAAAGCATCATATTTTCCACAATGTACAGTCCTTGAAGCTCAACTAGGTCCACATCCTTCTCAGGTGTGGCGATCTATACTTGATGGGAGAGATATTATCACCCAAGGAGCTATCCGGCGTATTGGTGATGGAACTACCACGAACATATGGCAACATAGTTGGATCCCAAGGGACGGAATGATGAAGCCGGTGGCCTCCTTAGTTGCTGACCCACCGCAACTGGTTTCTGATCTGATCGACCACACTAGAGCTGCATGGCGAGAGGACTTGCTTAGACAGGTGTTCATACCCATTGATGTGGAGGCGATCTTGCAAATACCGCTCTGTACACGGCGTGTGGACGATTTCTGGGCATGGAATGATGATCCAAGGGGGCGTTTTTCTGTACGGTCAGCTTATAAGATGATTGTCAAGATCAAGATTGGGCGCCAGGCATGGCTGGAGGAAAGGGAGGATCCTTCCAACTCTGAACATGAGATGAGGGGGTGGAACTCGCTATGGAACATGTCAGTGCCACCGAAACCGCGCTTTTTCACTTGGCGATTGGCGCAACACTCACTCCCTATGGGAGATGTCCTAAACCATCGTCATATGGCTACTACGAGTGCTTGCTCCCTATGCGGAGGGCAGGATAGCTGGCGGCATTCTTTGCTGGAGTGTAATGTGTCTAGGTGTGTGTGGGCACTTTCAGAAGCCGAGATGGTCGAGCACATGTGGGCAACCTCAGAACCTGACGCACGGCTGTGGCTCTTTGCCATGAATGACTCTCTTCCACCGGAGCAATTTCAGTTGATGATTGTTACTTTATGGGCGATTTGGAGTGCAAGACGGAAAGCTATACATGAGGATATATACCAGACTCCGTTTGCCACTGACAACTTCATCAAAGCTTACTTATCAGACATAGAGTTTTTGAAGAAGAAGAAGGAGGAAGCACATGGGATAGCAGTACCACGACCCCGTACGTGGATTCCACCACCAACAGATTACTACAAACTCAATGTGGACGCGGCCGTGTCACGCCCAGGTACGTTTGGCGCAGTTGGTGTGGTTTGCAGGGATGAGAGAGGTTTGTTCATGGGAGCGTCAGCTCTCGTTTTCAGAGGACTGCACAACCCCCAAGTGCTAGAAGCACTAGCTGTTCGGGAGGCATTAGCACTTTCAGAAGATCTCTATATCAACCATTTACTTGTTGCCTCCGATTGCAAGGTGGTGGTAGATGCAATCAGACAGGGAAGCTCAGCAGAATTTGGAGCCATTGTCGAGGAAATCAAGACTAGAGCAACTACCTTTATTTCATGTTCGTTTACTCATGAGTATAGGACCTCCAATACGGAGGCCCATAATCTCGCAAAGCATGCGTTATCTTTAGGGTTTGGCCGACACACTTGGCTAGGACAACCCGGCGATCTTCTTTTTGTACCTATGAACATTATGATTCAGTAATAAAGCTTTGTGAGATTCTCAAAAAAAAAAGAGGTCATTAGTGACAAGAAGAAGTCAGCAAAGAAATGGCAAGAGAAGCTAGATAAGCAGTCAGAGAAATCAGAAGAAAAGAAAAGGAAAGAGAGAAGTTGCATTTGTTCCACTGAAGGTTTGATTTTTTTTCATGTGCATTTATTTATTAGTGGGCTTCTCTTTCTCTTGTAGAGTTATTAAATCTTTTTTATCTTGTCATTTATCTCAGGAGAACACGGTTGGTCTATTTGAATCTGCCAAAGGTACCAATGATCACAATGAGATTGCTGATATGACAAAATCCTTAAAGGTACACGTTGCTGTTATTGTTCCGCGCCTTACATATTTTGCTCATGCCTGTTCTTTTTAACTTGTTTTAGAGTATGTTCTTTGTTATCTTAGGGAGAGTGTGTTCTGTTGTTTCAGACATCATTGTGGTTGTTCTCTATTTGCAGAAAAAGGCAAAGAAATTCAGAAAGAATGAAGCAGAGGAAAACGAAGAAGCGCAAATCATTAGCCAAGTAACGGCAACATGTCAGCAACTTGGATGATAGTCTTAATTGTTTTAGTTAGTTCATCGAAATATTGTCATCCAGTTATACAACTAAACGGCTGTACCTAGCGGTTATATTGAATTTGAACATTTTTTTGGGGGAACCTTGAAGTCCCGTCCTTGCAATCCTGGGTCTGCCACTGCCAGCTGCTCCAAAATGCAGGTGATCACCTCTGTCATCGTTGCTTTCCGCCCCTCCCGAAAGTTCCAGACCTCATTCATGACATGCCGTTCATGAGGACTATACTCGTTGAGCTCTCTCAGTGCATCCTTCACTGCATTGCAGACGCTGTCGCCATACTGAAACCGCGGATTGCTTAGTTTTGGATCATTGTCATCTATAACCTCCTGCAATTGCCAAAATCACCCTAGTGACTGTTCACATAAAATTCAGAGAAATGTAAGTGCTTGAATTCTGTAGGGAAATTAGATGGACACCTTATCTTCTTCATCGACCTGAATATTAGTAAACAGACGCCATGATGGCTTTTGTATTTCCTCCTGCCAATACGAGACCAACATTGCAGCTTTGCCCTCTGGATTATTGTCCCTGTATTTCAAATTGCACGCGGCGCGGAAAGGATATTCATCAAGTTGGCCCATCTGATGTAGGGTGGAACCCTAGAACGTCGATCTTTCATGTTTGGAGTGGATCCTACGGGGAGTGACGAAGAACACGCGGAAGCACAAAGGGGAAACACGGGGAAAACAAGAGAGAGGATCACTAAACCGACATAGAATCAATCACACGAGTGCTAGATCACCGAACACATAGACTAACATATGATCCACAATCAACAAAGGTAAGGATACAAAGGAACCGTTCTTCTCCGTAAGGAGGCCTTGATGTTCTTCCCTAGAAAGGGGTCTTGAATCCGCTTGGGGGATCTTCTCCGAAGAGGTCGTGAACTCCGAGGAGAAGTATCCAAGTGGATGAGCAAAGGCTCTCACACAAATATGAGCTAATCCAATGCTAAACCTAATACGAAGCTAGGAGACGAGTATATATAGTGCTAAGCCACGAAGGGGTAAGTGGGAGAGGATACACGGGGTGAAAACCCCCTGCACTGCGCGCAGGCAGGCCGGTAGTACCGGTCATGGGGCCGGTAGTACCGCTGAGAGCTCATGAGGGGCGGTAGTTCCGGCCGAGGAAGGCGGTACTACCGCTGGGAGGTCGGGCGCTGGCTTCTGGAGGTGGACGTCGAAGGAGCCAGCGGTTGTACCGAATGTCGGGGTGGTTGTTCCGGTCTTTGGGCATAAACCGGTAGAACCGGTGCTATACCGGCCTTGCACCGCTTGATCACAGAAGGATGGCCGGTTGTTGGGCGGTGGCTGGCCGGTTGTTCCGCCCGGGCGGTGGTTGGGCGGTTGTACCGGTCCTTCCAGGCTGGGTGGAATGCCTCCGTGATCTTGATGTCCATCTTGCACCGTTCCTTCTCCTTGGTTGCTTACATGGTACCTGAGCACACAAAGTGTCTCCGTTTGAGGTAGTAGCCATGTATCAAATGGGTCAAAGGGAAATTCAACAAGGAGAGAGTTAACCTCGGATTGGATGGCACGTGCTCGGGCTCTTGTCATGGGTCCTCTTGGAGCATGCGTGGTCGAAGTAGAGTCCATGGGGATGATGGAAGGATGCTCCGCATCATCTCCCCTCCCTTGGGAAAGATCCGACCTCGGATCAAAATCTTCATCACCATGGAAAGGCGAGAGGTCTTTGACGTTGAGGATGTCGCTCACGGTGTACTTGTCTCTTGGGAGTTCAATCTTGTAGGCGTTGTCGTTGTAGCGTGCTAGCACCTTGAAGGGTCCGTCGGCTCGAGGGAGAAGCTTGGACTTGCGTTCGTTGGGGAAGCGGTCCTTGCGAAGGTGTAGCCACACGAGATCTCCAATGTTGAATGTCTTGGGTTGCTTGTTGACGTTGAGCTTGGACGCTAGTCATTGTACTTGGCGCTCGATGATGTGTCTTGTATCCTCATGCATCTTCTTGATGTAGCTTGCTCGTGCACTCGCATCCATGTTGGTGCGCTCTTGTAGAGGAAGAGGTAGAATGTCCAATGGTGACAACGGGTTGAAGCCATAGACGACCTCGAAGGGGGACTTGCCGGTAGTCGAATGTCTTACACGGTTGTAGGCGTACTCGGCGATGGGTAGACACGCCTCCCACTCCTTGATGTTCTTCTTGATCAACACGCGAAGTAGAGCGGATAGTGTCCGGTTCGTCACCTCCGTTTGGCCGTCGGTTTGAGGATGGTATGCGGATGAGAACAAGAGCTTGATTCCGAGCTTGGCGCATAGCGTCTTCCAAAAGTAACTCAAGAACTTGACGTCGCGGTCGGAGACGATTGTCTTTGGTACTCCATGGAGGCGCAAGATTTCTCTACAAAAGAGATTTGCAACATGTGAAGCATCGTCTATCTTATTGCAAGGAATGAAATGTGCCATCTTAGAAAATCGGTCTACAACTACAAATACGGAATCCTTTCCATTTTGAGTTCTAGGCAAACCAAGTACAAAATCCATACTAATGTCTTCCCATGGTTGATAAGGAATAGGAAGAGGCATGTAAAGACCATGAGATTGAGCTTTTGACTTAGCTTTGCGACATGTAGAGCATCGGGTGGTGAAGCGTGAGATGTCGCGGAACATCTTGGGCCAAAAGTAGTTCTTGGAGAGCGTGGCGAATGTCTTGTCGCGTCCGAAATGTCCCATGAGTCCGCCTCCATGAGCCTCTTGCAAAAGGAGCAAACGAAGAGAAGACTCGGGAATGCATAGTTTGTTAGCTCTCATAAGATAACCATCCTTGATGTAATATTGTTCCCAAGATGTATGCGTCAAACATTTAGCATAATGAATAGCAAAATATGGATCATTGGCATATAAGTCTTTTATGTGCTCAAACCCAATAACATTCAACTTAAGTTTAGTCACTAGCGTTCATATGCGTGAAAGTGCATCAGCAACTACATTTTCCTTACCCTTAATGTACTTGATCACATAGGGGAAAGATTCAATAAATTCACTCCATTTGGCATGACACTTGTTCAACTTAGTTTGACCTTTTAAGTACTTAAGCGTTTCATGATCGGTATGGATGACAAACTCATGAGGTCTAAGATAATGTTCCCAAACATGTAGGACACGCACTAAAGCATACAATTCTTTGTCATAGATGGGATAGTTAACTTGAGCACCGGAGAGTTTTTCACTAAAATAAACAATGGCTCGTTTTTCTTGCATTAAAACTCCGCCAATTCCGGTACCACTTTCATCACAATGAACCTCAAAAGTTTTGTCAAAGTTAGGCAAAGCAAGAATCGAAGCATGAGTAAGCAAAGACTTGAGCTCATCAAAAGCGGTGGATTGCAAAGATCCCCAAACAAAAGTAGTATTCTTCTTACTCAAAGCATGCAAAGGGGCGGCAATAGTGCTAAAGTTTTTCACAAAGCAACGATAAAAACCCGCAAGAGAAAACTTCGCACTTGTTGCAAATTGGTGGGTTGGGGCCAAGTTTTAATTGCTTCAATTTTAGTTTCATCAACATGGACACCCTTGGAAGAGACAACGAAAACCAAGAAAACCACTTTGTCAACGCCAAAAGTGCATTTTTTCAAGTTCGCATAAAGGCTTTCCTTGCGAAGAGTTTGTAAAACAGATTTTACATGATTAATGTGCTCTTTCATGGTTTTGCTAAACACAAGAATATCATCAAAGTAAACCACAACGAAGATTCCAATGTAAGGTCTAAGCACATGATGCATAAGACGCACGAAAGTTCCGGGAGCTTCCGACAAACCCATAGGCATCACTAACCACTCATACAAGCCAAATTTGGTTTTGAAAGCAGTTTTCCATTCATCACCTTCTTGAATGTGGATTTGATAATAGCCACTTTTAAGATCAATTTTTGAAAAAAATTGGCTCCACTAAGTTCATCAAGCATATTATCTAAGCGAGGAATGGGATGCCTATAGCGAACGGTGATAGCATTTATAGGTCTACAATCGGAACACAAGTGGAAACTTCCATCGGACTTAGGCACAAGTATAACGGGAACGGCACAAGGGCTTAAGCTTTTACATACATGACCGTTGTCGATTAGTTGTTGTACTTGCCGTTGAATCTCCTTGGTTTCTTCGGGATTGACACAGTATGGAGCTTTGTTTGGAAGTGGCGCTCCGGGGATGAGGTCGATTCGATGCTCAATGCCTCGTAGAGGAGGTAGACCCGAAGGTAGCTCATCAGGGAAAACATCTTGAAACTCCTGCAAAAGAGATTGAAACACCAAAGGTAGCTCGTGAATGGTGTTAGTTTTTGGTTCTCCATCCTTGCACACAAGGACAAAGTGCATCACACTCGATGGGTTCTCACACACTTCTCTCATCTCACTTTTGGTGGCAAATAGGATGAGGTTTTTCTCTCTAGGCGAAGAGACGCTCAAGTTTGGCTTGTGGCTCTCACTCACTTTTTGGTGGGTCACTTTCTCACTCTTCTCTCCATGGTGGGTGGCTTGCTTGTCGGCTATCACTTGACTAGGAGACATAGGTCGTAGCACATACTCCTTCCCTTTCATCTTGAAGCTATAGTGATTGGTTCACCCATTGTGGATGACACCACGGTCGAATTGCCATGGTCGACCAAGAAGGAGGTGGCAAACGGTCATTGGGACCACGTCACACTCCAAAGTGTCTTCATATGCACCGATTTTTAAAGAGACTTGGACCGTATGCTCGACTCGTATAGTGCCGGAGTCACTTAGCCATTGAACCTTGTAGGGGTGCGGGTGCTTCCTCTTGACCAATTGAAGCTTGGAGCATAGTTCTTCACTTGCCAAGTTGTGACAACTACCTCCATCGATGATGACCTTGACGGACCTTCCATTGATGCCGGCCTTTGTGTGGAAGATGTGGCATCGTTGGTCTTCTTCTTGTTGATGTTGAAGAGTCAAGACCTTGGAGACAACGAGAGCGGGGCTCGAATCCTCATCACAAAAGACTTTATCATCTTCATCCTCGTTCACGCGCCGGTGCATGGCCACATGCTCAAGAGCTTCCATCTCCTCTTCACTCATGGAGTCGTAGGTGCCATCGTCATTGAGGATCATGGTGCGCTTGTTCGTGCATTCATAGGACTTGTGGCCTCGGCCGCCGCAAGTGAAACACTTGAAGGAGCTTGTCTTGACGTTCTCATCGGTTGGAGTAGATGATGAAGCACGCGGCTTGAAGATGCTTGTAGTAGGAGGAAGACGACTTGAACTTGATGAAGGTTTCTTGAAGCGTGGCTTGTCGTCGTTACTTGGAGAAGGCTTGGTTGATGTAGATGTTGGAGGAGTCGATGAAGCTTGGATGTTGGAGAAACCGTAGGTCTTGGATGAGTACTTGGCGTACTTGAAGTCATCTTGCACTTGACGTTCCGCCTTTGTAGCTTGATGCACGAGCTCAATGAGGTTGGAGTAGGGTTGGAAGTCGGCGATCTTCTTGATGGGATGATTGAGTCCATTCAAGAATCGTGCCATTGTTTGCTCATCATCCTCCGTGACATTGGCTCGAATCATGGCAATCTCCATTTCCTTGTAGTATTCTTCAACACTCTTTGTTCCTTGCTTGAGGAGTTGTAGCTTCTTGAAGAGATCACGGTTGTAGTAGGTTGGCACAAAACGTGCTCGCATGACATCTTTCATTTGAGCCCAAGTGGTGATTGGAGGTTCACCTCTTGCTTGACGGCGCTCAAGGACTTGTTCCCACCATATGAGCACATAGTCTTGGAACTCAAGTGATGCCATAGCGATCTTCTTCTCTTCCTCATAGTTGTGCAAACGAAAGATTTTGTCGACCTTCAATGCCCATGAGAGGTATTCTTCGGGATCATTGCTTCCATTGAACTTAGGAATTGTGAATTTGAGCTTTCCATAGCGTTGTTCTTCATTGTGTTGTTGGCGATGGTGATGATGACGCCCTTGACGTGGAGGGTAATCATCCTCATGTTGCTCTTGGCGTGGAGGAAGTCCATGATCAACTTGCTCTTGTTGACCTTGAGGTTGAAGTTGAGCTTGACGAGCTTGTGGAGGAGCTTGTGGAGCTTGACGTGCTTGTGGAGGAGCTTGTGGAGCTTGACGTTGCACACTCGGTTGGTAGTTCCTCTCTTGGATTTCTTCTCGAAGAGCTTCCTCTTGATTGCGCCGTTCGCGATTGCGGTTGGCGATGGCTCGACTTGATTCTTGAAGGGCACGTTGCGCCTCAAGAGCTTGCGCTTCTCGTTGTTGTTGTTGAAGACGTTGAGCCTCAGCATCTTGTTCTCCTTGGTGTAGACACGCTCGTTCTTCTTCTTGTTGGCGCCGTAGTCGTTGTCGTTCTTGAGCTTGAGAAATAGCGACTTGGTTTGATTGAGGACGAGGGACTTGCTCATCGACTTGCTCTTGTGAATGCTTGTCATGTAGCGGGTTGCGAGATGCATGACGGTCTTGACGCGCGGCTCGGCGAAGAGTGTTCGATGATGGTGTACTTGAGCCGGAGAAGGAGTCGTCGGAGTGTCGACTTGAGTGGCTCCGTCTTGAGTATGACGATGTAGAATGAGGCCGGTTCACCAACAAGGCGCGGATCTCGTCCATTCTTGCATCGTTCTCTTGCTTGTGCGCGTCGAGCTTGTTGTCGAAGTAGTCTCTTGTACGTTGCTCGGAGAGTCGCAAGTCGGTGGCGAGGTTGTCGATGCGGTCGTTCATTGCTTGTTGCTCTTGGTGCAACACCCTTTGAGCACCAAAGAGGTGGTTCTTTGTGACGAATGATGACATGTCGTCGCCGTTCTCGATGAGGGGTGGATTTGAAGAAGAACTTGGCCTATCCATCATTGCAAGCAAAATGTGAGTGGTAGAAGGAGAAGAACTAATACCAATGTACCTTTGACCGATGTTGAAGATGAATCAAGTTCACTCAAATGCGGACAATGAAATAGCACTTGGTACCAATTCTTGTCGGTTCTCACACCTACACAAGTAAAAACTTTTGGTGGAGCTTGGTTAGGATGGTGGCACAAAATTTGACGTAATCGTTAGTTTGACTCAAAGATGTTGAAAAAGATTCACAAATTCGCAAATGTAACAAGTAGACCAAGCAAGTAGTGGTACACGGAAACACACACACACAAATAGATAAGTGGGATTGTGCAAACCAAAAGTAAGCCAAAATGTGGAAACCATGAAAATGCTCTTGTTGCACAATACTAGAGAGACGCTAGCACGATTGCACAATAGGCGGATACGGAGCTTGTGCACACCCTACTTGGCAAAAATGCAACGATCTCTATCCCAAGTATGCTATATGTATGGTATTTCGGTGCTATGATCCAAGATGATCCAATATGACAATCTTAATGTATTATGATGCGATGGTTCTTGCTTATAAGCTCTTTGCTTATCTTTCTCTTTTGCTTAAAAGCCTGATTGGCTCTTTCTCTTTTGAGCTCTTTTCTCATGCAAAACTTCACGAACCGATATAGCAATCGTGTATGCGATGACAACTTTGTGACACACAAGTGGATCCCAAGATATGCACCACTATGGTATGGTATGTATGCTATGGAGTATGATTACTAATGTGCACAAGTCACGTTGCCGGCAATACTCAATGGCTAGTCTCGATGGGTAAGTAACGCAAAAGTATGGCTATGTGGTTATCAATGCAATTGCGAGAGATGACAAAGATGTCGTCGAGGTTACCGTCCTTGACGATGATGAGTCCTTGGCGAAGATGAGCGGTGGTGATGTTGACGTTGAACCGTACCTATATAGCCGAAACACAATAGGACATAGAACCACAACTCAAATTCTCAAAGACCAAAAGCAACGATGGTGGTAGCGGAAAGTGGATGTTATGCTGAAAAAGGTGAAACTCGGAATGCTGAAATTGGCCTGGGCGGTAGTACCGCTCGGACGGGCGGTTGTACCGCTCGAGGTACTCAGCGGTGGTACCGCACGGAGGGGCGGTTGTACCGCTCGTTTGGGATTTGACACAGAACCAAACGGGGCGCGATTTTGGGGCGGAATTGGATGATTTCGGGGGCAAAATTGGGTGGATTTCGTGGATGGAAAGAGGGTAAACTTGGGGGAATGCTAAATCCACTTGAAACCAAGCAAATCCACGGATCAAAATCAACAAAACTTCATCAAACCAACAAAAACATTTTGGGGCTATTTTTGGTGGGGATTTTCGGATTTTGGGAAGAACACAACAAAATTAGGCTAGAAAACACGGGGTAGGGGCTCCAAAAACGTGATCAACCTGGCTCTTGATACCAAGATGATGTAGGGTGGAACCCTAGAACGTCGATCTTTCACGTTTGGAGTGGATCCTACGGGGAGTGACGAAGAACACGCGGAAGCACAAAGGGGAAACACGGGGAAAACGAGAGAGAGGATCACTAAACCGACATAGAATCAATCACACGAGTGCTAGATCACCGAACACATAGAGTAACATATGATCCACAATCAACAAAGGTAAGGATACAAAGGAACCGTTCTTCTCCGTAAGGAGGCCTTGATGTTCTTCCCTAGAAAGGGGTCTTGAATCCGCTTGGGGGATCTTCTCCGAAGAGGTCGTGAACTCCGAGGAGAAGTATCCAAGTGGATGAGCAAAGGCTCTCACACAAATATGAGCTAATCCAATGTTAAACCTAATACGAAGCTAGGAGACGAGTATATATAGTGCTAAGCCACGAAGGGGTAAGTGGGAGAGGATACACGGGGTGAAAACCCCCTGCACTGCGCACAGGCAGGCCGGTAGTACCGGTCATGGGGCCGGTAGTACCGCTGAGAGCTCATGAGGGGCGGTAGTTCCGACCGAGGAAGGCGGTACTACCGCTAGGAGGTCGGGCGCTGGCTTCTGGAGGTGGACGTCGAAGGAGCCAGCGGTTGTACCGGATGTCGGGGCGGTTGTTCCGGTCTTTGGGCATAAACCGGTAGAACCGGTGCTGTACCGGCCTTGCACCGCTTGATCACAGAAGGATGGCCGGTTGTTGGGCGGTGGCTGGCCGGTTGTTCCGCCCGGGCGGTGGTTGGGCGGTTGTACCGGTCCTTCCAGGCTGGGTGGAATGCCTCGTTGATCTTGATGTCCATCTTGCACCGTTCCTTCTCCTCGGTTGCTTACATGGTACCTGAGCACACAAAGTGTCTCCGTTTGAGGTAGTAGCCATGTCTCAAATGGGTCAAAGGGAAATTCAACAAGGAGAGAGTTAACCTCGGATTGGATGGCACGTGCTCGGGATCTTGTCATGGGTCCTCTTGGAGCATGCGTGGTCGAAGCAGAGTCCATGGGGATGATGGAAGGATGCTCCGCATCACCATCCTTTTGATTCCAACAACGGCGCCCCCACTAATCGGCATGTTCTCAAAACCCTGCACATTTGCACATTATCATCATCATTTCAATGAGGAAAACCTCTAGCAACAATGTAACTCCTCCCAATGATTTCCAAAAAAAAAGAAAACTCCTCCCAATGAGGGAAACAGAGCAACTAGAATTTTTAAAAACTTTCGGCTTTTACTTTTACCTGAATCAACTCTTGGCGATTCTCTTGGAGCTCTTCGCTGTTGGCCTGCTCCCTTTTGAAGAGGTCTAGCAATGGAACTTTCATCCTTTTCCCTTCCTCATCCAGAATATTTCTCACATACGTCATTACTGCAAAAAGACGTTGATGGTCTTCCTCTGCGAGCTTCTCCCCTGCTTGTTGTTTCATGTTCTATTTTGTATGAATAGCATGGTCAGCTGCTTGATGGAGCTGATAAGAATCTGATGCAGATGAGCTTATCAGTTGTCCTATCAAAGAGAAGAAGAAACCTTGTGGTTTTCATGCAGCATAAGAGCATGGTCAGCCACCTTGCACTCTTCACCTCCCAGCTCCGATGTGTTGATCTCCAAAGCACCCTGTGTATGTGTAGCTAGGGGAGTTCTGCTAAGACCATAGAAAGGACATGAACGGGGTCATATTGCGGTGGAGAGCTCAGTCTGTTAGTTATGAATGTAGCAATAATCTAGCTAAAGGAGCCCATATTTGTCTAGAGTTTCCACTGAAATCGTCTTAAGCTGACACTTCCTAATACTCCCTCTGTAAACTAATATAAGAGCATTTAGATCACTACTTTAGTATTCTAAACGCTCTTATATTAGTTTACGGAGGGAGTACTGTTTTGGGGGGAATACTGCCTGAGTAGCATCTGGATTGAATGAGAGACTGACACTGAAGCTAATTCTAGCATTAAAACTGGGAGTACAGATAGATGATCTGAATTTCACATTGTTTTAACTCCTACCTACATGTTTTGGATTGTAAAGCAGGGCAAGTACTCTCTGAGCATATGATATACATTCGTTTTTTTCAGTACGCATTCGGCATTACCATCTGTAACTTCTTTTTTTTTATAACTGCGGACATCGGTGTTCATTTTCGAAATGACACTCTAAAGTTGAGGTGAAAATTCATCACTCTGGAAACTGAAAGTAAACATGTTACAGAGTTCAGATAAGAAATGCATGACCCTACCTTCTCCAGCTCATGCAGCAGCAAATCATGGTCAGCCAGCTTTCTCTCTCCACCTGCCATGTCCAGTGTGTTGACCTCCAAAGCACCCTACAACAATAAAACAACACAAGACTATGTCAAGTTGGAGAAAGCAAACCGGGTCATACTGTTAAGGAGTATTAATGTACAAACAATCTAGCTTTGTTGGTTATTACTGTTAAGGAGTATCACTGTACATCTAGCTAAAAACAACAAACATTCGTGTGAATGTGTAGAATTTCCACTCAAATCTTCTCAACACGGCAGATTTGAGAAGACTACTAGCTGCAGCATACTCCCTCATTCAGGCAGTGGACAATTAATAAAAAAAAAAACAAATCTTCAGTGTTGAGAAGGTTTGAGTTAAAAATTCTAGCATCAAACCTTTTTAGATGAATTCAACCATTAAACCTTTTAGATAAATTCAACCATTAAACCTTTTTAGATGAACTATGGTGGCCTGTAAGCAGGGGAGATGCTCTCTGTTATTGTTTCTCTGAGCATTTGCTGAATTGTGGTCCATGGTCAATACAGTATTAATTCAGCATACACTTCCAATTTTTGGCTGAATTCTTTATTTCAAGCCCAGCCGGATTTGGAAATTCCACTTACTATCCGCAACTGTTCTTTTGTAACAGTCGATATCGGTGTTCTTCTGCAAAACGACACTATGAAGTAGAGGTGAAAATCCAACACCCTGAAAACTGAAAGCAAACTGACACTGATGCTAATTCTGTAGATGATTTGAATTTATGGTGTTTTTGCTCCCAGATGCATATGTACACTGTGTTGTTTTGGTTGTAAGCTTCATTTTGATAACTATCAGTTCAATGAAAAAATTCGACATGCTGCTGTAATTTTTTTGCTATAAGCAATTCAGGGTAATTTGTAAAAATGCATTTCACACCCTTTTCAGCCAGACTTGAGCATTCGACAATGTTATCTGTAACCCATTTATTTTATAACTGCTGATGTTGGTGTTCATTTGCAAAACGACACTCTGAAAACCGAAAGTAAACTGACACTGATGCTAGTTCTAGATGATTTGAATTTATACTGTGTTTGGTTGCTTCATTTCAGTGTGTCTCTTGACATATATGATGTTGATGCTCACTTCGGTAACAAAATTTGACACGCGGCTGTAAAATTTTGGGTACAAACTTGCAAGTCAGGCCTCACTCCTCTGAGGCTTCGCATCCGTTACTCTTTGTTAGGTACTGATGCTGGTGTTAATTTGTAAAAAAGACATTGTAGAGCTGTGTAAAAAAGTTCAGCACTCTTCATGCGAGCCAGCATTTTAGAGTTCAGGCAAGAAATGGCATGAGCATACCTTCTCCAGCTCCTGCAATTCTGCAATCCTCTCCATCTTCCACTCGAGCTCTTTCGTCGTGGCGTCGAGTTCAGCAATGAGCCTCTGATTCTGCTCCTCCGGATCCTTACAGTTCAGCTGTGGTATGATCTCGTCAGATATGATCCTTAGCTCTGTCAGGTAACAACACAACAATTAACATTTTCCTAAATAATCAGATAATTATCGAGCTCACAGCAAGAGCAATCCATGGATTATTACTGGCGAGCTCGTCGATGAGGCAGCTAATGTCCTGCTCCGCCGCCCGCACCGCCGCCCGCACCGCCGCGGCCGCCTCCTCGCACCTGGCCTCCAGGAGCCTCGCCCTCGCGTCGTACTCGTCGGTGATGGCGTCCTCGGCCCTCTTCACCGCGGCGGCCAGGAAATTCCCCGTGGCGTCATCCCCGCGCAGGTGCATGAAGTGGTGGTGGAACTCGGGCGGCACCGCTTCCTGGGCTGGCGCAGTGGTCGTGACGGCGGCCGGGTGCTGCTGGGTGTCGGAGGCCAGGGCGCTCTCAGCAGCGAGGTGGTGGTGAGCGTCGGATGCCAGGGCGCTCTCGGCTGCGGGATGGTGCTGCGCGTCGGAGGCCAGGGCGCTCTCGGCGGTGGGGTGGCGCTGCGCGTCGAAGGCGTGGGTGCTCGTGGCGATGGCGTCGAGGACCTCGCCGGCGTCGGCGTCGGCCATGGGCACGTCGTCGTCGCTTGACATGCAAGTGCAGTGGAGCGGAGGCCTTTGAGTGGGTTTGCGTTGGGTAGGATGGATTTCCACTTTCTGGGAGTACTACTACTACAGTCTACAGCATACTACCAGTACTAGTGCAGCCGATGATTTATTATATTCAGTGCATTTCTTTTCCAAAGCTTTTTTTTATTAGCACACCATCTTCATGTTAAAATATCTTTTCTAAAGCTATTTTAATCACTGTTGTTGCTCCGGAAGAAATTATGCTCGATGAGTGTTGTCAGCATGAGGGAAGGACCTCAAGTTCAGTTCAGCTTCCAAGGCCTCGAATTCCGTGAGAAAATCACATGTTTGGTCCTTCAAGTCTTTGGCCCACAATGATTTGGTTCGACAACTTCAGAAACACTACGATATGATCTTTATATACGCCAATACGTAACATTCTATGGTACCCTTACGGTCCCCTCGACAGTAGAGCACCCCGGTGCCACGTCGCGCTGTGCTTTTGCAGAACCTCCCCTCACTTTTTATGGAAACAACCCACACTCCAGTTTGGCACCACACGTCAGGATCGCCGTCGTGGGCCCACTTGTCCGTCACACACGCCATGTAGTCAAATCGCCGTAGCCTTATTCAATAGCCACGCCTACTCCACCACTCCACTCCCATCTCTCTCCGTCTCATTGCCTCCCTTCTCGTCGAGAAACCCCCATCTGTCTCTTTCTCTCTCTCAAACCCCTAACCAACCAACCAACCGCCCGTCACTGCCTACCGTCACCATCGATAGCGAAGACCAATGAGTGAGAGAGGATGGTCGACGATTGGGCCGGCACCGATCCACTCAAGGTCTCCATCACTCGCGGGTCGTTGCCTGGTTCAAGAGTGCGCCATTGCTTGCGAACCATGTGTGTGGCTTGGTCAAACTGTTGAGGGAGGATGAGAGGGCTCGTGTGTCCCCGGACGGCAAGGGCATGGCCGTGGTTACCATTATCGTCTGGTGCATGCTCGAGGGGCGGTCCGGCGATGCTTCCTAGTGCGCTCGCTGGGCCATGTACCACCCGCGCAGCCTGCGGCTGCTCCTGCCGGATCCAAAAGCAGAGCGTGCCGAGCACGTCCAAGTTGTCGTGCCACTTCATGCCGACTCCAACTGACTCACCATCGCCCGCAAGAAGCCGCCACTGGGTATGCCTATGATCGTCATTGATGACGACGAGCCGCACGATGCTTCGCCTGATGTGCAAGTCGCCGCTCGGCCTGTCATCGCATGCCGCAAGGAGGCACCCATCGATGTGGAGGAGCTGCCTCCCATCAATGAGGAGGAGGTACCTCCTATTGATCTTTCGGTGAAGACTGAGAAGGAGCTATAGGGGAAGGAGCAGCCACGGGAGCTGGAGGAGGAGCCACAGGAGGAGGTGAAGAGGGCGGCAAAGAATAAGAGGGCAGCCAACATATGCATGCTCAACGCCACTTGATGTCTACTACACAACCTTCTTCTTGTAGACGTTGTTGGGCCTCCAAGTGCAGAGGTTTGTAGGACAGTAAAAAATTTCCCTCAAGTGCATGACCTAAGGTTTATCAATCCGTGGGAGATGTAGGATGAAGATGGTCTCTCTCAAAGAACCCTGCAACCAAATAACAAAGAGTCTCTTGTGTCCCCAACACACCCAATACAACGGTAAATTGTATAGGTGCACTAGTTCGGCGAGAGCTGGTGATACAAGTGCAATATGGATGGTAGATATAGGTTTTTTTGTAATCTGAAAATATAAAAAACAGCAAGGTAACTAATGATAAAAGTGAGCGTAAACGGTATTGCAATGATAGGAAACAAGGCATAAGGCTCATACTTTCACTAGTGCAAGTTCTCTCAACAATAATAACATAATTGGATCATATAACTATCCCTCAACATGCAACAAAGAGTCACTCCAAAGCCACTAATTGTTAGGGAACGTAGTAATTTCGAAAAAATTTCCTACGCACACGCAAGATCATGGTGATGGCATAGCAACGAGAGGGGAGAGTGTATGTCCACGTACCCTCTTAGACCGTTAGCGGAAGCGTTATGACAACGCGGTTGATGTAGTCGTACGTCTTCACGATTCGACCGATCCAAGTACCGAACGTACGGCACCTCCAAGTTCAGCACACGTTCAGCTCGATGATGCTCCCCGGGCTCCGATCCAGCAAAGCTTCGGGGATGAGTTCCGTCAGCACGACGGCGTGGTGACGATGATGATGTTCTACCGGCGCAGGGCTTCGCCTAAACTCCGCGACGATATGACCGAGGTGGAATATGGTGGAGGGGGGCACCGCACACGGCTAAGGAATGATCCGTAGATCAACTTGTGTGTCTCTAGGGTGCCCCTTGCCCCCGTATATAAAGGAGCAAGGGGGGAGGCCGGCCGGCCCAAGGGGGGCGCGCCAGGAGGAGGAGTCCTCCTCCTAGTAGGAGTAGGACTCCTCCTTTCCTACTCCTACTAGGAGGGGAAGGAAGGGGGAGCGGGGGGGGGGGGGGGGCGGGGGAAGGAAAGAGGGGGCAGCCGCCCCCCCTCCTAGTCCAATTCGGACCAGAGGGAGAGGGGGCGCGCGGCCCACCCTGGCCGCCCCTCTCTCTTTCCACCAAGGCCCATGTGGCCCATTAACTCTCCCGGGGGGTTCCGGTAACCCCTCCGGCACTCCGGTTTTCTCCGAAATCATCCGGAACACTTCCGGTGTCCGAATATAGTCGTCCAATATATCAATCTTTATGTCTCGACCATTTCGAGACTCCTCGTCATGTCCGTGATCACATCCGGGACTCCGAACAAACTTTGCTACATCAAAACTTATAAACTCATAATAAAACTGTCATCGTAACGTTAAGCGTGCGGACCCTACGGGTTCGAGAACTATGTAGACATGACCTAGAACTATTTCTCGGTCAATAACCAATAGTGGAACCTGGATGCCCATATTGGTTCCTACATATTCTACGAAGATCTTTATCGATCAAACCGCATAACAACATACGTTGTTCCCTTTGTCATCGGTATGTTACTTACCCGAGATTTGATCGTCGGTATCCAATACCTAGTTCAATCTCGTTACCGGCAAGTCTCTTTACTCGTTACGTAATGCATCATCCCGTAACCAACTCATTGGTCACATTGCTTGCAAGGCTTATAGTGATGTGCATTACCGAGAGGGCCCAGAGATACCTCTCCGACAATCGGAGTGACAAAACCTAATCTCGAAATACGCCAACTCAACATGTACCTTCGGAGACTCCTGTAGTACTCCTTTATAATCACCCACTTACGTTGTGACATTTGGTAGTACCCAAAGTGTTCCTCCGGTAAATGGGAGTTGCATAATTCTCATAGTTACAGGAACATGTATAAGTCATGAAGAAAGCAATAGCAATATACTAAACGATCAAGTGCTAGGCTAACGGAATGGGTCATGTCAATCACATCATTCTCCTAATGATGTGATCCCACTAATCAAATGACAACACATGTCTATGGTTAGGAAACATAACCATCTTTGATTAATGAGCTAGTCAAGTAGAGGCATACTAGTGACTATATGTTTGTCTATGTATTCACACATGTATCATGTTTCCGGTTAATACAATTCTAGCATGAATAATAAACATTTATCATGATATGAGGAAATAAATAATAACTTTATTATTGCCTCTAGGGCATATTTCCTTCAGTCTCCCACTTGCACTAGAGTCAATAATCTAGATTACATAGTAATGATTCTAACACCCATGGAGTCTTGGTGCTTATCATGTTTTGCTCGTGAGAGAGGCTTAGTCAACGGTCTGCAACATTCAGATCCGTATGTATCTTGCAAATCTCTATGTCTCCCACTTGGACTTGGTCCCGAATGGAATTGAAGCGTCTCTTGATGTGCTTGGTCCTCTTGTGAAATCTGGATTCCTTTGCCAAGGCAATTGCACCAGTATTGTCACAGAAGATCTTCATTGGTCCCAATGCACTAGGTATGACACCTAGATCGGAAATGAACTCCTTCATCCAGACTCCTTCATTTGCTGCTTCAGAAGCAGCTATGTACTCCGCTTTGTTTAGAACTGCACCAACTTACAGCTCCACTGTTTAATAAAAACACGTATCCGGTTTACGATTTAGAATCATCCGGATCAGTGTCAAATCTTGCATCGACGTAACCATTTACGACTAGCTCTTTATCACCTCCGTATACGAGAAACATATCCTTAGTCCTTTTCAGGTATTTCAGGATGTTCTTGACCGCTGTCAAGTGATCCACTCCTGGATTACTTTGGTACCTTCCTACCAAGCTTATTACTAAGCATACGTCAGGTCTGGTACACAGCATTGCATACATGATAGAGCCTATGGCTGAAGCATAGGGAACATCTTTCATTTTCTCTCTATCTTCTGCTGTGGTCGGGCATTGAGTTTGACTCAACTACACCTTGTAGCACGGGCAAGAACCCTTTCTTTGCCTGATCCATTTTGAACCTTTTCAAATTTTTTGTCAAGGTATGTGCTTTGTGAAAGTCCTATTAAGCGTCTTGATCTATCTCTATAGATCTTGATGCCCAATATGTAAGCAGCTTCACCGAGGTCTTTCATTGAAAAACTTTTATTCAAGTATCCCTTTATGCTATCCAGAAATTCTATATCATTTCCGATTAATAATATGTCATCTACATATAATATCAGAAATGCTACAGAGCTCCCACTCACTTTCTTGTAAATACATGCTTCTCCAAAAGTGTGTATAAAACCATATGCTTTGATTACACTATCAAAACGTTTATTCCAGCTCCGAGATGCTTGCACCAGTCCATAAATGGATCGCTGGAGCTTGCATACTTTGTTAGCACCTTTTGGATCAACAAAACCTTCTGGTTGCATCATATACAACTCTTCTTCCAGAAATCCATTCAAGAATGCAGTTTTGACATCCATTTGCCAAATTTCATAATCATGAAATGCAGCAATAGCTAACATGATTCAGACAGACTTAAGCATCGCTACGGGTGAGAAAGTCTCATCGTAGTCAACCCCTTGAACTTGTCGAAAACCTTTCACAACAAGTCGAGCTTTATAGACAGTTACATTACCATCAGCGTCAGTCTTCTTCTTAAAGATCCATTTATTCTCAATGGCTTGCCGATCATCGGGCAAGTCAACCAAAGTCCATACTTTGTTTTCATACATGGATCCCATCTCAGATTTCATAGCCTCTAGCCATTTTGCGGAATCTGGGCTCATCATCGCTTCCTCATAGTTCGTAGGTTCATCATGGTCAAGTAACATGACTTCCAGAATAGGATTACCGTACCACTCTGGTGCGGATCTTACTCTGGTAGACCTACGAGGTTCAGTAGAAACTTGATCTGAAGTTTCATGATCAATATCATTAGCTTCCTCACTAATTGGTGTAGTTGTCACAGGAACCGGTTCTTGTGATGAACTACTTTCCAATAAGGGAGTAGATACATTTATCTCATCAAGTTCTATTTTCCTCCCACTCACTTCTTTCGAGAGAAACTCCTTCTCTAGAAAGGATCTGATTTTAGCAACGAAAATCTTGCCCTCAGATCTGTGATAGAAGGTGTACCCAATAGTCTCTTTTGGGTATCCTATGAAGACACATTTCTCCGATTTGGGTTCGAGCTTATCTGGTTGAAGTTTCTTCACATAAGCATCGCAGCCCCAAACTTTAAGAAACGACAACTTTGGTTTCTTGCCAAACCACAGTTCATAAGGCGTCGTCTTAACGGATTTTGATGGTGCCCTATTTAACGTAAATGCGGCCGTCTCTAAAGCATAACCCCAAAATGATAGCGGTAAATTAGTAAGAGACATCATAGATCGCACCATATCTAGTAAAATACGATTACGACGTTCGGACACACCATTTCGTTGTGGTGTTCCGGGTGGTGTGAGTTGCGAAACTATTCTGCATTGTTTCAAGTGTAGGCCAAACTCGTAACTCAAATATTCTCCTCCACGATCAGATCGTAGAAATTTCATTTTCTTGTTACGATGATTTTCCACTTCACTCTGAAATTCTTTGAACTTTTCAAATGTTTCAGACTTGTGTTTCATCACGTAGATATACCCATATCTGCTCAAATCATCTGTGAAGGTGAGAAAATAACGATACCCGCCGCAAGCCTGAACATTCATTGGACCACAAACATCAGTATGTATGATTTCCAACAAATCAGTTGCTCGCTCCATAGTTCCGGAGAACGGCGTTTTAGTCATCTTTCCCATGAGGCATGGTCCGCAAGTACCAAGTGATTCATAATCAAGTGATTCCAAAAGCCCATCAGTATGGAGTTTCTTCATGCGCTTTACACCGATATGACCTAAACGGCAGTGCCAGAAATAAGTTGCACTATCGTTATCAACTCTGCATCTTTTGGTTTCAACACTATGAATATGTGTATCACTACTATCGAGATTCAATAAAAATAGACCACTCTTCAAGGGTGCATGACCATAAAAGATATTACTCATATAAATAGAACAACCATTATTCTCTGATTTAAATGAATAACCGTCTCGCATCAAACAAGATCCAGATATAATGTTCATGCTCAACGCTGGCACCAAATAACAATTATTTAGGTCTAAAACTAATCCCGATGGTAGATGTAGAGGTAGCGTGCCGACCGCGATCACATCGACTTTGGAACCATTTCCCACGCGCATCGTCACCTCGTCCTTAGCCAATCTTCGCTTAATCCGTAGTCCCTGTTTCGAGTTGCAAATATTAGCAACAGAACCAGTATCAAATACCCAGGTGCTACTGCGAGCATTAGTAAGGTACACATCAATAACATGTATATCACATATACCTTTGTTCACTTTGCCATCCTTCTTATCCGCCTAATACTTGGGGCAGTTCCGCTTCCAGTGTCCAGTCTGCTTGCAGTAGAAGCACTCAGTTTCAGGCTTAGGTCCAGACTTGGGTTTCTTCTCTTGAGCAGCAACTTTCTTGCTGTTCTTTTTGAAGTTCCCCTTCTTCTTCCCTTTGCCCTTTTTCTTGAAACTGGTGGTCTTGTTAACCATCAACACTTGATGCTCCTTCTTGATTTCTACCTCCGCGGCTTTTAGCATTGCGAAGAGCTCGGGAATAGTCTTGTTCATCCCTTGCATATTATAGTTCATCACGAAGCTCTTGTAGCTTGGTGGCAGTGATTGGAGAATTCTGTCAATGACACTATCATCAGGAAGATTAACTCCCAGTTGAATCAAGTGATTATTATACCCAGACATTTTGAGTATGTGTTCACTGACAGAACTATTCTCCTCCATCTTGCAGCTGTAGAACTTATTGGAGACTTCATATCTCTCAATCCGGGCATTTGCTTGAAATATTAACTTCAACTCCTGGAACATCTCATATGCTCCATGATGTTCAAAACATCGTTGAAGACCCGGTTCTAAGCCGTAAAGCATGGCACACTGAACTATCGAGTAGCCATCAGCTTTTCTCTGCCAGACGTTCTTAACGTCGTCAGTTGCATCAGCAGCAGGCCTGTCACCCAGTGGTGCTTCCTGGACGTAACTTTTCTGTGCAACAATGAGGATAATCCTCAGGTTACGGACCCAGTCTGTGTAATTGCTACCATCATCTTTCAACTTTGCTTTCTCAAGGAACGCATTAAAATTCAATGGAACAACAGCACGAGCCATCTATGTACAAACAAACATAGACAAGCAAAATACTATCAGGTACTAAGTTCATGATAAATTTAAGTTCGATTAATCATATTACTAGAGAACTCCCATTTAGACAGACATCTCTCTAGTCATCTAAGTGATCACGTGATCCAAATCAACTAAACCATGTCCGATCATCACGTGAGATGGAGTAGTTTCAATGGTGAACATCACTATGTTGATCATATCTACTATATGATTCACGCTCGACCTTTCGGTCTCCGTGTTCCGAGGCCATATCTGTATATGCTACGCTCGTCAAGTATGACCTGAGTATTCCGTGTGTGCAACTGTTTTGCACCCGTTGTATTTGAACGTAGAGCCTATCACACCCGATCATCACGTGGTGTCTCAGCACGAAGAACTTTCGCAACGGTGCATACTCAGGGAGAACACTTCTTGATTATTAGTGAGAGATCATCTTAAAATGCTACCGTCAATCAAAGAAAGATAAGATGCATAAAGGATAAACATCACATGCAATCAATATAAGTGATATGATATGGCCATCATCATCTTGTGCTTGTGATCTCCATCTTCGAAGCACCGTCATGATCACCATCGTCATTGGCGCGACACCTTGATCTCCATCGTAGCATCGTTGTCGTTACGCCATCTATTGCTTCTATGACTATCGCTACCGCTTAGTGATAAAGTAAAGCAATTACAGGGCATTTGCATTTCATAGAATAAAGCGACAACCATATGGCTCCTGCCAGTTGCCGATAACTTCGGTTACAAAACATGATCATCTCATACAATAAAATATAGAATCACATCTTGACCATATCACATCACAACATGCCCTGCAAAAACAAGTTAGACGTCCTCTACTTTGTTGTTGCAAATTTTACGTGGCTGCTACGGGCTGAGCAAGAACCGTTCTTACCTACGCATCAAAAACCACAACGATAGTTCGTCAAGTTGGTGCTGTTTTAACCTTCGCAAGGACCGGGCGTAGCCACACTCGATTCAGCTAAAGTGAGAGAAACAGACACCCGCCAGCCACCTTTAAGCACGAGTGCTCGTAACGGTGAAACCAGTCTTGCGTAAGCGTACGCGTAATGTCGGTCCGGGCCGCTTCATCTCACAATACCGCCGAACCAAAGTATGACATGCTGGTAAGCAGTATGACTTGTATCGCCCACAACTCACTTGTGTTCTACTCATGCATATAACATCAACGCATAAAACGTAGGCTCGGATGCCACTGTTAGGGAACGTAGTAATTTCAAAAAATTTCCTACGCACACGCAAGATCATGGTGATGGTATAGCAACGAGAGGGGAGAGTGTATGTCCACGTACCCTCGTAGACCGTTAGAGGAAGCGTTATGACAATGCGGTTGATGTAGTCGTACGTCTTCACGATCCGACCGATCCAAGTACCGAACGTACGGCACCTCCGAGTTCAGCACACGTTCAGCTCGATGATGCTCCCCGGGCTCCGATCCAGCAAAGCTTCGGGGATGAGTTCCGTCAGCACGACGGCGTGGTGACGATGATGATGTTCTACTGGCGCAGGGCTTCGCCTAAACTCCGCGACGATATGACCGAGGTGGAATATGGTGGAGGGGGGCACCGCACACGGCTAAGGAACGATCCGTAGATCAACTTGTGTGTCTCTGGGGTGCCCCCTTGCCCCCGTATATAAAGGAGCAAGGGGGGAGGCCGGCCGGCCCAAGGGGGGCGCGCCAGGAGGAGGAGTCCTCCTCCTAGTAGGACTAGGACTCCTCCTTTCCTACTCCTACTAGGAGGGGAAGGAAGGGGGAGAGGGGGGAAGGAAAGAGGGGGGCGCCGCCCCCCTCCTAGTCCAATTCGGACCAAAGGGAGAGGGGGCGCGCGGCCCACCCTGGCCGCCCCTCTCTCTTTCCACCAAGGCCCATGTGGCCCATTAACTCTCCCGGGGGGTTCCGGTAACCCCTCCGGCACTCCGGTTTTCTCCGAAATCATCCAGAACACTTCCGGTGTCCGAATATAGTGGTCCAATATATCAATCTTTATGTCTCGACCATTTCGAGACTCCTCGTCATGTCCGTGATCACATCCGGGACTCCGAACAAACTTCGGTACATCAAAACTTATAAACTTATAATAAAACTGTCATTGTAACGTTAAGCCTGCGGACCCTACGGGTTTGAGAACTATGTAGACATGACCTAGAACTATTCTCGGTCAATAACCAATAGCGGAACCTGGATGCCCATATTGGTTCCTACATATTCTACAAAGATCTTTATCGGTCAAACCGCATAACAACATACATTGTTCCCTTTGTCATCGGTATGTTACTTGCCCGAGATTTGATCGTCGGTATCCAATACCTAGTTCAATCTCGTTACCGACAAGTCTCTTTACTCGTTACGTAATGCATCATCCCGTAACCAACTCATTGGTCACATTGCTTGCAAGGCTTATAGTGATGTGCATTACCGAGAGGGCCCAGAGATACCTCTCCGACAATTGAAGTGACAAAACCTAATCTCGAAATACGCCAACTCAACATGTACCTTCGGAGACACCTGTAGTACTCCTTTATAATCACCCAGTTACGTTGTGACGTTTGGTAGTACCCAAAGTGTTCCTCCTGTAAACGGGAGTTGCATAATTCTCATAGTTACAGGAACATGTATAAGTCATGAAGAAAGAAATAGCAATATACTAAACGATCAAGTGCTAGGCTAACAGAATGGGTCATGTCAATCACATCATTCTCCTAATGATGTGATCCCACTAATCAAATGACAACACATGTCTATGGTTAGGAAACATAACCATCTTTGATTAATGAGCTAGTCAAGTAGAGGCATACTAGTGACTATATGTTTGTCTATGTATTCACACATGTATCATGTTTCCGGTTAATACAATTCTAGCATGAATAATAAAAATTTATCATGATATGAGGAAATAAATAATAACTTTATTATTGCCTCTAGGGCATATTTCCTTCACTAATAGCGGAGAACAAACAAAGAGATCATGGTAGGGTACGAAACCACCTCAAAGTTATCCTTTCTGTTCTATCTATTCAAGAGTCCGTAGTAAAATAACATGAAGCTATTCTTTCTATTCAATCTATCATAGAGTTCATACTAGAATAACACCTTAAGACACAAACCAACAAAAACCCTAATGTCACCTAGATACTCCATTGTCATCTCTAGTATCCGTGGGTATGATTATATGATATGCATCACATGATCTCAGGTTCATCTATTCAACCAACACAAAGTACTTCAAAGAGTGCCCCAAAGTTTCTATTGGAGAGTCAAGACGAAAATGTGTGCCAATCCCTATGCACAGGTTCATGGACGGAACCCGCAAGTTGATCACCAAAACATACATCAAGTGGATCACGTGATATCCCATTGTCACCACAGATAAGCACGGCAAGACATATATCAAGTGTTCTCAAATCCTTCAAGACTCAATCTGATAAGATAACTTCAAAAGGAAAACTCAATTCATCACAAGAGAGTAGAGGGGGAGAAACATCATAAGATCCAACTATAATAGCAAAGCTCGCGATACATCAAGATCGTGTCATAGAGAGAACATGAGAGAGAGAGAGATCAAACACATAGCTACTGGTACATACCCTCCTCGTCATGGAGAGCGCCAGGATGTTGAAGATGGCCACCGGTGAGAGATCCCCCCTCCGACATGGTGCCAGAACGGGCTCCGAGAGGTTTTTGGTGGCTACAGAGGCTTGCGGCGGCGGAACTCCCGATCTATCTTTGCATTCGATGTTTTTAGGGTATAAGGGAATATATAGGCAAAAGAAGTTTGTCGGGGGAGGCTCAAGGGGCCCACGAGACAGGGGGGCGCGCCTAGGGGGGGTGGGCGCGCCCTCCTATCTTCTAGCCTCCTCGAAGATTCCCTGGCTTGTACTCCAAGTCTCCCGAATCATGTTCGTTCCAAAAATCACGCTCCCGAAGGTTTCATTCCATTTGGACTCCGTTTGATATTCCTTTTCTTCGAAACACTGAAATAGGCGATAAAACAACAATATGGGCTGGGCCTCCGGTTAATAGGTTAGTCCCAAAAGTAATATAAAAGTGTATAATAAATCCCATAAACATTCAAAACAGATAATAAAATAGCATGAATGCTTCATAAATTATAGATACGTTGGAGACGTATCACCATCCCCAAGGTTAATTCCTGCTCGTCCTCGAGTAGGTAAATGATAAAAGAAAGAATTTATGAAGTGTGAATGCTAGAAGGTGCACAAGTTTGATAAATGATAATTTCAATCACCTTTTCTAGCATGATTATATGTGATAACATTAGTTCATCTCATAAAACTTCTCACGAACAAGTAACAAGCAATTCACATGTTAAAGCATAGACCATAAACTTTCTTGAAAACTAGCAAACTTCATTCTTAGTCATCAAACAATTGCAATTCATCTTATTTTCAGGAAGGGTCTATGTCAGAGCTTTGATTTAGTAAACTCCACATACTCAACCATCATATAGTCTTTTACATTTGCTAACACTCACGCAATACTTATGGTTATGGAGTTTTAATCAGACACTGAGAAAGATAGGGGCTTATAGTGTTGCCTCCCAACGTATTCACCTTTGGGTGATGTCAACAATAATAGTTCATGTTGTCTTACATCCAATTGGATATATATATATCATGATCTTTCCAACACGAGGTGCTTGCCAAAGGATAAAATGAAAAAGGGAAAGGTGAAGATCACCTTGACTCTTGCATAAAGTAAAAGACATAAAGTAATAGATAGGCCCTTCACAGAGGGAAGCAGAGGTTGTCATGCGCTTTTATGGTTGGATGCACAAAATCTTAGTGCAAAAGAATGTCACTTTATATTGCCACTTGTATATGGACCTTTATTATGCAGTCATTCGCTTTTATTGCTTCCATAACAAGATCATATAAAGATTATTTTCTTCACACTAATAGATCATACATATTTAGGGAGCAATTTTTATTGCTTGCACCGATGACAACTTACTTGAAGGATCTTACTCAATCCATAGGTAGGTATGGTGGACTCTCATGGCAAAAGTGGGTTTAAGGATATTTGGAAGCACAAGTAGTATCTCTACTTGGTGCAAGGAATTTGGCTAGCATGAGGGGGAAAGGCAAGCTCAACATGTTTGAATGATCCATGACAATATACTTTAACTGAGATGTGAGAAAACATAACCCATTACGTTGTCTTCCTTGTCCAACATAAAATCTTTAGCATGTCATACTTAATGAGTGCTCACAATTATAAAAGATGTCTAAGATAGTATATTTATATGTGAAATCTCTCTTCCTTCAATATTCTTTCATGAATTGTTCAAATGACCAATACAATGCTTGCTAACCTTCAATAAAATTTACAACCTCTACTTCTTAGATGTGAAGTCATTACTCCCCATGGGATAAGCAAATGAGACATATATAATTTCGGATTTATGACATTCAACAAATTCAACCATTTACTCATAGGATATAAGTGAAGATCAATGAGTAGCTAAATAATTATGTAACTATGTGAAGACTCTCTCTCATTAAAGAATTTCAGATCTTGGTATTGTATTCAAACAGCAAGCAAAGCAAAATAAAATGACATTGCAAGGATAGCACAACTCATGTGAGGAAGCAAAAACTTAGGCTCAACCGATAGTAACCGATAGTTGTTGAAGAAGAAAGGTGGGATGCCTAACGGGGCATCCCCAAGCTTAGATGCTTGAGACTTCTTGAAATATTATCTCGGGGTGCCTTGGGCATCCCCAAGCTTGAACTTTTGTGTCTCCTTAATTCCTCTCATATCATGGTTTCTCTTTTTATCGAAAGCTTCATCCACACCAAACTCAAAAAGAACTCGTGAGATAGGTTAGTATAAACCAATGCAAAACCTTATCATTTTCTACTGTAACAAATTACTAAAATTATTATTTAACATTGCATACTAAATGCCTCTGCATACTTAATACTCCTATCCTCGAATAGAATCATTAAACAAGCAAACATATGCAAACAATGCAAACATAACAGCAATCTGCCAAAACAGTATAGTCTGTAAAGAATGCAACATTCATCATACTTCCCTAACTCCAAAAATTATGAGAAAAATACTATGCTGTAGAAGATTTATCAGAGCTCATTATAAAGAAAGTTTCAACATTATATCATTCTATGACTTTTCTAGGGAATTTTTGCAACAGCGGTAAACTTTTTGTTTTCAAACAGCAACATGTATACTAGCAAAATAAGCATGGTAAAGGCTATCCTTGACATTTTTATTGAAAATATAGATGCAAAACATTAATCTAATTAACAGCAAGCAAGTACTAACAAGACAAAATGACGCTCCAAGCAAAACACATATCATGTGGTGAATAAAAATATAGCTCCAAGTAAAGTTACCGATGGATCTCCCAGATCCTAAGCTAGATATCTTGGGAGGAGGGAGACTCCCTCCGCGACTCCCGCTAAGGTTGCCACCCTCCGCCGCCGCCGGCGGCCTTGCCCCCAGCTGCGGCCGGCCGTCGGGCGCGTCTCCCCCGCCTCGGTCCGCCCTCCTCCTCCCCTTTCCTCCCGCGGCGCGCCTGCGCGCGCCGGGAAGGATCCCCTCCTGCCGCGGCCCTCGCCCCGCCTCCCTCCCCTCTCCCCCCCGCCGCCGGCGAGCTTCGTCGGACAAAGCCCGGTGGGCATGGCGGTGGCGGGGCCTCTCTTCCTCCTCCGCTTGTAGGCGCCGACGCGGGGCGGCCCCTTCGAGCGGTGGCGCTGGTTGTCGCAGGATCCAGCGGCGCGACAGCGGTCTCGCTGGGCGGCGGGGTGGCCTGCTGGTGGTGGCGCTCCGACTCCCTTCGTTCCGCGCTCGGCGGTGCGGCCGCATTGCTCCCTTCTCGGGAGGTGGCGCGCGGCTGGTCTCTTGCTGGATCCGGACAGATCTGGCGTTGGGGGCCGACCGGCGGTGCGTGGCTCCGGTGGTGCGTGCCCGGCGGCTCTGGTGCTTGGAGGTCATCGGGCGACACAGGTAGAGCAGCGGTCGGGCGTGGTCGCCGCTCCGGTCGTGGGCGGCGGCGTGGGGAGGTCTCGGTGGTGACCTCTTAGTGTCGTGGCGGCTTCACGGTGGCTCGGCGGATCTGTCCGCGGCAGGGGCCAGCTTCTCTGGCGTTGGCTCGCCGGTGGTCTGGTCGTCTCGATCTTCACCCCATCTCCTCGTCGCCTAGGCGCTTCTCCCATCAAGGGGCGGGTCCTCTCCCGGTTGCGGTCGATCGCTCGTCTCGCGCCCGGTGCCACAGGACCGAGCTCCTCTCATGCACGATGCAGCAGGACCGAGCTCGTCTCGCGCACGGTGCAGCAGGACCGACCTCGTCCCCCTCTTGATGCTGCAGGACCGAGCTCGTCTCACGCTAGGGGCAGCAAGACGTGTTGGTGGATGCCAGTTCTGGCCGACCTATTGGGTCTCGATGCTGGGGGTGGCCCAGAGGCACGAAAGGTGAGACCTTTCCGCTCGTCTCTTTCATTAGGGTGCGGCGGGTCTCGGGTGAGGTGGTGTCGAGGTCTTGGATCCTGGGTTGGCGGCCCTGGTGGTGGTTGCGTGGTGCTCTTGGGCAGAGCCCGTGCCTTGGTGCTGCCCGGTCACCATGGTCGTGTGGGCGGCGTGGTTGCCGGGGTGTGGCATTCGGTGGCGGTGATGGTTGGTCGAGGTGAAAACCTGCTCTATCTTCGGACGGACCGGCGGCGGCGAAGATCGTTCCCTTCTTTCAAACCCACTTTCATCTTGGGATCACTACTTCCTAAAGTTGACACTCTTCCAAACCCACTTTCATCAATATAATCATCATAAATAGGAGGCAGGCTTTCATCATAATAAATTTGCTCATCAAAACTTGGGGGACAAAAAATATCATCTTCATCAAACATAGCTTCCCCAAGCTTGTGGCTTTGCATATCATTAGCATCATGGATATTCAAGGAATTCATAGTAACAACATTGCAATCATGCTCATCATACAAAGATCTAGTACCAAACATTTTAATGACTTCTTCTTCTAGCACTTGAGCACAATTTCCTTTTCATCATACTCACGAAAGATATTAAAAAGATGAAGCGTATGAGGCAAACTCAATTCCATTTTTAGTTTTCTTTTATAGACTAAACTAGTGATAAAAACAAGAAACAAAAAGATTTGATTGCAAGATCTAAAGATATACCTTCAAACACACACCTCCCCGGCAACGGCGCCAGAAAAGAGCTTGATGTCTACTACACAACCTTCTTCTTGTAGACGTTGTTGGGCCTCCAAGTGCAGAGGTTTGTAGGACAATAGAAAATTTCCCTCAAGTAGATGACCTAAGGTTTATCAATCCATTGGAGGCGTAGTATGAAGATGGTCTCTCTCAAACAACGCTGCAACCAAATAACAAAGAGTCTCTTGTGTCCCCAACACACCCAATACAACGTAAATTGTATAGGTGCACTAGTTCGGCAAAGAGATGGTGATACAAGTGCAATATGGATGGTAGATATATGTTTTTGTAATCTGAAAATTTAAAAACAGCAAGGCAACTAATGATAAAAGTGAGCGTAAATGGTATTGCAATGGTAGGAAACAAGGCATAAGGTTCATACTTTCACTAGTGCAAGTTCTCTCAACAATAATAACATAATTGGATCATATAACTATCCCTCAACATGCAACAAAGAGTCACTCCAAAGCCACCAATAGCGGAGAACAAATGAAGAGATCATGGTAGGGTGCGAAACCACCTCAAAGTTATCCTTTCTGTTCTATCTATTCAAGAGTCCGTAGTAAAATAACATGAAGCTATTTTTTCCGTTCAATCTATCATAGAGTTCATACTAGAATAACACCTTAAGACACAAATCAACCAAAACCCTAATGTCACCTAGATACTCCATTGTCACCTCAAGTATCCATGGGTATGATTATACGATATGCATCACACGATCTCAGATTCATCTATTCAACCAACACAAAGTACTTCAAAGAGTGCCCCAAAGTTTCTACCGGAGAGTCAAGACGAAAATGTGCGCCAACCCCTATGCATAGGTTCATGGGCGGAACCTGCAAGTTGATCACCAAAACATATATCAAGTGGATCACATGATATCCCATTGTCACCACGGATAAGCACGGCAAGACATACATCAAGTGTTCTCAAATCCTTAAAGACTCAATCCGAAAACTCAATTCATCACAAGAGAGTAGATGGGGAGAAACATCATAAGATCCAACTATAATAGCGAAGCTCGCGATACATCAAGATCGTGCCATAGAGAGAACACGAGAGAGAGAGAGATCAAACACATAGCTACTGGTACATACCCTCAGCCCCGAGGGTGAACTACTCCCTCCTCGTCATGGAGAGCGTTGGGATGACGAAGATGGCCACCGGTGAGGGATCCCTCCTCTGGCAGGGTGCCGGAACGGGCTCCCGAGAGGTATTTCGTGGCTACAGAGGCTTGCGGCGGCGAAACTCCCAATCTATCTTCGCATTCGATGTTTTTAGGGATAAGGGAATATATAGCTGAAAGAAGTCGGTCGAGGGAGGCTCGAGGGGCCCACGAGACAGGGGGGGCACGCCCAGGGGGTGGGCGC
Source organism: Triticum aestivum (assembly GCF_018294505.1). Lineage (NCBI taxonomy): Eukaryota > Viridiplantae > Streptophyta > Magnoliopsida > Poales > Poaceae > Triticum > Triticum aestivum. The sequence continues at coordinate 65,015,685 of NC_057801.1, forward strand.
GCCCTCCTATCTCCTAGCCTCCTCGAAGCTTCCCTGGCTTGTACTCCAAGTCTCCCGGATCATGTTCGTTCCAAAAATCACGCTCCCGAAGGTTTCATTCTATTTGGACTCCGTTTGATATTCCTTTTCTTAGAAACACTGAAATAGGCAATAAAACAGCAATATGGGCTGGGCCTCTGGTTAATAGGTTAGTCCCAAAAGTAATATAAAAGTGTATAATAAAGCCCATAGACATTCAAAACAGATAATAAAATAGCATGAATGCTTCATAAATTATAGATACGTTGGAGACGTATCACCACTCTACATGCCTGAGTGGCACACTGGTCCCACGTTGGTTCGCCTGACTGAACTGAAGAAGTTTTGTTGGTTTATGATACGTCTCCAACGTATCTATAATTTATGAAGTATGCATGCCATGTTTATTACAAGGGATAATTGATATTATGCCCCTAGTTGTGTCACACTCGATAGGTTTACCCCTACTTTTCGAATATACTTGTTCTTGTCCAAACCACTTTGCTTCTCTTGTGTTTTTGCCCTTCCATCTCAATTCCGTCTGGTCAAATGCGTTTGACTATTAGAGCGACATTTTCTGGACAATTTTTCCCCTCCTTACAACTCCAGCTAAAAATCAAAGAAAAAAAAACAATGTTACACTTACATGCGGGACCCAATTGAATGCAAGAGAAAAAAAGCATTCCCTCTCTCCTTCATTTGGGACCCATGCCCTAATCCCCCTTCCTATCTTCTTCCTCCCCTAGCTCCGACATGACTCCCCTGCTCATCCCGCAGCCGGTCACCCACGCCGGTGCCTCCCCGAACTCAAGCCGTGGGACAAGCAGCTCCTGCCTATCTGCCCGCCGCCGGTCGCCAGTGCCTCCCCAACCTCCATCTCGGCCAGATCCGCTCCTGCGCGAGCCTCCCGTGGCCGGATCTGCCGTCTCCGCCGCGCCCCCATGCCCCGCGCTGATCCTAGCCTCCCCTGCATCGCGCCGCCGCCCCTTGCCCAAGGATCCCCGTCGCCCGTCCCTGGACCCACCTTGTCCCGGTGGCTCGGGCCATCCACGTCGAATCTCGCCGCCAACTACCTCCAGGGACGCGGCGGATCGAGGCCTCCTGCATGCCTTGCAGTGGCGGTGCCTCTGCCACATCCATCACGGACGAACACCGTGGTCTTGAGGTCCAGCGTGTGCTCACGGAGGCGCCCGCTGGCGAGAGGCCGGCTGCCCCCGCCATACAGTCCCTCAGCACGCCGGTTGGCAGAGCTGGGCGGTGTCTGGGATGGGAGAGCGAGGTGGTAATGAGGGGCGCCGATGGCAGGTCATGCGACGCCGGAAGCACGGGTGCGGCGACACCACGATGGGGAAAGTGAGGTGTTTCAGGAGGGAGAGAGAGTGTGTGTATGTTTTCCAATTTTTTTATTTTGCATTTAGTTGGATCCCACATGTAAGCGTCACATTGATTTTTCTTTGATTCTTAACTGAAGTTGGAAGGAGGGGCAAAATGGTCCAGAAAAATGTTGTTCTGACGGTGAAACTCCTTTGACTGGACGGAATTGAGACGGAAGGGAAAAAACATAAGAGAAGCAAAGTGGTTTGGACAGGAATGAGTATTTTTGAAAAGTAGCGGTAAACCTGTCGAGTGTGACCTAGTGCACTTTTATATGAATTTCATGGACTAACATATTAACCTAGTGCCTAGTGCCAGTTGTTGTTTTCTGCTTGTTTTTGGTTTTTCAAAAAATGCATACCAAACGAAGTCCAAACGCGACGAAACTTTTTGACCTTTTTGTGGAACATAAGAGACCCCTAAAGCTTTAAGGGAGGATCAGAAGACCCATGAGGAGGTGACAAGGCAACCTGGTGCGCTTAGGGAGGTGGCCGCCCCGGGATACCTTGTGGGCCCCTTGTAACTCCGTTTCGCGTGATTCCAACTCTGATAATTCTTTTAAATAGGGAAATCCCTAGAAATAAACCTAGAACTTCGACTCCACCGCCGCAAGCCTTTGTTCCTCCACGTGATAGAGGCAAAGGGTGTCCTGATGTTTCGGTGAGATGGTGGCTATCGTTTCTGCGGGAGTCGACCTTGACGATCTGACTACGAACGTGCGAGACGTCGCGCCTTAGCAATCGCTAAACCAACTTCCGAGGGGTTATTGACCACAACGGAGCACGATCAACCTGACCACAAGGGTCTGTTTCCTGCGAGCAAACGAAGAACAAGCAAGAAACTGAGATTGCAATCTAGATATTGCGAATACAAGAGGAAAGCTTTATTGATGAAGGTGGGGTTCTGTGACGTCTTGGTCTGGTCGTTGAACAAAAATGAAGTACGCGAAGTTGCAGCTATGGCAAACTTTTAATCTAAACAAAACCCAAAGTCTAAACGGTGCCCTAAGGGCTGTATATATGGAGGAAGAGGGAGGGAATTTCGTGGCCCTTGGAGGAGGGGTCCGAAACCAACCCTATCTCTTGTTTCCCCACACATACGCACTCTAAAAATAGCCTATACTTATGGGTCTGGCCCAATAATAAGGTGACGCAGCACCTAGAATAGCCTCTGGACAAAATTTATGAAGTGGCATCTTGTATATTTCGTCCAAGGCTTCATGCACTCATTATGGTGGCTTCAAAGTCCTGAAATTATCACTTGTAACTCCGTTCTTGTTCCCCTTGTGCATGCTATCATCTCCATGCTTGTTCTTGCTCCAATGTTCATCCTTCTCCAAGCTAGGCCCTTCATTTGTAAGCAAAACAAATGTATGAAATTTAGGCAGCATCATATTCTCATGAACATTAAAATCATTACCAAGAAACGAAAGTACCTAATAATTTAATTAGCGTGCGCGAGCTCTTGTAATTGGTCCAGTATATGTAGCAACAGGGACTGTGGGTGTAACAATGGTATTGATGTCATCATCATCCTCCCCTTCTTGAAATGAAGTCGTCCTCGACGGAAGCTCATCTTCCTCACCCATATAAGGCTTCAAATCTGCAATGTTAAAAATGGGACTAACCCCAAAATCTGCAGGCAGCTCAAGTTTATATGCATTATCATTTATTTTCTCCAACACCTTAAAAGGACCATCAGCACGTGGCATTAACTTTGATTTGCACAAATTAGGAAATCTATCCTTACGCAAATGTAGCCAAACAAGATCTCTAGGTGCAAACACAACATGTTTTCTACCCTTATCTCCAGCAAGTTTGAATTTAGCATTCCTACGCTCAATGTTTTCCTTAGTTAACTCATGCATTTTTAAAATCAATTCAGCACGTTGTTTAGCATCAAAATTAACCTTCTCCGAAGTTGGAAGAGGCAACAAATCAATAGGTGCACGAGGTAGGAAACCATACACAATTTCAAAAGGGCACATCTTAGTAGTAGAATGCTATGAACGATTATAAGCAAATTCAATATGAGGCAAGCATTCTTCCCACATTTTCTTATTATTCTTCAAAACATCCCTAAGCATAGTAGACAATGTTCTATTGACTACTTCTGTTTGTCCATCAGTTTGGGGGTGACAAGTAGTACTAAAAAGAAGTTTAGTCCCCAACTTAGCCCATAAACATCTCCAAAAGTGGCTAAGAAATTTAGTATCACGATCTGAAACAATAGTATTGGGCACACCATGCAAGCGAATAATTTCACAAAAGAACAAATCAGCAACATTAACAGCACCATCGCTTTTATGACATGGTATAAAGTGTGCCATTTTCTAGAATCTATCCACGACAACAAATATGCTATCCCTCCCCTTCTTTGTTCGAGGTAAATCTAAAACAAAGTCCATAGATATATCCTCCCAAGGAACACTAGGTACAGGCAAAGGCATATATAAACCATGAGGATTGAGTTGTGACTTAGCTTTTTGACATGTAGTGGAGCAAGCAATAAAACGCTCAACATCCCGTCTCATCTTTGTCCAAAAGAAATGTGTAGCAAGTATGTCCTCTATCTTCTTCATGCCAAAGTGTCCCATTAATCGTCCTCCATGCGCCTCCTACAACAACAAAAGATGAATAGAGCTAGCTGGAATGCATAGATTGTTAGCACGAAACACAAATCCATCATTAACGACAAACTTGTTCCATGTTCTCCCTTCTTTACAATTCTGCAATACATCTTTAAAATTAGCATCATGCACATATTGATCTTTGATGGTCTCCAAACCAAATATTTTGAAGTCAAGTTGTGAAAGCATAGTATAGCGACGAGATAATGCATCAACAATAACATTTTCTTTATGCTTCTTGTGTTTAATGACATAAGGGAAAGTCTCAATGAATTCAACCCATTTAGCATGTCTACGATTCAGTTTAGCTTGACTTCTAATATGTTTCAATGATTCATGATCAGAATGTATAACAAATTCTTTAGGCCATAAATAATGTTGCCATGTTTCTAAAGTCCGAACAAGAGCATATAATTCTTTATCATAAGTAGAATAATTCAGACTAGGCCCACTCAATTTTTCAGAAAAGTATGCAACAGGTTTGCCATCTTGTAATAACGCACCTTCTAATCCAATTCCACTAGCATCACATTTAAGCTCAAAAGTCTTATTAAAATCAGGAAGTTGGAGTAAAGGAGCATTTGTCAACTTATCTTTCAATACCGTGAAGGCTACTTCCAGTGCGGTACCCCAAACAAAAGGCACATCCTTCTTTGTAAGCTCGTTGAGAGGTGCAGCAATGGTGCTAAAATCTCTCACAAAACGCCTATAGAATCCAGCGAGACCAAGAAAACTCCTCACTTGTGTGACCGTTTTGGGCTGCAGCCAACTCTCAATAGCTTCTATCTTGGCTTTATCAACTTCAATTCCCTGTGGAGTAACAACATAGCCAAGAAAAGACACTCGGTCGGTGCAAAAGGTGCACTTCCCAAGGTTACCAAACAAACGTGCATCACATAGAGCAATAAAAACAGAACGTAAATGTTCCAAATGTTCCTCCAAAGATCTGCTATAAATCAGTATATCATCAAAATAGACTACCACAAATCGTCCAATGAAAGCACGTAAAACTTCGTTCATTAATCTCATGAAAGTACTAGGTGCATTAGTTAACCCAAAACGCATGAGTAACCATTCATATAATCCAAACTTAGTTTTAAATGTTGTTTTCCATTCATCCCCCAATTTCATACGAATTTGAAGGTATCCACTACGCAAATCAACTTTGGAGAATATTGTAGAACTACTCAATTCATCAAGCATATCATCTAGCCTAGGAATAGGATGACGATAGAGAATAGTAATATTATTAATGCCTCTACAATCAACAGACATACGCGATGTACCATCCTTTTTTGGTGCTAGAATAATAGGAACAACACAAGGACTAAGGGATTCACGTATATAGCCTTTGTCGAGAAGCTCCTGTACTTGACACATAATCTCCTTCGTCTCCTCTGGATTGGTACGATATGGTGCACGGTTTGGCAGTGAAGCACCAGGAATTAAGTCAATCTGATGCTCAATCCCTCGAATAGGCAGTAATTCTGGTGGCACGTCTTGTGGAAAGACGTCAGCGAACTCCTGCAAATGTTAGTGATAGCAGGAGGCAAAGAGGAAGGCACGTCCTCGAATGAAAATAGTGCCTCTTTGCAAACAAAAGCATAGCAAACAGATTTGCTGAAATCTAGCTCATCAATATCAGATTTGGTGGCAAATAAACATGCACTTTTCAATTTAATTTCAGAAGCAACACTAGCTGGTTTATTATTAGGCGTCATTTGTTGCTCAAAATCTTTTGCAACAATCTGATTTTCACTCTTATTTTTCTCCTATTTTGCTTTATTAGCTCTATTAATATCTTCCTTCAAAATGGAATCGGGAGTCATAGGAAGAAAAGTACTATTTTTATCCTTATGAACAAGAGTATACTGATTGTTTCTACCATGGTGTACATAATTTTTATCAAATTGCCATGGTCGACCAAGTAACAAGGAACATGCTTGCATAGGTACCACATCACAATCAACATAATTAGCATACGTAGAGATACTGAAATGCACACGAATAGTACGTGTTACCTTAACCTTGCCACTGTTGTTGAACCATTGGATGTAGTAAGGATGTGGATGTGGTCTGGTGGTGAGATATAGCTTATCCACCATCTCCATGCTAGCCAAGTTGTTGCAGATCCCTACATCTATGATGACGCGCACAGAACGTTCCTTCACAACTCCCTTCGTATGGAACAAATTATGCCTCTGATTTTGCTCAGCTTGTGTGACCTGCACACTCAAAACACGTTGAGCAACTAAATATTCATACCTGTCAGCGTCTTCAGGAGCCATGTATTGCGTCTCATGATCCGAATCATCTCCACCGTGTTCTTCACGTGTAATAAGAGCCAACGTCTCCTCATCATAGTCACTAGCGGAATCATACCCACCATCCTCAGTAGCAATCATCACACACTGAGATTTGCATTCTCTCGCATAATGACCTCTTCCCTTACAACGACATCAAATAATATCACTTGTGTTCCAAGTTGATGCCATGGAAGAAAAAGAGCTCTATGCAGGCCCGACAGGTGCGCTCTTGGTAGATAGTGGTGGTTGTACCTGCTTTCTTGTATCACGGCTGGAGGTGGCACCTGATGGAGGTGCTGGTGCAGTGGAAATAGAAGATGCATGCGGTGTCCATGATGAAGGTTGACCTACAGAAAAGTTAGTTCGCGCCAATGCTTGTCGATCCTGCACTTCACGTTCAGCTTTACAAGCAAGATGGAATAAACAAGTGATATTAGTATACTCCTTATACTCTAGAATGGTCTGAATCTCTCTATTTAATCCACCCATAAAACCTGCAAGCATAGCTTCATTCTCCTTAACAATACCACATCTAATCATGCCAGTTTGTAATTCCTGATAATATTCTTCTACATAATTTTTTTCCTTGTCTTAAACACTGCAATTTTTGAAGCAATTCACGTTGATAATATGGTGGAACCCAACGAGTACGCATAGCAGTTTTCAAAGCAACCCAAGTAGCTGGAATAGGATATAATCTGCAATGTTCAGACCACCATACACATGCAAAACTAATGAAAGCACAAACAGCAGCAGCAACCCGTCTCTCCTCGGGATATTGTAAACATGTAAAACGTTGTTCAGTTTCTAACTCCCAAGTAAGATATACATCAGGAATGTATCTACCCTCAAATGATGGAATATTCAATTTCATTTTAGGAACATGGTCATGATCTCGTACCTGAGGTGGTGGTGCAGGCGTACCATTGCGAATATATACCTGAGGTCGACCTGCTGGTGGTGGTGCTGGTGGCTGCACGTAGTTCTGATTTTGATCAACCTCATCCTCGTAATAGTCCTCCACCTCTGCAGTAGCAGCAGGAGCTACAGAAGCACCAACAGCAGTAGCTGCGGCACCAGAATTTTGTCCTGGCGCAATAGGAACACGCTATGCTCGCCCTCCTGTATCGTGGCGTAGAGCTGGTTGTGGGACATTTGAGTAATTCATCAAACTTGGCGTCCAACTTGGTGTCAATTGACTTCTCAATGTCATCCTTCTTCTTCATTGCCTTTCCAAAGCTGACCATCACGTCTTCCACCTGTTGACCCAACATTTGATGTAACTTATCATGAAGCTCCTTGTTCGTCATGTTCTCCCAATCAATCTCGTCGGCTTGTGTTCCTTCCATAGTTAGCAGCAATAGAAACAGACAAGAATATGATCCTATAGACTACTGGAATATGGTGGTGGTGGGGTGTCACAAATCCGTCAAGCGAATCTCAAATTCTTACCAGTTCTTACCTAGCAGCAGGTGGTGATCGGCAACTGTTGTAGTCAAAACTCTCAAAGCTTGGATAGAGCGATTACCAGTGAGAGTCAAACGCACGACATAGATGTATGTGGAGCTGGGAAGGCTTATAATATGGTAGCAAAAAGGATCAGCAATAATCAATTCAGAGATGCAAAGTTGAATAATATAGTGTTCTTCCCTCTCTATCTTTGTTGTGATGAATTGAGTTTTGCCCTTTTAGGTTTCATTATGTTGGATTGAATATTGGATTTGAGAACACTTGATGTATGTCTTGCATATGAATACCCGTGGTGACAATGGGGTATTATATTGAGTCACTTGATATATGTTTTGGTAATCAACTTGCGGATTCCCGTGGTGACATTGGGGTAATCTTGGCATAGAGGTTGATACACATTTTCGTCATACTTTCTCTGATAGAAACTTTGGAGTGATTCTCTGTCACATGTTGAGGAATTGTTGTATGATTCAATTATGTTAGCACTGTTGAGAGATTGGACTAGTGTAAGTATGAACCTTAGGCCTTGTTTCCAAGCATTGCAATACACAATGTGCTCGCTTTTGTTACTTGTTGCCTTGCTATTTTTATTATTTTAGATTACAAAAACCTATATCTACTATCCATACTACACTTGTATTACCATCTCTTCGTCGAACTAGTGCGCCTATACAATTTGCTATTGTATTGGGTTTGTTGGGGACACAAGAGATTTCTTGTATTTGATTGCAGGTTTGTTTGAGAGAGACCATATTCATCCTATGCCTCCCACGGATTGATAAACCTTAGGTCATCCACTTGAGGGAAGTCTGTTTGTCACATCCCTAGCTTCTGGTAATGCTCTAGGTTAGCCTCATGTGTGCATCATGTTTAAATTCTGAAAAATTGAACTGAGGGAATTTTGGAAGCCTCAAAAACTTAAATAAAAGAGGGGCAAAGAACCCTGGAAAATGCATTCAATGTTTTCAAAATGGCCTTAAATAATGTTGGTTATATTTTGGCAAGGGTTTTGCACCAAACCAAAAATAATGAACATTTTTGAGGAATATTTTGAGCACTGAATTTAAATCATTACTTTATTTGCATTTGGAACTATATTCATAACTTGTATAGAATATATTTCCAAATACCCTGAAACATTTTTATGTGCTTTTGGAAAAGTCCATCTAGCAATGTAAAATATTCAGAGGAGTTTTTGGCATTGTTTGAATTATTTTAAATTCAAAACAGTGGCAAAATAAATTAAATAAAACAAAACAGGAGAGAAAAAAATAAAACAGAGCAGAAGACTTACCTGGCGCTTACCTGTCCAGCCCAGCCGGCCCAGCTCCCCCACCTGGCCGGCCCAGCCCACCTCCTCCCCCTTGTCATCTTCCTCCCCTCGCACCGAAGCTGCTCGGTGGCGAGCGCTGGCGATGCCCCGGCCACCTCCTGCTTCCCCGGCCTCTCTAGCGACGCCACGAGGACGCCTCGTGTCCCCTCGCCCCTCTTCCTCCCTCGCTGCTCCCTCTCTCTTCCCCGAACACTCTCCCCCTCCTCTGTTCCCCTCACCGAACGCGCGCGCCGCCGCCAACGAGAACCACCGCGGCCAGGGTCTCTCCCTCGTTCCCTTGAGCAGCCCAGAGGCTCCGCCTCGACCCCCTCTTCCTCTCCACCGAGCCACGAGGTCCCGGACGCGCTGCAACGCCGCCACCATCGCTGTTCCCCTCGTCGGCCACTGGAGATCGCCGCCGTCAATTCTCCGTCGCAGAAGCGTCCCCGAGCCCACTGAGCCACCCTGCTACCTCCCTGTGAGCTTGCCGTCGTTTCCCCTCACCTCTCTCTCTCTCGCGCGCCCTGTAGCCACCGCCCCACGAGCACCCGAAGCCGCCGTCCGCCATGGCCGGTGAGCTCCGTGCTCCCGAGCTCCTCCGCCTGCGCTCGTTGCCTCCGAGTGTTCCTGGTGACCCCAGAATCCCGTAGAGCCCATCGGCCGCGCCCGCCGTGCCGTGTAACGCCGAAACCGAGCACGCCCGAGCTCCGGCCGCCGCTGCCGAGCTCGAGGCCATCGTCTCCGGCCGCCCTAGCTGCTGCTGCTTGCTGAAACGGGCGCGGGTGAGCTCCAGCTCCCCGTAGCCGCTCTCCTCCGTCCATTTGGACGCCAGAGGAGCGAGCCCGCGCCCTCCGCCACGCCTGTTGCCACCGGCGACGAACCGCCCGCGGGTTAGGCCCTGTTGACCAGGGGTTTGACCTCCCCTGGGTCGATGACAGGTGGGGCCAGCCCCCTGTTAATTAGTTTAGTTTTTTCTAATTTTTTTGCCACTGACTCACTAACCTGCAGGCCCGGCACGGCTAATTAAACTAGGTTAGGTTTAAGTTATATTAGGATTAGTCATAGTCACTGACCAGTGGGCCCCACTGGTCAGGTTTGACCCTGACCGGCCCCTGTTGACTTGTGACGTCATGCCAACGTCATGCTGACGCAATATTCATTTTCTGGAATTTAGTTATTTTATTATATTCAGAAAAATCTAGAAAATCCCTAAAACTTCTAAAAATCATAGAAAATTAACCGTAACTCCAAATTAAATAAATTATATATGAAAAATTATCAGAAAAATTCAAGGAATCCATCTGTACCATTTTCATGCATGTTAGAACAACTTATAGATGCTGTTTAGCACAAATCAATTAAAGGGCATTTAAATAACCATATATGGAGTTGGAATTTGAATCTTGTATTCAAACCAACTTCATTTAATCTGTTGCTAGTTGCATTAGCTCAAAACACATTCATATTGCCATGTCATGAGCATGCATCATATTGTGCATTGCATTGATTGTGTTCCTTTCTGTGTTGCCGGTATTGTCCCCTCTCGATAGACGCGATACCGATGATGTGATCGTTGACACTGATGAAGACTCAATGTTATCTTCAGAAGTGCCAGGCAAGCAAAAACCCCCTTGTTCATTCCGATACAATCCTACTCTCTCGCTCCTGCTCTCTTTTACTGCATTAGGACAACACCGATTCATCTGTTACTTGCTGCGGTAGCTGAACCCCTTTATCCTTTGCATGACCTGTCATTGCCACAGTAAATAGATGAAACCCACTAGCATGAGTAGGAGTTGTTTGAGCCCTGTTGTGCCTACTCATTCTTGCTTGTTTGTCATGCCTGCTACTGCTTAGAGTTGAGTCAGGTCTGATTCATCAGGGATGAATCAGAGGTGTGTGAACATGTCTACTGTGTGTGAGCTAAGTGTGTGAACACGATTTGGTAAAGGTAGCGGTGAGAGGCCATGTAGGAGTACATGGTGGGTTGTCTCATTGCAGCCGTCCTCAGGAACTGAGTTCTGTGTTTGTGATCCATGATTCAGCTACTACCATACATTGGGCCCTGAAATATGACCCCGCTCGACTTCTTATTCACCCTTGTCCTCTGTCCAGGAGTTGCAAGTAGTTTCTGGTGTTTGTAGTATGCTGGAGGCCGTGGACAGCGCTGACCGTAGGGGTGGGCTGTGATGCGGTAGGCACGTGGCCGGGTAAACCGGGCGCCCGTTTGGTGTCACGGAACCCTGTTCACATCGTTTGGGGCTGTGAGCGAAACTCCGGCCGGATCTCCTCATGGATGGAACCCGAATAGGCGATAAACCTGGACTAGAGACTTGAGTGTTTAGTTAGGTCGTGGTCTACACCCACGTCGGCTTTCGCTTGAAGTCTGCCGAGCACATGTCGTGTGCAGACGCTAAGTGGTGGAAACATGTATGAAGAAGGTACACCCCTGCAGGGTTAACATCATCTATTCGAATAGCCGTGTCCGCGGTAAAGGACTTCTGGGTTGCTTATATCAGTTCATAGACAAGTGAAAGTGGATACTCTAAAATACGCAAGATAAGCGTGAGTGCTATGGATGGCGTTCTCGTAGGGAGACGGAAGCGGATCCATAGTGGTGTATTGATATGGTGAATATGTGGACTCGTGTGCGCCACCTCAAAAGAGTTACATTGCAGTCGTAGTTCAGGATAGCCACCGAGTCAAAGCTGGCTTGCTGCAGTTAAACCCCACCATCCCCTTTGTTGATAATGATGCATATGTAGTTAGTTCTGATGTAAGTCTTGCTGGGTACATTTGTACTCACGTTTGCCTATTTTATGTTTTTGCAGAGAGACTTCGGTCTCACTAGTAGTTTCGCCTGGACTTCGACGTTTAGCTTGTTACCTCAGCTACGATCTTGTGCCCTCGGCAGGATCTGGTAGATAGTCAGGCTTCTCAGCCTTTTTCATTTATAGATGTCTGTACTCAGACATGATAGCTTCCGCTTGTGCTTTGATTTGTATGCTCTGAATGTTGGGTCGTGAGACCCCTGTTTGTAATATCTCGCTCCTCGAAGCCTATTGAATAAATACTTGAGTCGTAGAGTCATGTTGTGATGCCATGTTGTATTTGCACATATCGAGCATATTGTGTGTATGTTATTGAAATGCTTGGTATGTGTGGGATCTGACCATCTAGTTGTTTATCTTTAGTAGCCTCTCTTACGGGGAAATGTCTCCTAGTGTTTCCACCGAGCCATGGTAGCTTGCTACTGCTCCGGAACACTTAGGCTGGCCGGCATGTGTCCTTCTTCGTTCCTGTGTCTGTCCCTTCGGGGAAATGTCACGCGATGAATACCGGAGTCCTGTTAGCCCGCTACAGCCCGGTTCACCGGAGTCCTGCTAGCCCAGTGCTACAGCCTGGATTCACTCGCTGATGACCGACACGTTCGATGCTGGGTCATGGATGCCTGTCCCTGTAAGTCTGTGCCACTTTGGGTTTACGACTAGCCATGTCAGCCCGGGCTCCTTATCATATGGATGCTAGCGACACTGTCATATACGTGTGCTAAAAGGCGCAAACGGTCCCGGGTAAAGGTAAGGCGACACCCGTGGGAATACCGTGCGTGAGGCCGCAAAGTGATATGAGGTGTTACATGCTAGATCGATGTGGCATTGAGTCGGGGTCCTGACAGCGTTGGTATCAGAGCTTGACTGCCTGTAGGATTACCAAGCCAAACTGGTCGAAGTTGAGTCTAGAAATTCTTTAGTTATATAAGGGAATTGATTGTGGGATGGAACGTAAGGCTCTTTTTACTCCTAAACCTCATGGCCTTCTGATCTGAGTCATCTTATCTTTCCTGCGGGGATTAAGAACTAGGCTATCTCTTCTTTCTATCAGGATCACGTGTTACTAATCCGTAGACTTATAGATTGTTGGACTTAAGCCTCGTTTCAGTTCCTACTACTTCTGTATGTTAATTATTGATCTCGAGACCTTGATATTGTGCTTCTGAGTGGTTATGCCATCATTTTGTGAATGTCTCAAATCTTTTCTGAGCATTTACAGCCGTTATGCTGTCCGAGTCATCCCAGGTTTCTAAGTAGTCTGATGCATTTGCAAATCTTTTCTTCCCGTTTCAATGTTCCCATGGGCCGGATTAACCACACTAATCAGTAAGTTGAGGTACTCCGTTACCTTGACATATATGTTGGAGATATTATTATGACCCTAGGTGTCTTAGGGGATCATCTATTAATTTAGCCATGATTTGTGTTCCCAGTGTGATGATTCTGGCCATCATTCTCGAAAGCATCCCGTGATGCTACTTAGTAGTAGGTATTCTATTCCTGGGTTTTGAACCCGAGATTCACTCTACTTACTTCATGTTGATAGTGTTGCTAGTTCCTTTAGTATATTAGTAACCTTTGCGATAGTCCTCGAGGTCCGTGGTATATCGTTCTTCCAAATACCATGAACCATTATGGCAGAAGTTTGTTGGATCAAAAGATCACAACAGGCCCTCTATGAGTTCTCCATGCTATATTGTGACTCTGCCAGCTCAACCTTTCTGCATGGGTTATCCGGAGGAATTATGTTGAACTTTGTTCGGCATACCAACCCATGTATCCACAACCCAGAAAGTTATATGTTCCTTGGAGTTGTCCCTTTTTAGTTGTCTACTGACCTTCGTCTATCAGTTGATAGTCAAGAGTATGCGTGCGTTCGTTTATCGATGCCTATTACTCTTGTGGTCCGTCAAGCCATTCTATCGCGGAATGACTAGGAGAAACAAACTCCAGTACCTCTTCCATATCCAGGATTTGGTCAAAGAAGTTGTGCTCCGCAGAACAAATTGCTAACCCAGCTTTTGCTCTGTTCTACCTTGGAGTATTACATATTTTATATCGAGATTGTTATAGGAATTGCACACCATCCTATGCACTCTTGGTACAGTGATACTTCTTGCCATCATTGTTCATTCCTCGGTTCCTGTGTTATTGTAACCGGAATGCCGACAAATGAATCATGGCGTGTGAAATCAATACTCCAGCAACCTCGTTGCTTGGTAGTTAAAGGATAATAATTTCATTCTTAGCATGTTGGTTTTTGAGTCATCATTCTAAGATTGATCGTGCTACCTTGTCCATCTTTCTGGTGCACTCCTCGACCAATGAGTTAGGAATTATTTCAAGTCCTCACTCATTTGATCATGTCGTCTTGCCCTCAAAAGCAAGATTGTTCTCAAGCTTAGTAACATACCGGTGGTTCGTGATTTTCCGAATATCTTCTCGGAAGTATTACCAGGTTGTCCCCTGACTGTTATGTTGAGCTCGTGATCAAGTTGGTTTCTTGTGAACCACCCTTTCTCCAAGAATCTGTGTTGGATATCCCCGAGCTAGTTGGTTAAGCTAGACAACAACTTGGAGAATTGGAAGATAAAAGCTTGCCTAACTTAGTTTGTTCCAAAGGGATATTCTTGTGTAGTGTGTCTTGAAGAAAGATGATATCTTCATTGATTGGTCCCTGTGATCAGTTGCTGGACCTATTGTCTTATCAATTCTTTGATTTGAGTGTGGGCTATCGTCAAATCAATCAGTACCAACGATGCTCGTAATGTTGTCTTGTTCGTGGTTGATCCCTCGAGCATACACCATTACATCTTTGGTCTGACCAATGCTATCACCGTGTTCACTTAACTATGGAATTCCTTTTAAAAGGAAACCTAGATGAATTGTTGTTGAGCCCATTGACAACATCCTTATCTCCTTCATGATTTTGTTGAACATTAAGCTAGTGTTGGAAACTTTTGAAAGCATTATCTTCATGCTAGCTCATGAAGTATTTGTTTGATGAAAGGAGTGACTTCCTCTTATACACGTGCATTTGGTGAAAGTTGCCGCCGTGGATTTGAGAAAGTTAGTTTTGCTTCCTCTGGAATCATCCCAAGTCAGTCATGCATACGTGCGAAGTATTCTGTGGTCTGGAGACTTGCAACCTTCATTCCATATGTGTTCCGAGCACACCAAGCCACTGATTGATTTGTTCAAGGAGAAGAAGTTCCTTCTTAAGAGCATGCCTTATGCAAGGATTTTGATATCCTCGTTGATGGTTCCCCACCTGAACTCGGTAGTGTTTTATTATAAGACTACCACGTGGTCATGCTTGTCTGGGACAACGTGTTCACATGATTGTAGCAGAACCAGCTCATGTTTTGGAGCTTGCTATTGTAGTTCATCTCCCGAGAATCCCGCAATGTCATCTCGTCGATTTGTGTTGCAAACTTCCGTTTTTCTTCCTAGACTCGATGAGTCTGGAATATCCTGACACCAACCAGATCTGAATCTCAGGCAGATATGATGGTTTGGAACATTTCCCAAGAACTATAACATCGGTCCCTCGGAAACCGGTAAAGTGGATGTCATGGCCAGCACCACCCAGCCGAAAGACCTGTTATTATAATATCTTGATTGAGGAAGTTGGCCACCTCCCCATAAGGATTTCGTAGGGTTTTACTCCAATAAGCTACTCCTTATGGATTTTTGTGTTCCCGAAGTCCGACCTTTTACTTGATGTTCTAGATATCAAACCATTTCAATGAATGGGATACGCTAGCACATCAAGGAGAACATTAGAAGTGGAGTGCTAAATGTCTCTCGGTCGATCATCCAGATTTTTATTTCCTTGGCCTCGCTAAGGTGAAATCTGAGAAGGTGTTATCTTCCTTTGCATCTGCATCATCCATCATTAGCCATCATGGTAGCAAGTTGTGTAGCCAGAATCCTTGACACGGATATTGGTAAAACCTTGATGATTATGGAAATGCTCAAGTTCTTGAGAGCACGCACAAGCGCTAGGTGTTATCATCGGCATTAACTGGGTTTGCTCTCAGTTTCCTCGGCAATGCTATGACCTATTCAAACAGTGAAATCACTCTCTGTTGTTGGGTTCTTTCCCAGTTACCAGAATCATTCCCAGCATTTGCATTTTGTTCCCAGCTTGCACCGCCCATGTGCCATTCTACTATGGGTCCCTTCCATTTCCGGTGATAAGCAAAAATCATCCATTGCGTTGTCTTCAACAAGGTAATCCACATCATCCAAGTTTGAGTATGCCATTCTACCGAACCCCTCTAAATGATCGATTATGATTTGCCTTAGGCTGGTTTAAAGAGTTTCAATGATCTCTGAATCAAAGGTAATTCTTTTTGCCACTTAAGGGGAGATATCTACGAGTCACGGTTCCGAAGGTGTCTCGTTGTGGTTTCATAGCAACTCAACTCCTCGCTACGTTGACAATCGATTACCACCTTCTTAAGCGTGAAATTGTTGTCTACCTAGTGAACCTTCGTCATCCGTTTCTTTCCACCCCTCTTGATGTGTATCTCGCGTCTCAACCCGAGAGATGTTGCTATGTCACATTCCGTGAGTTAATCCTGAGTTGTTCGACCTTCGAGAAGACCGATCCTTCTAGAGTCTTCTTCCCTCCATGTCATGTTGACAGGATTTCTCAGAGCAAGACGACAAGACAAAGATGGTGTTTGAATCAACATTCCTATGAAGTGCAACCTGGATCGTGAAGATTGTACTAGTTGCGTTTCCCTTTCACCTTACCCTACGCTTGAATCTCGAGACGAGATTCTTGTTTAGTGGGGGTGAGTTGTCACATCCCTAGCTTCTGGTAATGCTCTAGGTTAGCCTCATGTGTGCATCATGTTTAAATTCTGAAAAATTGAACTGAGGGAATTTTGGAAGCCTCAAAAACTTAAATAAAAGAGGGGCAAAGAACCCTGGAAAATGCATTCAGTGTTTGCAAAATGGCCTTAAATAATGTTGGTTATATTTTGGCAAGGGTTTTGCACCAAACCAAAAATAATGAACATTTTTGAGGAATATTTTGAGCACTGAATTTAAATCATTACTTTATTTGCATTTGGAACTATATTCATAACTTGTATAGAATATATTTCCAAATACCCTGAAACATTTTTATGTGCTTTTGGTAAAGTCCATCTAGCAATGTAAAATATTCACAGGAGTTTTTGGCATTGTTTGAATTATTTTAAATTCAAAACAGTGGCAAAATAAATTAAATAAAACAAAACAGGAGAGAAAAAAATAAAACAGAGCAGAAGACTTACCTGGCGCTTACCTGTCCAGCCCAGCCGGCCCAGCTCCCCCACCTGGCCGGCCCAGCCCACCTCCTCCCCCTTGTCATCTTCCTCCCCTCGCACCGAAGCTGCTCGGTGGCGAGCGCTGGCGATGCCCCGGCCACCTCCTGCTTCCCCGGCCTCTCTAGCGACGCCACGAGGACGCCTTGTGTCCCCTCGCCCCTCTTCCTCCCTCGCTGCTCCCTCTCTCTTCCCCAAACACTCTCCCCCTCCTCTGTTCCCCTCACCGAACGCGCCCGCCGCCGCCGACGAGAACCACCGCGGCCAGGGTCTCTCCCTCGTTCCCTTGAGCAGCCCAGAGGCTCCGCCTCGACCCCCTCTTCCTCTCCACCGAGCCACGAGGTCCCGGACGCGCTGCAACACCGCCACCATCGCCGTTCCCCTCGTTGGCCACCGGAGATCGCCGCCGTCAATTCTCCGTCGCAGAAGCGTCCCCGAGCCCACTGAGCCACCCTGCTACCTCCCTGTGAGCTTGCCGTCGTTTCCCCTCACCTCTCTCTCTCGCGCGTGCCCTGTAGCCGCCGCCCCACGAGCACCCGAAGCCGCCGTCCGGCATGGCCGGTGAGCTCCGTGCTCCCGAGCTCCTCCGCCTGCGCTCGTTGCCTCCGAGTGTTCCTGGTGACCCCAGAATCCCGTAGAGCCCATCGGTCGCGCCCGCCGTGCTGTGTAACACCGAAACCGAGCACGCCCGAGCTCCGGCCGCCGCTGCCGAGCTCGAGGCCATCGTCTCCGGCCTCCCTAGCTGCTGCTGCTTGCTGAAACGGGCGCGGGTGAGCTCCAGCTCCCCGTAGCCGCTCTCCTCCGTCCATTTGGACGCCGGAGGAGCGAGCCCGCGCCCTCCGCCACGCCTGTTGCCACCGGCGACGAACCGCCCGCGGGTTAGGCCCTGTTGACCAGGGGTTTGACCTCCCCTGGGTCGATGACAGGTGGGGCCATCCCCCTGTTAATTAGTTTAGTTTTTTCTAATTTTTTTGCCACTGACTCACTGACCTGCGGGTCCGGCCCGGCTAATTAAACTAGGTTAGGTTTAAGTTATATTAGGATTAGTCATAGTCACTGACCAGTGGGCCCCACTGGTCAGGTTTGACCCTGACCGGCCCCTGTTGACTTGTGACGTCATGCCAACGTCATGCTGACGCAATATTCATTTTCTGGAATTTAGTTATTTTATTATATTCAGAAAAATCTAGAAAATGCCTAAAACTTCTAAAAATCATAGAAAATTAACCGTAACTCCAAATTAAATAAATTATATATGAAAAATTATCAGAAAAATTCAAGGAATCGATCTGTACCATTTTCATGCATGTTAGAAAAACTTATAGCTGCTGTTTAGGACAAATAAATTAAAGGGCATTTAAATAACCATATATGGAGTTGGAATTTGAATCTTGTATTCAAACCAACTTCATTTAATCTGTTGCTAGTTGCATTAGCTCAAAACACATTCATATTGCCATGTCATGAGCATGCATCATATTTTGCATTGCATTGATTGTGTTCCTTTCTGTGTTGCCGGTATTGTCCCCTCTCGATAGACGCGATACCGATGATGTGATCGTTGACACTGATGAAGACTCAATGTTATCTTCAGAAGTGCCAGGCAAGCAAAAACCCCCTTGTTCATTCCGATACAATCCTACTCTCTTGCTCCTGCTCTCTTTTACTGCATTAGGACAACACCGATTCATCTGTTACTTGCTGCGGTAGCTGAACCCCTTTATCCTTTGCATGACCTGTCATTGCCACAGTAAATAGATGAAACCCACTAGCATGAGTAGGAGTTGTTTGAGCCCTGTTGTGCCTACTCATTCTTGCTTGTTTGTCATGCCTGCTACTGCTTAGAGTTGAGTCAGGTCTGATTCATCAGGGATGAATCAGAGGTGTGTGAACATGTTCTACTGTGTGTGAGCTAAGTGTGTGAACACGATTTGGTAAAGGTAGCGGTGAGAGGCCATGTAGGAGTACATGGTGGGTTGTCTCATTGCAGCCGTCCTCAGGAACTGAGTTCTGTGTTTGTGATCCATGATTCAGCTACTACCATACATTGGGCCCTGAAATATGACCCCGCTCGACTTCTTATTCACCCTTGTCCTCTGTCCAGGAGTTGCAAGTAGTTTCTGGTGTTTGTAGTATGCTGGAGGCCGTGGACAGCGCTGACCGTAGGGGTGGGCTGTGATGCGGTAGGCACGTGGCCGGGTAAACCGGGCGCCCGTTTGGTGTCACGGAACCCTGTTCACATCGTTTGGGGCTGTGAGCGAAACTCCGGCCGGATCTCCTCATGGATGGAACCCGAATAGGCGATAAACCTGGACTAGAGACTTGAGTGTTTAGGTAGGTCGTGGTCTACACCCACGTCGGCTTTCGCTTGAAGTCTGCCGAGCACATGTCGTGTGCAGACGCTAAGTGGTGGAAACATGTATGAAGAAGTACACCCCTGCAGGGTTAACATCATCTATTCGAATAGCCGTGTCCGCGGTAAAGGACTTCTGGGTTGCTTATATCAGTTCATAGACAAGTGAAAGTGGATACTCTAAAATACGCAAGATAAGCGTGAGTGCTATGGATGGCGTTCTCGTAGGGAGACGGAAGCGGATCCATAGTGGTGTATTGATATGGTGAATATGTGGACTCGTGTGCGCCACCTCAAAAGAGTTACATTGCAGTCGTAGTTCAGGATAGCCACCGAGTCAAAGCTGGCTTGCTGCAGTTAAACCCCACCATCCCCTTTGTTGATAATGATGCATATGTAGTTAGTTCTGATGTAAGTCTTGCTGGGTACATTTGTACTCACGTTTGCCTATTTTATGTTTTTGCAGAGAGACTTCGGTCTCACTAGTAGTTTCGCCGTGGACTTCGACGTTTAGCTTGTTACCTCAGCTACGATCTTGTGCCCTCGGCAGGATCTGGTAGATAGTCAGGCTTCTCAGCCTTTTTCATTTATAGATGTCTGTACTCAGACATGATAGCTTCCGCTTGTGCTTTGATTTGTATGCTCTGAATGTTGGGTCGTGAGACCCCTGTTTGTAATATCTCGCTCCTCGGAGCCTATTGAATAAATACTTGAGTCGTAGAGTCATGTTGTGATGCCATGTTGTATTTGCACATATCGAGCATATTGTGTGTATGTTATTGAAATGCTTGGTATGTGTGGGATCTGACCATCTAGTTGTTTATCTTTAGTAGCCTCTCTTACGGGGAAATGTCTCCTAGTGTTTCCACCGAGCCATGGTAGCTTGCTACTGCTCCGGAACACTTAGGCTGGCCGGCATGTGTCCTTCTTCGTTCCTGTGTCTGTCCCTTCGGGGAAATGTCACGCGATGAATACCGGAGTCCTGTTAGCCCGCTACAGCCCGGTTCACCGGAGTCCTGCTAGCCCAGTGCTACAGCCTGGATTCACTCGCTGATGACCGACACGTTCGATGCTGGGTCATGGATGCCTGTCCCTGTAAGTCTGTGCCACTTTGGGTTTACGACTAGCCATGTCAGCCCGGGCTCTTTATCATATAGATGCTAGCGACACTGTCATATACGTGTGCCAAAAGGCGCAAACGGTCCCGGGTAAAGGTAAGGCGACACCCGTGGGAATACCGTGCGTGAGGCCGCAAAGTGATATGAGGTGTTACATGCTAGATCGATGTGGCATTGAGTCGGGGTCCTGACACTGTTGTTCTCCTACAAAACTCTACGCTCAGAGGCCCAACAGATTCTACAAGAAATAAAGTTGCATAGTAGACATCAGAAATGCAATTAGACTGGAAGTTAGTATTAGTAGTTAAATTATATTGTGTATGTAAGTTTGGACTACCTATGATATTAGTAGTAGTAGTTAGTATGTTATTTTGAACTACCTACGAATATATGATGCAACTTGTCTTGTTTAAGAGATCACGTGTTTTAACAATTTTAGCAACCCATGGAAACCATGTGTGAACAATCATTGTTTTAATAGATATCCTATTCTAACAACTTTTATTTGTCTTTGTCTGACTTTTGGCAACATGCCAGTGGCAGCTAGGACCCATTTTTGGACACATCTTGTATTTGTCTAAATTTTAACAACTTGTCTTTGCCTTTGTGTGAATTTTGGCAACATCTATATTTGTCAGTTTGGAAATTGTGTTTAGCATTTTGCTTCACGTTCCTGTGGCACTTATCATACATTTTTGGCAACACTTGTTGGGCAATGTTAGTAGCACATTCAGATCCATTTTTGGCAACATCCATGCTGGTAAAACTGCATTGAGATGCTGCCATATTCAGATCCATTTTTGGCAGAACATAACTTCATCAGGTGAATTTAAACATAACATAAATGAAGAGGAAATGTATTTAAACAGGACATAACTTCATCAGGTGCATTACATTACATAACATAACACTTGTAGTTATTCAGGTGCAGTACTTCACATTAGCAGGCAATTTTAACTTAAGTAGCATCATTACAGTCATCAGAATATGCACCCATTGTTGGGAAACGTTGCATGGAAAACAAAAAAAAATTCAACGCACACGCAAGATCTATCCATGGGGATGCATAGAAATGAGAGGGAGAGAGTGTGTCTACGTACCCTCATAGACCGTAAGCGGAAGCGTTTAGTAACGCGGTTGATGTAGTCGAACTTCATTGCGCTCCAACCGATCAAGTACCGAACGTACTGCAACTCCACATTCAGCACACGTTCAGCTCGATGACATCCACGCCTTCTTGATCCAGCAAGATGGCAAGGTAGTGGATGAGTTCTGGTAGCATGACGTCATGATGATGGTGATGGTTATGCTACCTCCGCAGGGCTTTGCCAAATCACTATGAAAATATGACCGACGGTGTAAATGGTGGAGTGGTGCGCTGCACACAGCTAAACAATTGTCGTGGTTATGTGTGGCACCCCCTTCCACATATATATAGGTGGGGGAAACGGGAGAGGCCAAGGGGCACCCCAAGTAGGGCCAAATCCTACCTGGGGACTTCCCCAAACCGCGCCCCCTTTCCATATATGAGTGCGGGAGGAAGGCAGGGGAAGGAGGAGCCCCCCCTTTCCTTTCTCTCACGAGGAGGGAAAGGTAGGAGGGGCCACCCCTCCCCTTTCCTTCCCCTAGGGATGGCCTGCCAAGGAGAGGGGTGCACTATCCCACTAGCCCCTAGTGGGCTGATTTGTCCCATCCTTTGGCCCATTAGCCCCATACACTTACCGGGGGTGTCCGGAACCCCTTCCAGCGACCCGCTGACTACCCGGTGCAGTCTGAAACTCTTCTGGTGTCCGAATACCATCGTCCTATATATAAATCTTTACCTCTAGACCATTTCGAGACTGCTCGTCATGTCTGTCATCTCATCCGGGGCTCTGAGCAAATTTTTTTCACCAAATCATATAACTCATATAACACTATGTCGTCAATGAACGTTAAGAGTGTGTGGACACTGCGGGTTCCAGAACTATGTAGCATGACCGAGACACCTCTCCGGTCAATAACCAATAGCGGACCTGGATGCCCATATTGGTTCCTACATAGGTACATCGGTCGAACCGTTATGACAACATACGTAATTCCCTTTGTCCATCGGTATGTTACTTGCCCAATATTCGATCGTCGATATCTCTATACCTAGTTCAATCTCGTTACTGGCAAGTGTCATTACTCATTCCATAATACATAATCTTGCAACTAACTCATTAGTCACTTTGCTTGCAAGGCTTCTTATGACGTGTATTGCCGAGAGGGCCCAGAGATACCTCTCCGATACTCGGAGTGGCAAATCCTAATCTCGATCTATGCCAACTCAACAAACACCTTCGGAGATACCTATAGAGCATACTTATGATCACCCAGTTACGTTGTGACGTTTGATAGCACACAAGGTATTCCTTCGGTATCCGGGAGTTGCATAATCTCATAGTCGAAGGAATATGTATTTGTCATCAAGAAAGCGACAGCAATAAACTGAACGATTAATATGCTAAGCTAACGGATGGGTCTTGTCCATCACATCATTCTCCTAATGATGTGATCTCGTTATCAAATGATAACACATGTCTATGGTTACGAAAGCTTGACCATCTTTGATCAACGAGCTAGTCTAGTAGAGGCTCACTAGGGACACAACATTTGTTTATGTATCCACACATGTATTTAAGTTTCTGATCAATACAATTCTAGCATGAATAATAAACCTTTATCATGAATAAGGAAATATAAAATAACAACTTTTGCCTCTAGGGCATATTTCCTTCAGCCTCCCACTTGCACTAGAGTCAATAATCTAGTTCACACCGCCATGTGATTAACACCCATAGTTCACATCGCCATGTGACTAATACCCAAAGAGTTTACTAGAGTCAATAATCTAGTTCACATAGGCATGTGATTAGCACTCAGAGAGTACTAAGTTGTGATCATGTTTTGCTTGTGGGAGAAGTTTAGTCAATGGGTCTGCCACATTTAGAGGCGTATGTATTTTGCAAATTTCTATGTCTACAATGCTTTGCATGTAGCTACTCTAGCTAATTGCTCCCATGTTCAATCCATATCCGGATTGAGACTTGGAGTCATGCGGATCGGTGTCAAAAGCTTGCATTAACGTAACCCTTTACGACGAACTCGTTATCACCTCCATAACCGAAACATTTCCTTAGTCCTTTTTAGTTATCTATGGATAGTTTTGACTGTTGTACAGTGATCTACTCCTGGATCACTATTGTACCCCCTTGCTAGACTCATGGCAAGGCGCACAATAGGTTTGGTACACATCATGGCATACTTCATAGAACCTATGGCTGAGGCATAGGGAATGACTTTCATTCTCTCTCTATCTTCTACCGTGGTCATGTTTTAAATCTTACTCAGCTTCACACCTTACAATACAGGCAAGAACTCATTTGAATGATCCATTTTGAACTCCTTCAAAATCTTGTCAAGGTATGTACTCATTGAAAGTCTTATCAAGCATCTTGATCTCACTAGTACAACGAGGTGCTATACAAACGGTTTTTAACCCCTTTCCGCGACGGCATCCAGAACCGTCACCTAGTGAGTGTGGGCGATAGGGGGGTCCTTCCCACATGACCCAGAAACCGTCGGGGATATGCCCTCCTGGCACACATGCTCGGCAAAATGAGGTTGTGTGCGACCGCCGAGCGAGCAAATACGGTTATACGTACATTAGTGCTCAAAAAATACAATTATATAGGCAAAATCATTTCCGGTCGTAAGTACCTCCCACAAAGTCTGTCCCGTCTAAATGTTTCCATTGACATATACATCCCACACAGTCGATGCAAGGAAAACGTTTCCGTTTGTAGGTACATCACACATAATTTTCCCCATTAAATCATTTGTGATAGCGTTCCCATCATACACAATATTAACAATTTTATCATTTGCGTTATTGAATGCATCACACATGATGCATAGAAGAAACTGTGTGGCAAATGCTATCCATCACTGTCAGGACCCTGATCCTAAGTCACACCGATCTAGCATGTAACACATCATATTACATTGCGGCCTCACGCACGGTATTCCCACGGGTGCTACCTTACCTGGCCCGGGACTATTTGCACCTTTTGGCTCACATATATGATAGTGTCGCTAGCATCCACATGACAAAGAACCCGGGCCGACATGACTAGTCATAAACCCAAGGTGGCGCTAACTTACAGGGACAGTCATACATGACCCAACAACGAACGTGTCGATCAACAACGTCTGAACCCAAGTCGAAGCAAGCTACAGGGACTTAAAGGAACAACGTGTGACATTTCCCCAAAGGGGCAGACACATGAACAAAGAAGGACACATGCCGGCCAGCCTAAGTGTTCCGGAGCAGTAGCAAGCTACCATGGCTCAGCGGAAGCACTAGGAGACATTTCCTGGTAAGAGATGCTACCAAGAATAAACAACTAGGATGTCGGATCCCGCACATACCAAGCATTTCAATAATCATACACATAATATGCTCGATATGCGCAAATACAACATGGCATCACAACGTAACTCTACAACTCAAAGTATTTGTTAAATAGGCTCCGAGGAGCCAAGTATTACAAACATGGGTCTCCTGACCCAACATTCAGAGCATACAAGTTAAAAGCACATGCGGAAGCTTAACATGTCTAAGTACAGACATCTACAAATGAAAAAGGCTGAGAAGCCCGACTATCTACCAGATCCTGCCGAGGGCACAAGATCATAGCTGAGGTAACAAGCTAAACGTCGAAGTCCATGCGGTACTACTAGCGAGACTGAAGTCTCTCTGCAGATACATAAATTAAGCAAATGTGAGTACAAATATACGCAGCAAGACTTACATTAGAACTAACTACATATGCATCATTATCAATAAAAGGGATGGTGGGGTTTAACTGCAGCAAGCCAGATTTGACTCGGTGGCTATCCTGAACTACGACCGCAAGTAACTCTTTTGAGGTGGCGCACACGTGTCCACATATTCACCATATCAATACACCACTATGGATTTGCTCCCGTCTCCCTATGAGAACGTCATCCATAGCACTCACACTTATCTTGCGTATTGTAGAGTATCCACTTTCACTTGTCTATGAACTGTATAGGCAACCCAGAGGTCCTTTACCGCGGACGCGGCTATTCGAATAGATGATGTTAACCCTGCAGGGGTGTACTTCTTCACACACGCTCTCGCAACTTATCGCCATGTACATGTCATGTATCTCCGCAACCTTCAAGCGGAAGCCTGGCAAGGGTGTCGGCCACGACCTGACTAACCACACAAGTCTCTAGTCCAGGTTTATCGCCTATTCAGGTTCCATCCACAAGGAGTCCGGCCGAAGTTTCCACATACGGCCCTGAACGATGTGTACATGGTTCGACGACACCAAACGGGCACCCGGCATACCCGGCCACGTGCCTACTGCATCACAGCCCACCCCTCGGGTCAGCACTGCGCACGGCCTCCAGCATACTACAAACACGAGAAACTACTTGCAACTCCTAGACAGAGAACAAGGGTGGCTAATAAGTCGAGAGGGTCAATTAAGGATCCCAATTATTGGTAGTAGCTGTTCATGGATCACAAACACAGAACTCACTTCCTGAGGACAGCTTCAATGAGACAACCCACCATGTACTCCTACATGGCCTCTCACCGCTACCTTTACCAAATCGTGTTCACACACTTAGCTCACACACAGTAGGACATGTTCATCACCATTCCAATTCATTCCTGATGAATCAGACCTGACTCAACTCTAAGCAGTAGCAGGCATGAGAAGCAAACATGAATGAGTACGCACATCAGGGCTCAAGCAACTCCTACTCATGCTAGTGGGTTTCATCTATTTACTGTGGTAATGACAGGTCATGCAGAGGAAAAGGGATTCAACTACCACAGCAAGTAACAGATGAATCATTGTTGTCCTAATGCAGTAAAAGAGAGCAGGAGCGAGAGAGTGGGATTGTATCAGAATGAACAAGGGTTTTTTTCTTGCCTGGCACTTCTGAAGATAGTATAGTTCTTCATCGGTGTCATCTATCTCATTGTCGGAACGTCGTCTACTGAGAGGGGACGATTACTGACAAACAAGGAAGAACACAATCAATGCAATGCTCAATATGATGCATGATCATGACATGGCAAAATGAGTGTGTTGGGCTAATGCAACTACAATCAGATGGATTTGGGTCATTTTGAACCAAAGGTTCAATACCAAACTCAACATATGAATTTAATTAGTGCCTTATCATGTTTTGCACTAAACAACAAGGTTAAGTTGTTTAAACATGCATGAAACCAGTACAGATGGATAGATTGGAATTTTCTGATCATTTTTCATGTATAAATTATTTTATTTGGAGCTATAGATTAATTTCTATTATTTTTAGAAGTTTAAATCATTTCCTGGAATTTCTTGAATTAAATTTAATCCAAAAAAATGAGTTATTGCGTCAGCATTGCGTCACTGTGACATCAGCAGGTTAATAGACTGGGTACAGGTAAATCGCGATGTGTGGGGTCCACACGTCAGTGACACAGGGTTGGTTAGTGTCGCTGGCAGGTGGGCCTGGTCAACGACCACATCAGCAAGGTCAACGCTGGCGTGTGGGTCCCGCTGGGTTTTAAACTAACCTAAACAGAAATAAACTGGGTTTAATTAGGGCGTGGGCCCAAGTGTCAGTGAGCTAGGGGGTTAGTTAGGGCGTCATTAGCAACTAATGACTCGGCCACGCTAGCCGCACCGGCGGTTAGCCGCCGGCGACCAAACAGAGCGGCGGAGGTGCTCGGGATCGCTTCCCCAACGCCCAAACGATGAGCTGAGGGCAGCTATGGGGAGCTGAAGCTCACCCTCATCCACCGCGGCAAGAGGCAACAGCAGGGACGGCCGGAGCTCGCCGGAAACAAGCTCGGGGCGGCGCCGGCGTTCGGGTGAGCATGGTGATGCGGATGCAGAGGCCTTGAAAGCGCGTGCGTGACCCCTACAGCGGCTACATGAGATAGCGAGTGTGTTGGACACGACGCCTGGACCAAAAGTTCGCCTGGGTTGTGTCAGGCGAAAGGGGCGCGGCGGCTACAGCATGCAAAACCAAAAACGGAGAGGGGGAGGATGATCAGCAGCTCACGATGAACACGACGAACGAGTCGGCGAGCTCGAGGAGGGGCTGATGAGGACGGGAGGTCACCGGCGATCTCGGTGGCTGAACGACGAAGACAAGGTCAGGGTGGTTCCATCGAGGCGCACGAGCGCTCGGGGCTTGGGCGAGACGACATAGCGGACGACGTCGAAGCTCTCGGAGACGGCGACAGCTAGCGAGGGGGCAACGGTTGCTGCGAGCTTCACAGCGGCTAGCGCTCGACAGCGTTGGCCATGGCGAACAGAGGGGAGGGAGAGGGCGAGGGGAAGGAGTGAGGTGTCCTGAGGGGTCGGGCGTCTTCGCGGCATGCGAAGGGAGCTCGAAAGCGCCTTAGTGGCAAGCAGGAGGTGGCTAGGGCAGCACGCACAGCCGACAGGCAGCTGTCTGCCTGCTCTGGCAGGAGGTGGGCGGTGACTGGCACCGTGGGGAAGTGGGCCGCACAGTGCTGGGCCGGCTGGGGTGCCAGATGGGCTGCAAGTGAGTTATCTGTCTTCTTCTTATTTTTATTTCTCTTTTCTATTACTTCTGCAACTTCAGGGCTTTATTAAAAATACTTAAACAAACTCAAAAATCATGAAACTGCTCAGGCCCACAGTTTGGAATATTTCCAATAGTAAACATTTTAGTTCATGATTATTTGGACATTTAAAATATTTTATAGCATTTAAATTCCCAAATGCAAATAGCATATGATTTAATTCAGTGATACAATGATGTCCTAGAAAACTGTGCACCATTTTTGTCAGAGGTTCTAGACCAAAGCAAAGATGATGAACATTTTAGAAGGGCATTTCAGGTTCATTGAAAAAGTATTTTAGTAACCCTAGTTGATTTAAGTGGTGCTGGGGGTTTCTGTCATCCCCATTTCCAAATTTCTGGGAAATTTAAACATGATGCAGGGATGCTTAAGCAGTGAGAGACAAGGCCTAAGCTTGGGTTGTGACAATTCACCCCCACTAAACAAGAATCTCGTCCTGAGATTCAAGCGTAGGGTAAGGTGAAGGGGGACGCAACTAACACAATCTTCACGATCCAGGTTGCACTTCGTAAGAACGTTGATTCGATCACCATCTTTGTCTTGATGTCTTGTTCTGAGAACTTAAACCAACATGGCAACAAGAGGAAAGGGAAAACTCTAGAAGGATCAATCTCCTCGAAGATCGAACAACTTAGGATCAACTCACGGGGTGAGTCATTGAAACCTCTCTCGAGCTATGACACGAAGCATACATCTAGAGGGATGGAGTGACGCAGATGACAGAGGTTCACTAGGTAGAAAACAATTCCACACTTAATAAGGTGGTGAATGGTTGTCAATGTAGCGAGGAGTTGAGTTGTCATGATACCATAACGAGACACCTTAGAGGAGGCGACTCATAGAATTATTACCTTAAGTGGCAGGAAGAAGTACTTTTGATATAGAAATCATTGAGACTCTTTATAGCAGCCTAAGGCAATTCACCAACAATCGTTTGGTAGGGTGCGAAGGAATGGCATACCCAGACTAGAATGGATGATGTGGATTACCTTGTTGAAGACAATGCTAATGTCTACTACACAACCTTCTTCCACTACTAGGAAAACCCTTATAGATAGAAGTTTACCAGTAGTGTTTCTTTGTGACCCAACGCTACTAGTACTTAGTAGTAGCGCTGGCTAGAAAGAGTGCTACTGGTATATGTTAGCAGCAGTGCTTGTTTCCTAAACCCACTCTACTGCTAAGTGTAACACACCACAATGTCTGATCACAAAATATTAGCAGTGCTCGTCGCCCAACCAACGCTACTGTTAGTTTTGGATCTATAACGCTTGTTGATATAAACGCGCTACTGCAAGCTGCCATAGCAGTAGCGTGTTATTTTGGCCCGTGCTATAGGTAGTGCACCACCAGCCGTAGATATTTTGCTTGTTGCCATAGCAGTAGCGTGCATAGGAGACCCACGCTACTGCTATGCCCGCTAGCCACCTACCACCTTTCCCCTCCTTCCTCCCCTTTCTTCTTCCTCCCCCTTCCCTTTCTCCCCCTTTCCTTGCACCTTGCTTGTTCCAATTCTCCCCCTCCACCACCCCTCCATTAGAGCCCTCCCTTCCCCTCTTCTTTGCCCTTCCATCACCCCCTCTTCTTTGCCCCTCCACCACACCCATCTTCTTTTCCCTCCACCACCACCCCTCCATTAATGCCCTCCCTCCCCCTCTTCTTTGCCCTCCACCACCCCTTCCATTAATGCCTTCCCTCTTCCCCTCTCCCTCTCCTCCCACTCTCACCCTCTCCTCCTCTCCCTCCATTAATGCCCTCCCTCCCCCTCTTCTTTTCCCTCCACCACCCCCTTCCATTAATGCCTTCCATCTTCTCCTCTCCCTCTCCTCCCCTCTTCTCTTCTCCTCTCCCTCTCCTCCCACTCTCTCCCTAGCTAGCTAGCTAGTTAGAGATATATACCTATAGAGCTACTAGGTAATTAAGAAGAAAGGTGCTCGATGTCCCTCTCGACACATAGGTGAGCAAAAAAAGTGTTTGTGTGGATAGGACCGAAACTATATATGTATGGGCGATATGAGAATATACCGAATTGTGTGTGGCATAATTTGAGTTGCCTACATTGTGTATTTGATGAAATAATGTGGGTGACATGAGTTGCCTATGTTTTGCCGAAATGTCGATTCAATTCTGTTTCGGTGAATTTCGGGCATGCATACTCAATATGTCCTATGTTTAGGGAAGGTCATGCCGAATTTTTGTATGAATTTGATCCATGCATGCATATATACGTGGTTATAATATTTGCTCCGCCTGCAGGTGATCATGAAGGTCAATGGAAGGATGGTGGAAAGATACTGGCAATCCGTTGTGGATGACATGTATGAAAAAAGACTGAGGGATGTTTTATGTCCGTGTTGAAAATGCAAAGGAAGAGTCAGGCTCGACCCCTTTGAGGGTGGTAAATTAAAGCACACCTGCTCATGCATGGTTTCATGCAAGGCCATACTCGATGGATAAGTGAAGAATATGATGATGACGATGAGGAGGAGGACGTCGACGGGGCAGGAAATAACGACATGGGGACACCAGACGAAGAGATGACCGATTATGTGCCCGAAGAGGATGACGGCCTCGGAAATGTCGATGGCGAAGAGGTAGTTCAAGGCGGAGAAGACGCGGACATGCCATCGTATTCGTCGCTACTGAGTTTAGCCATGTGGGACCCGCATGTTCGAGACCTGCTTTGCAAGAAGACGACTAGCGACAGAGCTGCTTCTAGAGAGGAGGCCAAACTGGCGCAACTAGAGGTAGACTCGATGACTCCTTTGTATGATGGTTGCAACAATCTTGAGGTGACCCGCTTGAGTTTCACACTAGAACTTCTAAAGATGAAGGCAAAAAACAAATGGACAGATACAAGCCTGGATGAGCTTCTGAAGTACCTAAAGAAGGTTCTTCCCACGAGAAGCCTGTGTCCTACTGGTGTCGACGAGGCAAAGAAAATCGTGTGCCCTCTTGATCTGCCACATATTAGATATCATGCATGCATCAATTATTGCATCATATATCGGAATGAGCATGTGGGAAAAACCATCTATCCAAAGTGCAATGCTTCACGATATAAAAAGGCCGGAAATAAAGCTTCACAGAAAGTTCTATGGTATTTTTCGATCACTCCGCGTCTACAGTGGTATTTCATAGATCCTAAGGAAGCAAAGCTTATGCGCTGGCACGAGGAGAGGGTGAAGCCAGATGACGGAGATGAACCGAAGCTGAGACACCTCGCAGATGCTAGCCAGTGGAGAGCATTAAATGCTAAATTTGAATTTTTCGCAAATGATCCAAGGAACATCGTGCTTGGCGCTAGTAGTGATGGAATGAATCCATTTGGAAACCAGAATACCAATCATAGCACATGGCCTGTGTTTGTACGGATGTACAACCTCCCCCCTGGTTGTGCATGAAGGAAAAATACATACACATGGCTATGCTTATTCAAGGGCCAAGACAACCGGGAAATGATATAAATCTGTATCTCGGGTTACTGAAAGAGGAGTTACACACCTTATGGACAACACTGGCCAAGACATGGGATGCAAGAAAAGGAAAGTATTTCTACATGAGAGCCGCGCTGATGACGACGGTGCAGGACTATCTCGGTTACGGCTATCTCTCCGGCCAGGTGTGCCACGGATATTGCGGATGCATGAGGTGCATGGATGATAGAACTTCTCTGCAGCTATCGAAAGATGGCGGGTCTTTGAAAATCGTGTACATGGAGCATCGAAGATGGATCGAGAAGGATGACCCATGGAGAAATCGTGGAGATCTATTCAATGGTAAGGCTGAGCATCGAGGTCCTCCATGTAAGCGTAGCGGTGCAGAAATATATGAGTTATTGAAGAACTGGGAAGAGTCCCCTCGCCGGGAAAGACGAAGAAAAAGGCGCCGGAGCCCCTGCTGAAGATATGGAAGACGAGATCTGTTTTCTGGGACTTGGAATACTGGCCCATACTCAACACGCCTCATAGCCTTGATCAAATGCATATCACAAAAAATATCCTTGAGAGTTTGCTTGGAACATTGATGAACATGCCGGAGAGGACCAAGGATGGGCCGAAGGCAAGAAAAGACTTGGAATTATTGAAAATTAGGAAAGATCTTCAAATGCCCGGTAAAAGGTCGTTAGAGGAGATCGAGACGGAGACGGAGACGGAAGATAGGGGCAAAAAAGTAAACGAAAAGGAAGAACAATATTGCCCTCCCTCTTGCTTCACCTTAGATCCGAAGGAGGTCGATCAATTGTTCAAGTGCCTTGCCGGAATCAAAGTTAGTTCCAGATACTGTGGGAAAATAAGCAGATATCTGGACACTAAGAAAAAAAGGTTCAGTGGGATGAAGTCTGTAACGCCCCGGATCTAACGCGCCAGGTGTCTGTCAGTTATTCGCCGTCGTTGCCATGTCGTTGCCATGTCATTTGCTTGCATGTTGCATTTTATCATGTCATCATGTGCATTTCATTTTGCATACGTGTTCGTCTCATGCATCCGAGCATTTTCCCCGTTGTCCGTTTTGCAATCCGGCGCTCCTATGCCCTCCGGCGTTCCCCTTTTGTCTCCTGTTGTGAGTGGGTGTTAAACTTTCTCGGAATGGCCCGAGGCTTGCCAAGTGGCCTTGGTATACCACCGGTAGACCGCCTGTCAAGTTTTGTGCCATTTGGAGTTCGTTTGATACT
Organism: Triticum aestivum; assembly: GCF_018294505.1. Lineage (NCBI taxonomy): Eukaryota > Viridiplantae > Streptophyta > Magnoliopsida > Poales > Poaceae > Triticum > Triticum aestivum. The sequence goes on from NC_057801.1 coordinate 65,048,767, forward strand.
CCAACGGTTAACCGGGTAACCGTAAAGCCCCCTTCTCCTTGCAGCCCAACACCCCTTCCAAAGTGGCCCAAAACCCATCTAACTCCCCTCCATGCTCTCGGTCGTTCGATCACGATCGTGTGGGCGAAAACCGCTCCTCATTTTGACTCTCCTAGCTCCCCCTACCTATAAAACTAGCCCCTCCCACGAAATTCGCGGATGAATTCACACATCAAACCCTAGCCCCTTCTTCCTCCGCGCGCCGGACATGTCCGCCCGGCGCCGGACATGTCCAGCCGCCACCCCCTCCGTGAATCGCGCAGTGCCACGTGTCCTCCGCCGCCGTCCCCGCGCCGCCGGCCCGCGGAGCCCATCCGGGGCACGCGCGGGCCCAGATCCGGCGCCGCCCGGCCCGTCCGTCCCCGCCGCCTCGCGCCTCGCCGCCGGCCGCCACCGCGGGCGCCGCGCGCCGCCCGGCCGCGCCCCGTCGCCTCCCGCGCCGGCCCGGATGTGCCCTCCGCCGCTGTTGCACCGTCGCCGCCGCCTCGGCTCCTCCCGAGCGCCCGGCCCCGTGCGCGCCATCCCTGGCCGCCCTTCGCCGGCAACCGCTGCCGCCGGTTGCCCCAGGCGCCGCCGTGGCTCCCCCGCGCCGCCCGGAGCCCGCAGGCCCCGCGCGCCGCCGACTGCGCCCTTCCCCGCAACCCTCCGGCCTCCTCCTCCTCCTCCCGCAGCTCCGGCGAACGTTCTCCGGTGATCCTCGAGCTCCACGCCCCGATCTGGATCCAGCCCGAAGGTTGACTTTCCCCCCTCTGAAATATTGCTAAGTCCCCAGTCTGTGTAATTTTCATGCCATGTTCGTCATGCCGTATCTCTGGATCCGTAGCTCCGTTTTGTGCGTGTAAGATGTCAAATTGTTCGTATCGATGAGTACATCATTTCATTACATTGCATCATATTAATTTGAGCTCATCGTGATGCCTGAATCTTCGTTGTAAGAGTGCTTCATAATGTTTTCTGCTGTCTGTTAACAGAACGAGCTCATTTGTCATTTTTGCCATGATTAATGTGTGCATCCTATGAGGTTGATGTCTACATGTGTTTTGATCTATGAAATGTCTTCTTTACAGAGGTGCTTACCATGTATTTTTGTGATCAATGTGGTGACTAGCACAAGCATGCAAACTAGGCATCGTAATGTTGCTGATTTTAGTCCCTGTTCTGCTGTTATTTTGATGCCATGTAAACTTGTTGCTACAGAGAGATCCATGCATAATTTGAGATACTTCAGTAAGGATGTTTTGAACATATGGTTATGCTCTATCCATTCGTGCCTCTGGTTGCAATTATGGAGTAGTTTAGCATGTCATTTTCGTGCTCTACTTTTGCTTCAAAATGTTTCCTGGCAGATTGTTTACATGTTATTCAATTTTGCCAAGGTTGCTATAGTTGATCCTTGCATGCTATGAACTTGTTCTTGCCTTGGTTTGGTTACATAAACATGTATTCTTGATGATGCTATGCTTATCTTGTCATGCAATGACTTGTGGTGAGTGAATCGAGCTTGTTAAGTAGTGTACTTGATGTTGCTGTTTTGCTAGGCTGAATCGGTTATTTCGTGATGCTATATAAACATGTTGCTACTAATCATTCTATGCATAATATGGAGAATATCATTAAACATGTTTTGTTCTACATGTCATTCTCTATCCATCCATACCCTTGGTAGAATTTATAGCTTGCTATAGATTGTTCATATCTTGCTCCAAAGTTGCTAAATGATGTTGCTGTCAGCCTGTTAACATGAAGTTCAGTTTTGGCCATGTGTTTTCCTAGTGATCCGTGCACCCTATGAACTTGCTCTTGCCTTTATTAGCTTCATAAACATGTCTTCTTACTGTTGGTTGCCTTGCCATGCCATGTATTGATCTGTAGTGAGTGGTTCAAGCTCACCAACATGCCTACTTATTGTTGTTCCTGCCATGTATGAATCTGTCATATAACTTGCCATGTTTACATGGGTGCTATCATATCTTCTGATCCTTTTTTGCTCTTGGTCAGTAAGGGACTTTTGTTATATGCAATTAGTAGATTCATGCCATGCCTATGTTTGCCATGATATGTTCCTGTAACATGTTGTTTGATAGCCCTAAACATTGCAACCTGATGTTATTTCCTGATATGTCTGAAACTGTTAATATATGCAATCTTACCATGTCTTTTGAGCATGATCTAGTGATTTCTGGAGATAGCTCAGTGTTCATGTTTTGTTATGCTTTACCTGTATATCATGACCATGCCTTTTGTTTTCATATTGAGATGCTGTAGCATATTGTTTTGATGCTTGCAATATGCCTAGTTGCTGTCTTGGACAGATTGTTGCTATAACTTGTATAGAGTGTGTGTGTTGAACCGTTGCTCCGTTTTGAGTGTGCTCTATATGAAACTTGCTTAGTTTTGCATGTAGCTTCATATTATCATGTTGCATCCTTGTTTTGAGGTGTTTGCTTGATGTTTGGGTGCATTTTGCATAAATGCCATGTTTAACTTGTTTTGCTCATATCTTCTAGGCCGTAGCTCCGAATCTAATGAACTTTATATGTAACTTGACTAGAATCTCGTGTAGATCGTCTTGGTGCATCTTAACTTGCGGTTTAACAACTTGAACATAAGGTTTATTCAGATCTGGACCAATTTCGAAATTTGCATATGAGGACTTACCGAAATTGTTATATGTTGTTTCCGGCCTCATTTAAACTTGCCTTGATGTGTTGCTCTTGTTCGCATCATTTCTTGCCATGAGTAGCTTCATGTAGCTCCGTCATGCATCATGATTGTTTGTGCATCATGCCTTGTTCATGTGTGGTGTGTTTACCATGTTCTGTGCTCCTTTTCGATAGTTCCTGTTTCGTTGCGATCGTGAGGATGTGTTCGTCTACGTGTGGTTCGTCTTTGTTGCTTCATCTTCTTCATGGACTCGTTCTTCTTCCTTACGGGATTTCAGGCAAGATGACCGCTACCCTGGATCTCACTACTATCATTGCTATGCTAGTTGCTTCGTTCTATCGCTTTGCTGCACTGCCTATCTTTTGCTCATCAAGCCTCCCAAATTGCCATGAACCTCTAACCTTTGACACCCTTCCTAGCAAACCGTTGCTTGGCTATGTTACCGCTTTGCTCAGCCCCTCTTATAGCGTTGTTAGTTGCAGGTGAAGTTGAAGATTTCTCCATGGTGGACAGGATTTTGGTTGGGATATCACAATATCTCTTATATTATTAATGCATCTATATACTTGGTAAAGGGTGGAAGGCTCGGCCTTATGCCTGGTGTTTTGTTCCACTCTTGCCGCCCTAGTTTTCGTCATACCGGTGTTATGTTCCCGGATTTTGCGTTCCTTACGCGGTCGGGTGATTTATGGGACCCCCTCAACAGTTCGCTTTGAATAAAACTCCTCCAGGAAGGCCCAACCTTGGTTTTACCATTTGCCTCACCACCACCTACTTTTCCCTTGGGAGTAATTAACCCGAGGGTCATCTTTATTATAGCCCCCTCGGGCCAGTGCTTGTCTAAGTGTTGGTCCGAACTAGAGCCCTTTGCAGCGCCCCCTCAGGGAAACTTGAGGTCTGGTTTTAGTTGTACGGATTGCTCATCAGGTGTTGCCCTGAGAACGAGATATGTGCAGCTCCTATCGGGATGTCGGCGCATCGGGCGGTCTTGCTGGTCTTGTTTTACCAATGTCGAAATGTCTTGTAAACCGGGATTCCGAGTCTGATCGGGTCTTCCTGGGAGAAGGTCTATTCCTTCGTTGATCACGAGAGCTTATCATGGGCTAAGTTGGGACACCCCTGCAGGGTATAATCTTTCGAAAGCCGTGCCTGCAGTTATTGGCAGATGGGAATTTGTTAATGTCCGGTTGTAGATAACTTGACACCTGATCCGAAATAAAACGCATCAACCGCGTGTGTAGCCGTGATGGTCTCTTCTCGGCGGAGTCCGGGAAGTGAACACGGTTTCTTGGGTTATGTTTGACGTAAGTAGGAGTTCAGGATCACCTCTTGATCATTGCTAGCTTCTCGACCGTTCCGCTTGTTCTCTTCTCGCTCTCATTTGCGTATGTTAGCCACCATATTTGCTTAGCCGCTGCTGCAACCTCACCACTTTACCCCCCTTCCTTACCCCTTCAAGCTTTGCTAGTCTTGATACCCATGGTAATGGGATTGCTGAGTCCTCGTGGCTCACAGATTACTACAACAACAGTTGCTGGTATAGGTTTACCCAATGATCATGACGCGAGAGGGATGCTTGCTTGCGTTGAGTTCTTCTTCTGCTTCTTCGATCAGGGGAAAGGTTCCAGGTCGGCAGCCGGGCTAGCAGGGTGGATGTCGTTTGAGCTTCTATTTGTGTTTCATCCGTAGCCGGATGTTGATCTTATGTATGATGATGTTGTATTCGTGTGGCATTGTATGCCTCTTGTATGTATCCCCATCTATTATGTAATGTTGATGTAATGATATCCACCTTGCAAAAGCGTTCCAATATGCGGGTCTATCCTTGGTGGGACCTTCGAGTTCCTTTTGGATAGGGTCGCATATTGGGCGTGACAAAGTCTCACGACTGTCATGTGATGATGACGCAGTTACTCCAGGTTGCACTTAGAGGGATTATGGACATACATGTGCGTGAGACGCTTACTGACCTATGCCACTTTTTTTATGCTATCTCTCGAAAGTCGATCAGTGTGAAGCAACTCCATAGGCTACAGGAAGAGATTGTTGTCATACTGAATGAGCTAGAGATGTAATTCCCGCCCGCGTTCTTTGATGTCATGGTGCATCTATGTGTCCACATCGTGGACGACATCATCAACCTAGGGCCGACATTCCTGCATAGCATGATGCCATTCGAGAGGATGAATGGAGTAATCAAAGGATTCGTTCGTAACATGTCCCGTCCAGATGGAAGCATATCCTAGGGATATCTGACCAAAGAGTGCATCTCTTTCTGTGAGAGTTATCTGACCAAAGACCCTGTTGTTAGTTTGCCCGTCAACAAGCACTGTGGAAGGCTCGAAGGCGAAGGTCACACCAACGGTCATAGGGATGTGAATGTGTTACGCTCGGGCCGACAAAACGACCTTGACAGGGCAAACTTAGTAGTGCTACAAACCTAGATGTGCTAGAAGATTTCGTGACACTGCACAAAGAGACCATCTCAAAGAAGTATCGTGACCATGGGGTGCACAGGACGGACGCTGAAATTATTAGAGAGCACAACTCCACTTTCTTGCGTTGGTTCAAAGAGCGAGTTCTGGCTAATCCCCCGGAAGAGGGTGTCCGAACGGAACACTCATATACGCCTTAGCACATGGCCCCTCGACCAACCTCGCGACTTATCAAGCATACGATATCAACGGATACACGTTCTACACGCAGGAGAAAGATAAAAACAGTGATGACCAAAACTCAGGGGTGACGATGGAAGCCATGACCGGGAATGTAATTGAAAGATATTACGGAAGGGTCGAAGAGATATGGGACCTTAACTACCCTGGATAACATAACGCGATGATGTTCTATGTCAGATGGGCTAAAAATGTACACCGAGAAAACCGACATTTCACTACCATGTGTATACCCGACTCCGATGACAGCGGTAGCGTCAACGCCATTGCCAAAAATGAGCCATGGGTACACGCTAAACACGTGACACAATGTTTCTTCATAACTGATCCGATCAATCCCAGCCGTCTTTTCGTGAAGACAAGCAAAAGGAGCATCGCCGGAATGGATGGAGTCACGAGGAAGACTATGACTAGTACGGTGATCCGATGAGGGAAGATGATGCTGATGACGATGAAACATATGTCAAAAGAAGAATGAAGACTACATTACCTACGAAAGATCGTAATCCATGGAGAAGGAAAAGTCACAACCATGGGCTCAATTATTCGACAACGAACAAAAGAGGGAAGAAGATCAGTCTGAAGCGTCGTCGTCGCCCAAGCTAACAAACTAATCCCAAAGTTTGTGTGTGTCTAGCTATTTTGTATACCGCCGATAGCGGTCAAATGATGTAAGATATATATTATACTAATTATTATTCGGAGGGTAACAATTGTATATTGCAAAATGAAAGAAATAGAAAAAGAAAAGCGCAAATGAAAGAAAAAGAAAAAGAAAAAGAAAGGAAGTTTTGCAAAATGAAATGAAAAGAAAAAGAAAAAGGAACTAATAAGTTGTGGAAAATGAAATGCAAGAAAAATAAAAAAAGAAAAAAGAAATAAAAAAAGAAAAAGAAAAAAAAAGTTAGCAGTAGCGCGTTTTATCCAGGGAAGCGCTATAGCTAAGAAAAAGGAAAATAAAAAAATAAAGAAAAGAAATAGCAGCCAACACGTGCTATAGCTAAGTTAGCTATAGCACCGGTCTGCTCGATCCCCTCTGACTCTCGCTCACTCGCTCCGCTCGATCCCCTCTGACTCCACCGCCGACACCGCCCCGCCCACGCCGCCGCCGACGCCAGCCCCTCCCCGCCCCACCCTGACCCCCACCCGCTCCGGTATGCCCCCTGCCCCCTCTTCCTTCCCCTCCGACCCAGCCCCCCTCTCTCTCTCTGACCCCCTCCCACTCTCTGCAGATCGGCGACCCCGGCGACCCCGACGCCGGCCACCGACCCCGACCCCTTCAGCGCCTCCCTCCGTGAAGCAGCCGGCGACACCCAGCAACGCCAGCCAGCACTAGATAGGTGCCTTTCCCTCCCCTCCCAAGTGTTAGTTAGCTTAATTTAATTGATGTTAGTGTTAGTTAGCTTAATTTGCTGTTAGTGCTAGTTAGTTAATTGTTGTTAGTGTTAGTGTTAGCCCAGTGATAGTTAGTGTCAATATTGATGCATGTGTGTTGTTGCTATTTTTGCAATTCAGTTAGAGCACACTGTTCAATTAAATATTTTGTGTGCTGCTGCTTAGTTAATTTTTGAAATTCAGTTAGTGTTAATATTGATGCATGTGTGCTGCTGCTATTGATGCATGTGTGTTGCTGCTATTGACAGTAAATTCAGTTAACTAAATCATGCACGATTCAGTTAATTCAGTGTGTGTGTGTGATTATTTGGCTGCTATTGAGATCTTCTATGTAGTGAGATCAGTTTGGCAGCTTATGTTATGGCAAAACATAGCCTGAAATTGATGCATGTGTGCTGCTAAGTGACCTATGTGCTACAAAGATTCATTTCCAAGTGTGCTACTAAATATTGACCTAAGTGACCTGTGTTTTGCCGGAAATGTTGATTCATTTCCATTCCGGCAAATTTTAGGCACTCTATATGTGCACTTTCTAGCAAAGGTCATGCCGAAATTTTCCATGAATTTCGGCATGACTTTGCTAGAAAGTTGGACATATCGAGTGCTTGAGATTTGTCGTGACGGGAATGAACGACAGTTCTGGCAAAACAAAGGTCGTCACTTTTTTTGTCATTATTCACTTTATTATATGAAGCTCGATAATTAAACGACTACGACATTGAACCCTAGGAAACATGACCGACACCGATGAGGCTGGAGGTTGTCACTCCCAATTAGTTTGAGCACACACCTACCTCGATGTTCTGGCGGATCAGGAGAGACAGGAAGCTGGGTGTCCGGACTGCCTTGTCATGACGGATGACGACGGTGGTGGCACCGGCACCGACACTGATGCCACCAACAACACCGGCACTGAGACTGGCGCTGATGATGTTCCTAACTATATCACGGAAGGTGGGACCTCCCAAGCTAGTGAGGGAAAGAAGGAAAAGAGGACATGACGCTGAAATGAGCTCGGCACCGGAAGATTGGTGGTCACGGCGGTGCACCCTGGCGAGTTCGAGCCAATAGAGCCGCGAGAAGTGGCAGCGTGTTACGGCAACCAACTAGCATGCATCCTACGGGATACCGCTAACATCAACACCACAAAAATACGGAAGAATGATCAATTGAAGAAGCTTCTTCTAACTAGGTTGCACGCAAGATTCCTGTTCCCCGGTCATAATGACGAAGTCGACCCATGGGATGATGATGCCATGAAAAAATCAACAACAAAGCCCTAGGGAAGTTCAGCAACACATTGAGCGCTTGGAAAACTAGGGTGAAAAAGGCGATTCAAGTAGACCATGAAACCTACGCCGAGATTGTTGTAGACAATCCGAAAATTACGATAGAGGACTTTGAAAAGTTCAAGGAGACTTGCAATGAAGAAGCTGCCAAGGCCAGGTCGGAGAGAGGCAAGCAGCTGCAGGCAAAGAACATGGGGAACCACCGCCTTGGAAGTCGTGGTTACACGGGAAAGAGGCCTGTGTGGGCTAAGGAGGATGGAGAACGTGAACGTCTGGGGATCCCAGACCCATTGGCTGAGTTCACCGACCAGCAGGAGCACGACTTCATCAGGGCCCGATTCTCGTGGGACCCCAAGAAAAAGATTTTTTTCACCGATGGGCCGACTAGGAAATTCATGAGATTACTGGTAATTATCCTTTTACCACCTTACATATTAGGTTCTGATCAACAAAGTCTACTACATTCTAGTCGCATTTGTTAAATGATTCACTGTCCATTTTGCAGAGAGAGCAACACAAGCTTGCGGCCGAGAGCGACTCGTCGACTCAGTCGACTCAGTTGTCGGCGAAGTACAAGTGGGACACTCCTTTTAACTGGGCCATGAACAAAATGATGGGACACCCGCTCGGCCAGCGGCCGCAATATGGACGTGTGCATGGCACCGGGGATGGGGCCACTTGGAAGTACTATTATAGCGAGGACCCCGAGGCCAAAAGACAGAGAAAGAAGTTCAGTCAAATGACTATCGACGAGAAGGTGGCGCGGGCGATGGAGAAAGCAAAAGTTGAGACCAAAGCTAAGATAATCGCTGCATGTAGATCTGATTTCATGGATGCCTTTACAACCTTGATTCCAACAGTGGTCACATGGGTGCAACAAAATCCAAATGCGCCACCAAGTGAATTTCCCATGACCAGCTTCACCGGGAGCAACTCAATGAACATCGCACCCTTACCTGTACCTAGTATGGCAACCGCACCCGCACCTCCTCCAGCACCTGCTCATGTGCCCAACTCTCACAGCAGCCCTAGCTCCGTCTCTGGCTTGAATGTCGGGCCGTTGACATTGGGTGAGCTCGACGCCCTCACGGTAAATACGCGTCGTCGCACCTTCATCAACTCAACTAATTAATTAATTTTCAATTGCCGTTCTTTTTGGATCTCTAATGCCGCACATATATGTCTTTGTAGGCCGACTCCACTCCGTGCACCCTCCTTTACAACATGAAGTGCGGGTTAGTGGATGTGGGGAAGGGTACTATAGTGAAGCCTAAGGATCGATTGTTTCACCGCCGGCAGATGCCTGATAACGCCTTAAGGGTCTCCGTGGCGAGTGTGAAAGCGGGCTACGAGGGTCTCCCTCGTCCGATACAAACCGATGGAGAGGATGACGAGACCCCCACGCAGCTTGGCTAATGCAAAAATTGGCCGATCCTATGGCCGAAAAATCTTCTTCGTATCGAGGTGGCCGGGAGCACACCAACGGGACCTCATGAAGGTATGACCACAACACCACCTACACAAGTACAACCATCGTCTGTGCTGCTTGCTGAGATCGAGAGACATGAGGAAGGAGGGCCAACCGTTCCGCCGGCAGATGATGCCATCTGCCCCATGGAAGAGGATAGGGATCATGACATGGAGGATGCCGACGATGACCCTAACCAGTATTTCAATACTGCCTTTGACAACGAAGTAATAACGAGTCAACCATATGAATATGAGATGCATGTACCAGAGCCGGAACGTCCTCGGGAGTGCAAGAAGTCTTTGTTCATGCAATCCTCGCAGGACACGCCTCCAGATGCCGGCTCCACCCAAGCTCAACTACTTAGCCAGAGTCGTCCAATGCTGAGCCGAGCAACACTAGGGGTGGTGCTCAGGGAGGGTCTGACAGACCCACCAGCACCTCAGCCCACCAAGAAGAAGCAGAGGAAGAGACCGGCGGCAAGAAAATCCAATAAAGCTGGCAATGTTGGTTCTAGCAGCCAGCAGCCTTCGACCAAGGTTGACCATGTACCGATGAAACATGCGCCATTAATCCATGTCGCGGGAGAGCCAATGGTACCGGCGAATGCACTAGCTGCCATAGAAGGGGATCTCAGGAGACTCCATGACCATGTGCTTTCGACAGAGAGAAGCCTCCTCGCCTCGGATGATCCAGGATACCCACTTTATACGGTTCATGTGCCGAGCAGTTGCAAGATGTATGTCCACACATGCCCCGCGGACCTCTTCTTCCTGAGGTTTGATTACATCTTCCAGATGTTTCAAATGAGGACACTCGATTTTACGTTCGTCCGCCTGTATGCGCTGCACATGAACTACATCGTCAGGAGAGAGCAAGTCACCGGTCTTGCGGTCGCGGACCCATACTACATGCATGAGGGCTTCTTGTCAGTCAACGACGCCAACCGTCAATATGCGAGTCAGTACATCGAAGAATTCTTGGTCAGCAATAATGACAAAGAAACGATTCTCCTACCTTATCATCCCAGGTAAGTCATCCGCGGATAGCACTATAACACATACATCCTTTCGTGCATTTCAATAGTTACTTTGCACGCATGGAGGCTAAACTTGATCGTGTATTTTGCGCAGCGGGGGGTGTCGTGCCGTTCTCATTGTTCTTTACCCGCGTTACTCCCGCGCTCTATATTTGGACCCGTCGAAGAACATACAGAAGAAAGATTACACACACATAAAGTATGTTCTGGACAGAGCTATGCTGGGCTTTAGCATGCGGGGTGGCTACATCCAACACAAAAAACAAATAAGGCCGGGCTTTGTTTCACCACAAGACTGACTTCTGTTGCATCCAGCAACCGGCAAGAAGTGAGAATGATGGATTCTACGTCATCCATCTAATGATGGAGTACAGAAGGGATGTGCAATCACTTTGCATGAAATCTTCATCCGATACCCATATCCAGAGATGGGCCGAAGCCTTTGGAGCCGTGCCGGATAATCGACTTCGAAATGATTTCTACCGGATCCAACAGGAAATTGCGTCCATCATCATCAAAGATGTCCTCGAAGAGAATGGGATGTTCTACGCCGGCCCAATATCGCGAGCTGACGTCCGAACCCGCATTGCCCTACAGCGTCAGGACATGACGCCTTTCACTAAGCTTGGGTCTGTCCTCCCGGATATGGACAGATGGGAAGAGTGCACTGCTTAAAAACAATGTGTCTGTTTAGTTACTTGTTACTTTCTGTACGACGAAACTTCGAATCTCTCAGTACGACGAAACTATTAGATGTATGGTGCCGCGCTCTAGTTAATTACTTTCGGTACGATAAAATTTGTTAACTATGTTTACTATATATGTTGCTTCTATTTCATAACTGTTTTGTTGAATTCGCTTCATGGTATATATATGTGCATCTCTGACAGGTATATAGATCAACGATGGCGAGGAAGTGGTATGCCGTGTATGTAGGGCATGTTCCGGGTGTGTATGATGAGTGGCCAGAGTGTCAGGCCCAAGTCTCTGGCTTCTCCGGCGGAAGCCAGAAAGGGTTTGATAGCAGAGCGGAAGCCGAAGCTAGTTACTTGAGATTCATAGCAAAACAGGGGATTCAGAACCAGCGCCGCTACAAAAACTACTACATAATACCGCTTTTAATCATAGTGATCGCTCTTATCATGTATGTCTTAGTTTAGGTAGATGATGAAACATGTGTCTACGGTGACAATGTAAGATACATGTCATCATTATAACTTGTATCGCTATTTCGAGATGATGATGAGATCGACATCATTTGTGTTGAGACTATGTTGATATGATGAGACTATGTTGTACCACTTCGATGATGATGATGAGACATTCCTTTTTCATATGGTTCCAGTGTATGTGTATGTTGTAACTGTATAAAACATGTAAAAATACGAATACAACAACATGAAAAAAAAGAAAATAGTAGCAGTAGTGTGGGGTATTGGAGTAGTAGTAGCGCTGCTTACCAGTAGCGTTTGTTTGTTGGGCCATGCTACTAGCATTAGCAATAGCGATGGGCCGAGGCGCGCTACTGCTAGATACAGATAGTAGTAGCGCTGGTTCAAACAAGCGCTACTGCTAAAAAGTAGCTGTAGCGCCGTAGCAGTAGTGCGCCTACCCGCGCTACTAATAGCCAAATAACCAGCGCTACTGGTAAGGGTTTTCCTAGTAGTGTTCTTATAGACGTTGTTGGGACTCCAAGTGCAGAGGTGTGTAGGATAGTAGCAAATTTCCCTCAAGTGGATGACCTAAAGTTTATCAATCCGTGGGAGGCGTAGGATGAAGATGGTCTCTCTCAAACAACCCTGCAACCAAATAACAAAGAGTCTCTTGTGTCCCCAACACACCCAGTACAATGGCAAGTTGTATAGGTGCACTAGTTTGGCGAAGAGATGGTGATACAAGTGCAATATGGATGGTAGATATAGGTTTTTGTAATCAGAAAATATAAAAATGGCAAGGTAACTAATGATAAAAATGAGCACAAACGGTATTGCAATGCTTGGAAGCAAGGCATAGGGTTCATAGTTTCACTAGTGCAAGTTCTCTCAACAATAATAACATAATTGGATCATATAACTATCCCTCAACATGCAACAAAGAGTCACTCCAAAGTCACTAATAGCGGAGAACAAACGAAGAGATTATGGTAGGGTACAAAACCACCTCAAAGTTATCCTTTCTGATCGATCTATTCAAGAGTCCGTAGTAAAATAACATGAAGCTATTATTTCCATTCGATCTATCATAGAGTTCGTACTAGAATAACACCTTAAGACACAAATCAACCAAAACCCTAATGTCACCTAGATACTCAATTGTCACCTAGATACTCCATTGTCACCTCAATTATCCGTGGGCATGATTATACGATATGCATCACACAATCTCAGATTCATCTATTCAACCAACACAAAGTACTTCAAAGAGTGCCCCAAAGTTTCTACCGGAGAGTCAAGACGAAAACGTGTGCCAACCCCTATGCATAAGTTCACAAGGTCACTGAACCCGCAAGTTGATCACCAAAACATACATCAAGTAGATCACGTGAACATCCCATTGTCACCACAGATAAGCACGGCAAGACATACATCAAGTGTTCTCAAATCCTTAAAGACTCAATCCGATAAGATAACTTCAAAGGGAAAACTCAATCCATTACAAGAGAGTAGAGGGGGTGAAACATTATAAGATCCAACTATAAAAGCAAAGCTCGTGATACATCAAGATCGTATCACCTCAAGAACACGAGAGAGAGAGAGAGATCAAACACATAGCTACTGGTACATACTCTCAGCCCCGAGGGTGAACTACTCCCTCCTCGTCGTGAAGAGCGCCGGGATGATGAAGATGGCCACCGGTGAGGGATCCCCCCTCCGACAGGGTGCCAGAACAGGGTCCCGATAGGTTTTTGGTGGCTACAGAGGCTTGCAGCGGCGGAACTCCCGATCTATTGTGCTCCTCGATGTTTTAAGGGTATATGGATATATATAGGCGAATGAAGTCGGTCAGGGGAGCCACGAGGGACCCACGAGGGTGGGGGCGCGCCCAGGGGGTAGGGCGCGCCTCCCTGCCTCGTGGCTTCCTCGTTGCTTTCCGGGCGTAAACACCAAGTCTCCTGGATTGCTTCCATTCCAAAAATAACTCTCCGGAAGGTTTCATTCCATTTGGACTCCGTTTGATATTCCTTTTCTTCGAAACACCAAAATAGGCAAAAAAACAGCAATATGGTTTGGGCCTCCGGTTTATAGGTTAGTCCCAAAAATAATATAAAAGTGTATAGTAAAGCCCATAAACATCCAAAACAGATAATATAATAACATGGAAAAATCAAAAATTATAGATACGTTGGAGATGTATCAAATGCCATAGATGATTTTACTTATCATCAGAAATGGACGGGACCCAAGGTAGAATGGCACAATGGCGGTGCAAGCTGGGAACAAAATGCAAACAGTGGAAATGATTCTAGTAACTGAGGAGAATCTCAATAGTAGAGAGTGATTCCACTGTTGGAATGGTTATAGCATAGCCGAAGAAAACTGGGAGCAATCCCAAATAATTCCCATGGTAGAACCTAGGGCTTGCGCGTGCTCTCAAGAACTTGAGCATTTCCATATTCATAAAGGTTTTACCAATATCCATGTCAAGGAACCTGGCAACACAACATACTACCATGATGAATAGTGATGGATGATGCAGATCCAAAGGAAGATAAAACTTTCTCAGATTTGTCCTTGGCAATGCTAAGGAACAAAACCTGGATGATCGACCGAGAGACATTTAGCACTCCGCTTCTAATGTTCTCCTTGATGTGCTAGCGTGACCCATGTATAGATATGGTTTGGTATCTAGTACATCAAGTAAAAGGTCAGACTTCGGGAGCACAAGAATCCATAAGGAACAACTACTGGAGTAAATCCTACAAAATTCTTATGGGGAGGTGGCCAACTTCCTCAAATAAGATACTACAATAACAGGCCTTCCGGCTGGGTGTGTCAGCCACGACATCCACTTTACCATTATAGAGAGACCAATATTATAGTTCTTGGGAAATGTTGCAACCATCATATCTGTCTAAGATTCAGATCTGGTTGGTGACAGGATATTCTAGACTCATCAAGTCTAGAAAGAAAAACGGAAGTTTTCAACACAAATCGATGAGATGGCATTGCGAGATTCTCGAGGAATAAAGTATGATAGCAAGCTCCAAAATATGAGGTGGTTCCGCTACACACATGTAAACACGTTGTCCCGGACAAGCATGACCACATGGTAGTCTTACAACAAAACACTGCCGAGTTTAGGTGGGGAACCATCATCGAGGATATCGAAATCCTTACATAAGTTTAGCTCTTAAGAAGGAACTTCTTCTGCTTGAACAAATCAATCAGTGGCTTGGTGTGCTAGGAAAGACATATAGAATGGAGGCGGCCAACCTATCAAACCATAGAGTACTTGGCACATGCGTGACTAACTTGGGACAATTCCAGTGGAAGCAAAACTAACTTTCTCAAATCCACGACAGCAACTTGCATTAAATGCACATGAGTTAGAGGAAGTCACTTCTTTCATCCGAACATATGCTTCATGAATGGGACATGAAGACATTGCGTATAAAGTTTCCAATACTAGCTTAATGTTCAACAAAATCATGGAGTAGATAAGGATGTTGTCGACGGGCTCAACAATGATTCATCCAGGTTTCCATATTAGTGGAATTCCACAATTATGTAAACAAGGTGATAGCATTGGTCAGAACCGAAAGATATAATGGAGTATGCCCGAGGAAACAACCACGAGTAAGACAACATTACGAATATCGTTGGTTCTGATTTGATTTGACGATAGCCCATGCTCAAATCAAAGATTGGATAAGATGATAGGTCCATTAACTGATCATGAGGGTCAATTGATGGAAATACCATCTTTGTTCAACACACATACAAGATAACCCTTAAAATGAGCTAAGTCGGACAAGCTTTTATCTTCCAACTCTCCTAGTTGTTGTTTAGCTTAACCAACTAGCTCAGGGTATCCAACACAGATTCTTGGAGAAAGGATGGTTTTGAAAACCAACTTGATCACAAACTCAACATAGCGGTCAGGTGAGAACCTGGTGATACTTCCCAGAAGATATTCGAAAAATCACGAACCACCGGTATGTTACTAAGCTCGAGAACAATCTTGCTTTTCAGGGCAAGACGATATGATCAAAAGAGTGTGGGATTGACACAATCCTAACTCATTGATCGAAGAGTGCGCCAGGAAATAAGGACTATGTAGCACGGTCAATCTTAGAATGTCGATTTAGTAACCAACATGCTAAGAATGAAATTATTGTCCATTAACTACCAAGCAACATGGTTGCTAGGAATATAGACTTCACACATCACGATTCACCTGTCAGCATTCCAGTTGCAACAACACAGAACCGAGGAATGAATAATAATGGCGAAAAGTATCACTGCATCAAGAATTCATAAGGGGTGGTGCAATTCTCATGACAAACCCGACGTAAAGAGGGTAACACTCCAAGGTAGAACAGAATCAAAAACTGGATTAGCATTTGATTTGTGGATTACAACTGCTTTGACCCAATCCTGGATATGGATGAGGTTCTGGAGATTATTTTTCCTAGTCATTCCGAATAGAATGGCTTGACGGACCACAAGAATAATAGACATTGATGAACATGAGTGCATGACTACTCCTGACTATCAATTGATAGATGAAGGTTAGAAGACAACTAAAGAGGGACAACTCAAAGGGACAACTCAAAAGAGCCTTACGTTCCCATCCACAATCAATTCCCTTATATAACTAAAGAATTTCTAGACTCGACTTCGACCAGTTTGGCATCGTAATCCTACAGGAAGTCAGGCTCTGATAACAAGCTGTCAGGACCCCGATACTAAGTCACACCAATATAGCATATAACACATCATATTACTGTGCGGCCTCACGCACGGTATTCCCACGGGTGCCACCTTACCTGGCCCGGGACCGTTTCCTCCTTTTGGCTCACGTATATGATAGTGCTGCTAGCATCCACATGACAAAGAACCCGGGCCGACATGACTAGTCGTAAACCCAAGGTGGCTCTAACTTACAAGGACATGCATACATGACCCAGCAACGAACGTGTCGAACAACAATGTATGAACCCAAGTCATAGCAAGCTACAAGGACTTAAAGGAACAACGTGTGACATTCCCCGAAGGGACAGACACAAGAACGAAGAAGGACACATGCCGGCCAGCCTAAGTGTTCCGGAGCAGTAGCAAGCTACCATGGCTCAGTGGAAGCACTAGGAGACATTTGCCGGTAAGAGAGGCTCACAAGAATAAACAACTAGGTTGTCAGAGCTCACACATACCAAGCATTTCAATAATCATACACACAATATGCTTGATATGCGCATATACAACATGGCATCACAACATGACTCTACAAGTCAAAGTATTTATTCAATAGGCTCCAAGGATCCAAGTATTACAAACATGGGTCTCCTTACCCAACATTCAGAGAATACAAGTCAAAAGCACATGCGGAAGCTTAATATGCCTAAGTACATACATCTACAAATGAAAAAGGCTGAGAAGCCTGACTGTCTACCAGATCCTGCGGAGGGCATAAGATTGTAGCTGAGGTAACAAGCTAAACACCGAAGTCCAGGCAGTACTACTAGCAAGATTGAAGTCTCTCTACAAACAAATAAATTAAGCAAACGTGAGTACAAATGTACCCAGCAAGACTTACATTAGAACTAACTACATATGCATTGCTATCAATAAAAGGGATGGTGGGGTTTAACTGTAGCAAGCCAGCTTTCACTCGGTGGTTATCCAGAACTACGACCGCAAGTAACTCCTTTCAGGTGGCGCACACGAGTCCACATATTCACCATATCAATACACCACTATGGATCCACTCTCGTCTCCCTACGAGAACGCCATCCATAGCACTCACGCTTATCTTGCGTATTTTAAAGTATCCACTTTCACTTGTCTATGAATTGTATAGGCAACACAGCGGTCCTTTACTGCGGACACGGCTATTTGAATAGTGTTGGGGAACGTAGCAGTAATTCAAAATTTTCCTACGTGTCACCAAGATCTATCTATGGAGAAACCAGCAACGAGGGGAAGGAGAGTGCATCTACATACCCTTGTAGATCGCTAAGCGGAAGCGTTCAAGAGAACGGGGTTGAAGGAGTTGTACTCGTCGTGATCCAAATCACCGGAGATCCTAGTGCCGAACGGACGGCACCTCCGCGTTCAACACACGTACAGCCCGGTGACGTCTCCCATGCCTTGATCCAGCAAGGAGAGAGGGAGAGGTTGAGGAAGACTCCTTCCAGCAGCAGCACAACGGCGTGGTGGTGATGGAGGAGCATGGTGATCCAGCAGGGCTTCGCCAAGCACCGCGGGAGAGGAGAAGGGAGAGAGGTAGGGCTGCGCCAGGGAGAGGTCAAAACTCCTCTTCTGGCAGCCCCAAGACCCTCAAGTATATATAGGGGGAGAGGGGGGCTGTGCCCCCACCTAGGGTTCCACTCCTAGGGGCGGCGGCTAGCCCAAACCCATCTAGGGTGGCGGCCAAGGGAGGGGAGAGGGGAAACTTGCCCCCCAAGTTAGGTGGAAGCACCCCCTCCCAAACCCTAGGCGCCTTGGGCCCTTGTGGGGGGGCGCACCAGCCCACCTGGGGCTGGTCCCCTCCCACACTTGGCCCATGCAGCCCTCCGGGGCCGGTGGACCCACTTGGTGGACCCCCGGGACCCTCCTGGTGGTCCCGGTACGTTACCGATAAAACCCGAAACTTTTCCGGTGACCAAAACAGGACTTCCCATATATAAATCTTTACCTCTGGACCATTCCGGAACTCCTCGTGACGTCCGGGATCTCATCTGGGACTCCGAACAACATTCGGTAACCACATACAAACTTCCTTTATAACCCTAGCGTCATCGAACCTTAAGTGTGTAGACCCTACGGGTTCGGGAACCATGTAGACATGACTGAGACGTTCTCCAGTCAATAACCAACAGCGGGATTTGGATACCCATGTTGGCTCCCACATGTTCCACGATGATCTCATCGGATGAACCATGATGTCAAGGACTCAATCAATCCCGTATACAATTCCCTTTGTCTAGCGGTATTGTACTTGCCCGAGATTCGATCGTCGGTATACCGATACCTTGTTCAATCTCGTTACCGGCAAGTCTCTTTACTCGTTCCGTAACACATCATCCCGTGATCAACTCTTTGATCACATTGTGCACATTATGATGATGTCCTACCGAGTGGGCCCAGAGATACCTCTCCGTCACACGGAGTGACAAATCCCAGTCTCGATTTGTGCCAACCCAACAGACACTTTCGGAGATACCTGTAGTGCACCTTTATAGCCACCCAGTTACGTTGTGACGTTTGGTACACCCAAAGCATTCCTACGGCATCCGGGAGTTGAACAATCTCATGGTCTAAGGAAATGATATACTTGACATTAGAAAAGCTTTAGCATACGAACTACACGATCTTTATGCTAGGCTTAGGATTGGGTCTTGTCCATCACATCATTCTCCTAATGATGTGATCCCTTTATCAATGACATCCAATGTCCATGGTCTGGAAACCGTAGTCATCTATTGATCAACGAGCTAGTCAACTAGAGGCTTACTAGGGACATGGTGTTGTCTATGTATCCACACATGTATCTGAGTTTCCTATCAATACAATTACAGCATGGATAATAAACGATTATCATGAACAAAGAAATATAATAGTAACTTATTTATTATTGCCTCTAGGGCATATTTCCAACAAATAGATGATGTTAACCCTGCAGGGGTGTACTTCTTCACACACGCTGTCGCCACTTACCACCATGTACATGTCATGTATCTCGGCAACCTTCAAGTGGAAGCCAGGGTGTCGGTCACGACCTAACAAACCACACAAGTCTCTAGTCCAGGTTTATCGCCTATTCAGGTTCCATTCGCAGGGAGTCTGGCCAAAGATTCCACATACGAGCCCGAACGATGTGTACAGGGTTCCACGACACCAAATGGGCACCCGTCATACCCGCCCACGTGCCTACCCCATTACAGGCCACCCTCGGGTCAGTGCTGCGCATGGCCTCCAGCATACTAGAAACACCAGAAACTACTTGCACCTCCTGGACAGAGGACAAGGGCGACTAATAAGTCAAGAGGGTCAATTAAGGATCCCAATGAGTGGTAGTAGCTGTTCATGGAGCACAAACACAGAACTCACTTCCTGAGGACAACTTCAATGAGACAACCCACCATGTACTCCTACATGGCCTCTCACCGCTACCTTTACCATATCGTGTTCACACACTTAGCTCACACACAGTAGGACATGTTCCTCACCATTCCAATTCTTTCCCGATGAATCAGACCTGACTCAACTCTAAGCAGTAGCAGGTAGGACAAGCAAACATGAATTAGTAGGAACATCAGGGCTCAAGCAACTCCTACTCATGCTAGTGGGTGTCATCTATTTACTGTGGTAATGACAGGTCATGCAGAGGAAAAGGGGTTCAACTACCGCAGCAAGTAACAGATGAATCGTTGTTGTCATTTTGTAGTAAAACAGAGAGCAGCAGCGAGAGAGTGGGATTGTATCGGAATGAACAAGGCGGTTTTGCTTGCCTGGCACTTCTGAAGATAGTATAGTTCTTCATCGGTGTCATTGATCTCATTGTCGGAATGTCGTCTACTGAGAGGGGACGATTACCGGCAAACAAGGAAGAACGCAATCAATGCAATGCTCAATATGATGCATGATCATGACATGGCAAAATGAGTGTGTTGGGCTAATGCAACTACAATCAGATGGGTTTGGGTCATTTTGAACCAAAGGTTCAATACCAAACTCAACTTATGAATTTAATTAGTGCCTTATCATGTTTTGCACTAAAAAACAATGTTAAGTTGTTTCAACATGCATGAAACCAGTACAGATGGAGAGATTGGATTTTTTTGATCATTTTTCATATATAAATTATTTCATTTGGAGCTATAGATTAATTTCTATGATTTTTAGAAGTTTAAAGCATTTCCTAGAATTTCCTGAATTAAATTTAATCCAGAAAATGAGTTATTGCGTCAGCACTACGTAACTATGACATCAACAGGTCAATAGACCGGGTCCAGATCAAAGACGTGTGGGGTCCACACATCAGTTACACAGGGCTGGTTAGTGTCGCTCACAGGTGGGCCTGGCCAACGACCATGTCAGCAGGGTCAACGCTGGCGTGTGGGTCCCGCTGGGTTTTAAACTAACCTAAACAGAAATAAACTGGGTTTAATTAGGGCATGGGCCCAGGTGTCAGTGAGCTAGGGGGGTTAGTTAGGGCGTCATTAGCCACTAATGACTCGGCCACGTCAGCCGCACCGGCGGTTAGCCGCCGGCGACCAAACAGATCATCGGAGGTGCTCAGGATCGCTTCCTCGACGCCCAAATGATGAGCCGGGGGCAGCTACAGGGAGCTGAAGCTCACCCACATCCAGCGCGGCAAGAGGCGGTTGCGGGGACGGCCGGAGCTCACCGAAAACGAGATCGGGGCGGCGCCGGTGTTCGGGTGAGCGCGGTGTCGCGGATGAAGAGGCCTTCAAAGCGCGTGCATGACCCCTACAGCGGCTACACGAGGCAGCAAGTGTGTTGGACATGACGCCCGGACCAAAAGGTCGCTGGAGTCGTGTCGGCGGCGAGTGCAGGCGGTGGCATAGTCAGGCGAAAGGGGCATGGCGGCTACAACGTGCAAAAGAGAAAACATAGAGGGGGAGGATGATCAGCAGCTCACGGCGAACACGACGAGTGAGTCGGCGAGCTCGGGGAGGGGCTGATGAGGACGGGTGGTCGCGTAGAGGCGCGCTAGCACTCGGGGCTCGGGCAAGACGATGTAGTGGACGACGTCAAAGCTCTCGGACACGACGACAGGGCGAGGGGGCAACAGTTGCTGCGAGCTTCACGGAGGGGAGGGAGAGGGCGAGGGGGAGGAGTGAGGTGTCCAGAGGGGTCGGGCATCTCCATGGCGTGCGAAGGGAGCTCGAAAGCGCCTCGGTGGCAAGTAGGAGGTGGCCAGGGCGACGCGCGCGGCCGACAGCCAGCTGCCTGCCTGCTCTGGCGGGAGGTGAGCGATAACTGGCTGGGTCAGTGGGCCGCATAGTGCTGGGCCGGCTGGGGTGCCAGATGGTCTGCAAGTGAGTTAGGTAGGTCTTCTGTCCTCTTCTTATTTTTATTTCTCTTTTCTATTACTTCTGCAACTTCAGGGCTTTATTAAAAATACTTAAACTAACTCAAAAATCATGAAACTGCTCAGGCCCAAAGTTTGGAACATTTCCAACAATAAACATTTTTAGTTCATGATTATTTGGACATTTAAAATATTTTATAGCATTTAAATTCCCAAATGCAAATAGCATATGATTTAGTTCAGTGACCCAATGATGTCCTAGAAAAGTGTGCACCATTTTTGTCAGAGGTTCTAGACAAAAGCAGATATGATGAACATTTTAGAACGGCATTTCAGGTTCATTTAAAAAGTATTTTAGTAACCCTAGTTGATTTAAGTGGTGTTGGGGGTTTCTGTCATCCCCATTTCCAAATTTGGGAAATTTAAACATGATGCAGGGAAGCTTAAGCAGTGATAGACAAGGCCTAAGCTAGGGTTGTGACAATCACACACAGTTTTTATGTGGTAAACATTTGCGCAAGGTGGCCTAACGCAAACAATTTTGAAGAGAATGTCATGTGTGATTGTTCATCGATCTAATGCGGTTTATTCATAGAAACTGTGTGCATTGCCTTAGGTCATCGCCCACGGTATTTTCTCAATAACCGTTTGCAATAGCAAAACCAATTAGCAAGCTAATTCGCCATTAGTAGGCTAATTGCCCTATTATTAATAATTCATTTATTAATCTAATTGACATTAATATTAAACACATAATATATTTCATTCCCATATTAAGGAAGCGGGATTTCATAATTGAAATACATTAGAGTACAACATGATATAGCTTCAGGACTCAGCTACCCCATTACACAACTGCAGCAACACCAAATTTCACATGCAACATCTAGAACCTTTTGAAATTAGCATCATAAACGATACATAGACAGATGCATCTCATTGGGAAAACTGCTGAAGCAGAAGGCGAGTATTGAGCCTTCATTGATGTTGAAGGTCTTTGCAACTTTAGGCTAGTGCCTGTTGATGATTGATTGTCCATCCTTCGTCCTCTTCAGGAACACTTCAATATTGAACTGTGGGTGTTATATGAAAACCTTCCTCATCTGCTGACCATAGAGGTGGTTTGAGAGGTAATCATCAGTGAACTACTTTGGAAAGGCCTGAAAACAAGGATGTGCATAAATATCTTCTCTATATTGGAAATGGGGCAAAGGAATAAAAAAGGCAAGGTATAATAGTTAGTACCATCTTGTAGTGAACTGATGTCTTCTTCATTGTGCAGACAAAGATCTTGTTATTTTTTGTCGCTAATTTCTTTGTCCTAACAATCTTTCTGAGTTTCTTGACTTGATTGATATTCATGGACAACTCATTTCCCCATATGCAAAAAGGGTCGATTGTGGGTCAAGACCTCTGACAACAGGACCTACATGTGCAAGACCAAATTGTTAAAAACCTAAAATATTACAATGGTTCCTGCAATTGCACAATAATGTGCTATTAGACAACAGGCCATGCACGTGCTAACCTCGATTTTAAACCTCACTGCTTCCCATTGTTTCCCTGCAACACATATAAGGTAGTTAGTGATCAGGTTAAGTAAGGGTTTGCATGCTACCAGTAAAATATGATGATGAAAAATAAGCACATTGCAGATTCATCAAATTAATTCAAGCCACATGGAAAACCCATTTATCCAAACCAAGCATGATTAAGAACTAGGAAATATAGCACTTGTATATGTTTCTCATGTATTAAGTGCAACCAAATTCGATTTATTCCTCACATCCACAACAATAAAAAATTCCACCCATGAAAATTGGACATCGCATTGCAGAATTGAACCAAGCAGTTAACTAAACACCACAACAAAGGACCAAACATTAACTGAGCACCACATTGCACAATATAACATACTCCTAATAGAAGATCAGATAGTTAACCGAACCAAGCATGCTTAACAACTTGGAAATATAGTAATTGTATTTGTTTCTCATGTATTTAGTACAACCAAATTCGATTCACTTCTCACATGGTATTATACCTGGCCATACCTCGGGCCGGGCCTAGCCAAGCCCGAAGCAAAAAACCCAGGCCCGAGCCTGGCTAGGCCCGGCCGTCGGGCATGTTTTTTGTGCCCGAGCTCGGCCCGAACACATAAAAGCCCGTCGGACTTTGGGCCGACCCGTCCTTCAGGAAAACGTGAAAATGATGGGCCCTGGCCCGGGATCAGCGTCGGGTCGGGTCGGGTCGGGCTCTTTCAGGCTGGGTCGGGCCGGGCTGCCCATGGCCAGGACTACATGGTATATAATAACAAAATGCACCCACAACTATTGAACATTGCATTGCAGAATTGAACCAAACAGTTAACTAAATACCACAACACAAATGAACCAAACATTAACTGAGCACCACATTGCACAATCAATAACAAAACCAAGCATGCTTGACAACTTGGAAATATATCAATTGTCTTCGTTTCTCATGTATTTTGTAAAGATAAATTTGATTTGTTTCTCACATGGAAGACCATACAAAATTGCAGCCTGAAGAATTGAACCTCACATTTGCAGAATTGAACCAAACAGTTACCTGAAGACAACTACTAATTAACCAAACAGGTAATAAGTGAGCACCACACTGCACGATATATAGAACATATATAGAGGAGCAAGAGATTGCATGGTAAAATTAGATAGCACAATTCACTAGAATTTGTTAAGGAAAGGCAGGAGCAGCACATGCAACGGGTAAACCGAACATGCTTAACCGGCATAGCTAGCAAATGGTAAGGTGCTCCTCCAAGATCTGGGGGTCGGCACGAATGGTAGCCATCGCGACCTCATCCGCGCGTGCGGCCATAATTTGCTTCTCCGCTACCAAATGCTCCTTGAGCTCCTGGCTATACTGCATGCACCATGGCTTAGGGTGGCGCTTATTTGGTGGACATCAGTGATTTGGGTGGAAGGTGTCGCACCGGCGGTCGGGGCATGTGGTATGTGGAAGGAGGAGGAGGATGGGGGTCTAGTGTGGATTACCTGCCTAGATAGACGAGGCCGAGCAGCGTGAAGGAGGGTCACCGGCGAGGGGGCAGTGCTGCAAACAAGGAGTGAAGGTTTCAACTTTGAAAGGAAGGTGGAAAAAGGGGAAATGTGGCTTTTCATAAGGGGAAGGGGGCGGGGAGGTAGATATTTCCGCGGAAGTCAAAAATTTGGAATCGCTTCAGCGAAAAAACTGGCGTGCAAAGCGTCATCAGAAACGGTCCCTTATTCAGAACTATGTACGATATGTGAACATCACAAATGATTCAGATAGCTTATCCCGTGTGTGATGAGTTTGGACGTCAAAATTTTTGGTTCCAATTTCCCTGGTTACAGTGCTCATCCACGTCATTGCATAGTTTGGGTACACAAAGGAGACTACAGCACACCCACACTTCTTAATGTAGCAAGTTCAGCAATTAAACATAGCTAGCTGGCCTAAACATTACTCTAACAAATTAAAGACCGATGCTCTTAATTAAACAAAACAAAGAGTACTACTACGACTGGTGCTAGTCGATCTCCACCACCTCCTCCATGTCCAGCTCGGGCCCGACGGTCTCCTGGGGAAGGAGCTCCATGGCATCCATCACACCATATTCGGCAAGCATCTCGCCATCCGCGCCCGCCATCTCTTTGGAAAAGGCTGCCACGAATTGGGCATGGGCGGCCACAATCTGGGCTTGGACGGGCTCCGTCGTTGCAAGGTATGCGACGGAGGAACGGACGGCTGCTCAAACGCACTCGTCGATTGCCAACTCTTCGGTCGTGGGTTGCCGACCGTTGTTGGAGAAGCCTCATTCAATTTGTGCGGTGACCGCCACGAGCTGGGTGTGGGCGGCCTCTTTCAGGGCTAAGGCCGCCGCTGCGGAACGAACAACAGTTGTGCTGCACTCGCCAGTTGCTATCCCCGAGGCAGATGTTGCTGCTGCCGCCTCAGAAGCAACAACGGCCGTTTGGGCTGCCTTGGCTGCCCGGTCGCAGATTGCGGTTGCTCTCATGAAGCTTGTTAGCACATGCCTCGCAGCTGCGGCCACGCTCTCGCCGGAGTGGGCCGCCGAAGCTGCCCCTGGGACGCGGGTCCACGTCCCCACCTTTCACCAGTGACGATTGAACAATGAAATGATATTTGGGGAGCGAGCTAGTGTGCTTGACACGCCGGCTGTGGACCGTAGCCGACGCACCTTCTCGCGTAAGCCATAGGCGTACTATACACCGACGGTGCTACAGGATATTTTGTACTGCATCTCACACGGTTGGTGATAATAAACTGTGTGGGATCTACTTGATTTTTAATTTTGATTTGAATTACATAATGGGGTCACAGCGGCAATGGACGGTGTTTGAATTGCTAGACCTTTTATCTGCAATGAACATGCAACTATATGTGTGTCGTAAAAAATTGGAATTATTCAGGGTTTGTTTGGAAAATTTATAAATTAAATTGGTTTTCTAGCCATTTCAGGTGCATAATTCAAAATTGAAGCACATGCTCCCGTCAATAAAAATGGGTTGCCAAACCAAATGTTTGTCCTTGGTTGCAAGCTTAGGTCACATGCAAGAAATGAGAATGAATGTCAAATACCTTGACATTGTTGCCCAACCACGAACATTGAGATACATGCTTTTAACATTCTAGTAAATCGAAAACTCATCTGAAATTCATGAAACTTGACATGATATCATGGAACGGCAGCGACATGCCGTGGTAAAAATATTGTCCCATTTGGGGTAGGTGTAGGTATAAGCTTCTCGCAAACCAGAGTTTCTCTCACAACAAGCCTGATGGTTTCAGTAGGGTACATGCCACCTTGGGGGACAAAACGGTATACGTTGCCTCTTCTTACTTTCAAAATGTTTCTCGTGTCAACATAGAACAACATGAGTGGTGTGTCACTTTTTGGGATTTTTCGGGGTTCGCTTGGACATTTTTATACATTAACTGAGTTTTCTATGCATTCATGTGCATAATTCAAATTTGAACTACAGGCACATGCTCTAATGCATATAAATAAGTTGAAAATTCAAATATATGTCCTTGGTTGCATGCTTAGGTCTCATGCAAGAAATGTGAATGAATGTCAAACACCCTGCCACCATCACTCGACCGCAAACATTGAGATTCCTGGTTTTTAAATTCTAGTAAATCCAAAACTCGTCTGAAATTCATGAAACTTGGCATGCTATCATGGAGCAGCATCAACATGCCGTAGTAAATTTTTTATCCCATTTAGGGCATGTTAGGGTATAAGTTCTCACAAACCAGAGCTTCTCACAACAAGCCTGATGGTTTCAGTAGGGAACGTCCCATCTTTGGGGACGAAATGATATCAACTGCCTCTTATTGCTTTCAAAAAAATTCTAGTGTCAACATAGAACAACAGGGGTGTTGTGTCAATTTTTGGGATTTTTCGGGGTTCTTTTTATGCATTAATTGAGTTTTCGTTATATTTATGTGCATAATTCAAATTTCAACTACATGCACATGTTCTAATGCATATAAATTTGTTGAAAATTCAAATATGTGTCCTTTGTTGCATGCTTAGGTCCCATGCAAGAAATGGGAATGAATGTCAAACACCCTGCCACCGTCACTTGGCCGCCAACATTGGGATTCCTGGTTTTTAAATTCTAATAAATCCAAAACTCGTCTGAAATTCATGAAACTTAGCATGCTATCATGGAGCGGCATCAACATGTTGTGGTAATTTTTTTGTCCCATTTGAGGTAGGTTTGGGTATAAGCTTCTCATAAACCAGAGCTTCTCACAACAAGAATGATGGTTACGATAGGGCCCACCTTCGGGGACGGAATGATATCCGCTGCCTCTTATTGCTTTCAAAAATTTTCTAGTGTCGACATAGAACAACATGAGTGTTGTGTTAAATTTTGCAATTTTTTGAGGTTCGTTTGGACATTTTTATACAGTAACTGGGTTTTCTAGGCATTTTATGTGCATAATTAAAATTTGAACTACATGCACATGCTCCAGTGCATATAAATTGGTTCAAAAATCAAATCTTTGTCCTTGGGTGCTTATGTCCCATGCAAGAAATGGGAATGAATTCCAAAAACCAGGGCACTGTTGATTGTCGGCATAACGTTGAGATACTTTGTTTTTAAATTTTAGCAAATCCAAACCTCGTCTGAAATTCATGAAACTTGGCACGCTATCATGGAATGGCACCCGAGATGTTGTGGTATTTTTCATGTCCATTTTGAGAGAAGAAGAACTTGAATAACAGCCAACAAAGGCATTTTCAAACAAATAGCTGCCACTCTAACATCGCAAACGTTTGTATAATTCAAATCGTGTGCATTATGTTAACCATTCACATGACACCACGTGTCTTGGTTTTAATGGCTATAGGAGGTGTCGTGCGGACAGATGCTTGACTGAATGGGAGGCGTGCGAGCGCAGTCCGGTGCGCAGGCTGACCGAGAAGTGTGCAAGCTGTCCTCCAATGCGCAGGCTCACCGAGAAGCGTGTGAGCTGTACGCTGCGCAGGCTCACTGTGAATCGAGCCCTTTGACTTCGATGGCTGCCCGCCTTCCTCTCCATTAATGGCGATCGAGCCGCTGCTTAATACGGGCGGCCTTACTGTTCGCCTCCCATTCCCCTCCCTCCCACAGACCTCCACCAACGCGATGGCGCAGAAGGATCATTTGCCACTACTCTTCAAGTTTGGTGAAGTCGACTTCGAGCCGTAGGAGATAGAAAATAAGGTGGAATGGGGCCTCATGGACATGGCCTAGAACGAGTTGGCCGCGGTTGTTGCTGCCCTCGCTCCCGTCCCAGATCACATCCCCGCACCCGCGTGAGCGACCATCCCCGTAGCAATGATGGGCTGGTCGCCGAGCAGTATGGCAGAGCTGGAAGCCGCGGGCGTTACCGAGGTCTCTGTGGACCCGCACGAGCTCGTGTACATGCTAGCGCCAATGCTAGTACCTGTGCCGGTGTCGGTGCCCGTGCGCGCCCCTCCACCCACTGCGGCGCCGGTCCCCGTGCATTTGGCTGCACCCGCCGTGCCCGTGCCCGTGCGTGCACCCCCCCCCCCTCAGCGGCATGGGACTCTGCTATCGACCACTACCTCTCAGTGCTGTCAGCTGCCGTCCTCCCGCGCCCCGCTAATCGATCGCGCGACTACATGATGTTTGATTTACAAGTGAAGAAAATTCTGTGCTGCCTTG
Source organism: Triticum aestivum (assembly GCF_018294505.1). NCBI lineage: Eukaryota > Viridiplantae > Streptophyta > Magnoliopsida > Poales > Poaceae > Triticum > Triticum aestivum. The sequence continues at coordinate 65,077,788 of NC_057801.1, forward strand.
AAGACTTCAACAATGGCGTCCTGGAGGACGACAACGACAAGGACGGCGCGACTATTATGGTGGGTGAACGAATTACTGTCGAGGAATTGATAGAAAAGTGCATAGTTATGAGAATATCTAGGCATGATCATGTATATAGGCATCATGTTCGCGATAAGTAGATCGAAATGTTTCTGCATCTACTACTATTACTCCACACATCGACCGCTATCCAGCATGCATCTAGAGTATTAAGTTCATAAGAACAGAGTAACACATTTCACAAGATGACATGATGTAGAGAGATAAACTCAAGCAATATGATATAAACCCCATCTTTTTATCCTCGACGGCAACAATACAATACGTGCCTTTCTGCCCCTGCTATCACTGGGAAAGGACACTGCAAGATTGAACCCAAAGCTAAGCACTTATCCCATTGCAAGAAAGATCAATCTAGTAGGCCAAACCAAACTGATAATTCGAAGAGACTTGCAAAGATAAAAAATCATACATAGAAGAATTCAGAGGAGATTCAAATATAGTTCATAGATAATCTCGATCGTAAACACACAATTCAACGGATCTCGACAAACACACCACAAAAAGAATTACATCGAATAGATCTCCAAGAAGATCAAGGAGAACTTTGTATTGAGTTCCAAAGAGAGAGAAGAAGCCATCTAGCTAATAACTATGGACCCGAAGTTCTGAGGTAAACTACTCACACATCATCGGAGAGGCTATGGTGTTGATGTAGAAGCCCTCCGTGATCGATTCCTGATACGTCTCCAACGTATCTATAATTTTTGATTGTTCCATGCTATTATATTACCCCTTTTGGATGTTTATGGGCTTTATTTTACACATTTATATCATTTTTGGGACTGACCTACTAACCGGAGGCCCAGCCTGCATTGCTGTTTTTTTTTGCATATTTCAGTATTTCAAAGAAAAGGAATATCAAACGGAGCCCAAATGGAATGAAACCTTCGGGAGCATGATTTTTGGAACGAACGTGATCCGGAGAACTTGGAGTGCAAGCCAAGAAGCAGCTGAGGCGGCCACGAGATAGGAGGGCGCGCCCACCCCCTCTGGGTGCCCCCCTGTCTTGTGGGCCCCTCGGGTGGCCACCAACATACTCCTTCCTCCTATATATACCTACGTACCCCGAAAACATCCAGGGAGCCAATGAAACACAATTTTCACCACCGTAACCTTCTGTATCCGCGAGATCCCATCTTGGAGCCTTCGCCGGCGCTTCGCCGGAGGGGGAGTCAACCACGGAGGGCTTCTACATCAACACCATAGCCCCTCCGATGAGTTGTGAGTAGTTTACCACAGACCTTCGGGTCCATAGTTATTAGCTAGATGGCTTCTTCTCTCTTTTTGGATCTCAATACAATGTTCTCCCCCTCTCTTGTGGAGATATATTCGATGTAAACTCTTTTTGCGGTGTGTTTGTCGAGATCTGATGAATTGTTGATTTATGATCAAGTTTATCTAAGAGAAATATTTGAATCTTCTGAATTCTATTATGTATGATTGAGTTATCTTTGCAAGTCTCTTTGAATTATCAGTTTGGTTTGGCCTAATAGATTGATCTTTCTTGCCATGAGAGAAGTGCTTAGCTTGGGGTTCAATCTTGCGGTGTCCTTTCCCAGTGACAGCAGGGGCAGCAAGGCACGTACTGTATTGTTGCCATCGAGGATAAAAAGATGGGGTTTATATCATATTGCTTGAGTTTATCCCTCTACATCATGTCATCTTGCTTAATGCGTTACTCTGTTCTTTATGAACTTAATACTCTAGATGCAGGAAGGAGTCGGTTGATGTGTGGAGTAATAGTAGTAGATGCAGGCAGGAGTCGGTCTACTTGTTACGGACGTGATGCCTATATACATGATCATTCCTAGATAATTATTCGCTTTTCTATCAATTGCTCGACAGTAATTTGTTCACCCACCGTAATACTTATGCTATTTTGAGAGAAGCCACTAGTGAAACCTATGGCCCTGGGGTCTATCTTTTATCATATAATCTTTCAATCTACTTTTACTTGCATCTTTACTTTTTGCATCTATATTATAAAATACCAAAAAAATATTTATCTTATCATACTATCTCTATCAGATCTCACTTTTGCAAGTGGTCGTGAAGGGATTGACAACCCCTTGATTGCATTGGTTGCGAGTTCTTTGTTTGTTTGTGTAGGTGCGTGGGACTTCTAAGGAGCCTCCTACTGGATTGATACCTTGGTTCTCAAAAAGTGAGGGAAATACTTACGCTACTATTGCTGCATCACCCTTTCCTCTTCAAGGAAAACCAACGCAAGCTCAAGACGTAACAAGAAGGATTTCTGGCATCGTTGCCGCGGAGGTCTTCGCTCAAGTCAAGACATACCAAGTCCCCATCACAAACCCATCTCCCTCGCATTTACATTATTTGTCATTTGCCTCTCATTTTCCTCTCCCCCACTTCACCCTTGCCGTTTTATTTGCCCTCTCTTTCCATCTCTCTCTCTCTTTTCGCTTGCCCTTTTTCTGTTTGCTTGTGTGTTGGATTACTTGTTGCCATGGTGCAAGATAATACCAAATTTTGTGATTTCTCCAATACCAATAATAATGATTTCCTTAGTACTCCGATTGCTCCTCTTAATGATGTTGAGTCTTGTAAAATCAATACTGCTTTGCTGAATCTTGTTATGAAAGATCAATTCGCTGGCCTTCCTAGTGAAGATGCCACTACCCATCTAAACAACTTTCTTGATTTGTGTGATACGCAAAAGAAGAAAGATACGGATAATGATATTGTTAAATTGAAGTTTTTTTATGTTTTCACTTAGAGATCGTGCTAAAGTTTGGTTTTCGTCTTTACCTAAAAATAGAATTGATTCTAGGAACAAGTGCAAAGATGCTTTTATCTCGAAGTATTTTCCTCCCGCTAAGATTATCACTCTTAGTAACGACATTATGAATTTTAAACAACTTGATCATGAGCATGTTGCCCAATCTTGGGAAAGAATGAAATTGATGATTCACAATTGCCCTACTCATGGTTTGAATTTATGGATGATCATACACAATTTTTATGCCGGTTTGAACTTTGCTTCTAGAAATCTTGTAGATTCGGCCGCGGGAGGCACGTTTATGGAAATCACGTTAGGAGATGCTACAAAACTTCTTGATAATATTATGGCTAATTATTCTCAATGGCACACCGAAAGATCTTCTAGTAAAAAAGTGCATGATATAGAAGAAATCAATGTTTTGAGTGGAAAGATGGATGAACTTATGAAGTTGTTTGCTACTAGAAATACTCCTCTTGATCCCAATGATTTGCCTTTGTCTACTTTGATTGAGAATAATAATGAATCTATGGATGTGAATTTTGTTGGTAGGAATAGTTTCGGCAACAATGCTTATAGAGGAAACTTTAATTCTAGACCGTTCCCTAGTAATTCCTCTAATAATTATGGAAATTCCTACAATAATTCTTATGGTAATTTCAATAACATGCCCTCTGATTTTGATAACAGTGTGAAAGAATTTATGATTTCTCAAAAGAGTTTTAATGCTTTGCTTGAAGAAAAATTGCTCAAAGTTGATGATTTGGCTAGGAACATTGATAGACTTTCGCTTGATGTTGATTCTCTTAAACTTAGATCTTCTCCTCCTAAGCATGATATCAATGAGTCTCTCAAAGCAATGAGAATTTCCATTGATGAGTGCAAAGAAAGAACCACTAGATTGCGTGCTAAGAAAGATTGCTTTGTAAAGGCGTGTTCTTCTAGTTTCAATGAAAATAATGATGAAGATCTTGAAGTTATTGATGTGTCTCCTATTAGATATTTGTTTTGCAATATGAATCTCGATAATAATGGGATTGGAGATGAGTCAACTTTAGTTAGAAGGCGTCCCAAGAATTCGGAGTTTTTGGATCTTGATGTTAAAATTGGTAAAAGTGGGATTGGAGAGGTCATGACTTTAAATAGGATTGAACCCACTATCTCGGATTTCAAGGAATTTGATTATGATAATTGTTCTTTAGAAGGTTTTATTTCCTTGTTGCAATCCATTGTTAATTCTCCACATGCTTATAGTCAAAATAAAGCTTTTACCAAACACATTGTTGATGCCTTGATGCAATCTTATGATGAAAAACTTAATTTGGAAGTTTCTATACCTAGAAAACTTAATGATGAGTGGGAACCTACTATAAAGATTAGAATTAAATATCATGAGTGTTTTGCTTTGTGTGATTAGGGTGCTAGTGTTTCCACGATTTCGAAAACTTTATGTGATATTCTAGGTTTCCATGATCTTGATGATTGCTCTTTAAATTTGCATCTTGCGGATTCCACCATTAAAATGCCAATGGGAAGGATCAATGATGTCCTCATTGTTGCAAATAGAAATTTGGTGCCCGTAGATTTTATCGTTCTTGATATAGATTGCAATCTTTCTTGCCCTATTATTCTTGGTAGACCTTTCCTTAGAACGATTGGTGCGATTATTGATATGAAGGAAGGGAATATTAGATTCCAATTTCCATTAAGGAAAGGCATGGTGCACTTTCCAAGAAAGAAATTTAAATTACCTTATGAATCTATCATGCGGGCTACTTATGAATTGAGTGCCAAAGATGGCACTACTTAGATCTATCTTCTCTTTTATGCCTAGCTAGGGACGTTAAACGATAGCGCTAGTTGGGAGGCAACCCAATTTTCTTTGTTCTTTTTTGTTTTTTTCTGTTTAGTAATAAATTTTGCATCTACCTTCTGTTTAGATGTGTTTTTATCATTTAATTAGTGTTTGTGCCAAGTAGAACCTATAGGATAACCTATGATATAGTTAATTTGATTCTGCTGAAAAACAGAAACTTTGCGCGCACGAAATTAGTCTTGTTAAATCACAGAAACGTGCTTTTGCGTTGATTCTTTTTGATGCTGATCAATAGAAAAATTGTCCACGACTTCCTATTTTGGTATGAGTTTTAGAGTTCCATAAGTTTGCGTTAGTTACAGATTGCTACAGGCTGTTCTGTTTTTGACAGATTCTGTTTTTCGTGTGTTGTTTGCTTATTTTGATGCATCTATGGCTAGTAAAATAGTTTATAAACCATAGAGAAGTTGGAATACAGTAGGTTTAAAACCAAAATAAATAAAGAATGATTTCATTACAGTACCTTATGTGGTGGTTTTGTTTTCTTTCACTAACGGAGCTTATAAGATTTCCTGTTGAGTTTTGTGTTGTGAAGTTTTCAAGTTTTGGGTAAAGCTTTGATGGACTATGGAATAAGAAGTGGCAAGATCCTAAGATTGGGGATGCCCATGGCACCCCAAGATATTCAAGGATAGCCAAAATCCTAAGCTTGGGGATGCCCCGGGAAGGTCTTCGTTCATTGGTAATTTTACTTGGAGCAATATTTTTATTCGCCACATGATATGTGTTTTGCTTGGAGCGTCGTATATTGTATTAGTCTTTGCTTTTTAGTTTACCACAATCATCCTTGTTGTACAAACCTTTTGGGAGAATCCCACTTGATTAGAATTTGCTAGAATACTCTATGTGCTTCACTTATATCTTTTGAGCTTGATGGTTTTTGCTCTGGTGCTTCACTTATATCTTTTAGAGCACGGCGGTGGCTTAATTTTGAAGAAATTGCTAGCATCTCATGCTTCACTTATATTATTTTGAGAGTCTCTTAGAATAGCATGGTATTTGCTATGGTTACCAATTTGGTCCTAGAATGATGAGCATCCAAGTTGGGTATAATAAAAACTATCATAAGACGTGAATTGGATGTTATGATCAATTTGATGCTTGATAATTGTTTTGAGATATAAAGGTAGTAATGTTAGAGTCATGCTAGTGGATAATTATGAAATTGAGAAATACTTGTGTTGAAGTTGGCAAGTCCCGTAGCATGCACGTATGGTAAAAGTTGTGTGACAAATTTGTTGCATGAGGTTCTCTTTTAATTGCCTTCCTTATGAGTGGAGGTCGGGATCGGACGATGGTTAACTCCAACCAACCCTTCCCCTAGGAGCATGCGTAGTAGTACTCTGCTTCGAGGGCAAGTACACTTTTGCAATAAGTATATGAGTTCTTTATGACTAACGTGAGTCCATGGATATACGCACACTCATCCTTCCACTTTGCTAGCCTCTATTATACCGCGCAACTTTCACCGGTATTGCACCCATTATTTACCTTCCTCAAAACAGCCACCATACCTACCTATGATGGCATTTCCATAGCCATTCCGAGATATATATTGCCATGCAACTTTCCACCGTTCTGTTTATTATGACATGTTCCGTCATTGTCATATTGCTCTTTGCATGATCATGTAGTTGACATCGTATTTGTGGCAAGGCCACCTTCATAATTTTCATACATGTCGCTCTTGATTCATTGCATATCCTGGTACACCGCCAGATGCATTCATATAGAGTCATATCTTGTTCTAGCTTTGAGTTGTAATTTTTGAGTTGTAAATCAATAAAAGTGTGATGATCTTCATTATTAGAGCATTGTCTCCGTGAGGAAAGAATGATGAAGACTGTGATTCCCCCACAAGTTGGGATGAGACTTCGGACTTTAAAAAAGAAAAAAAAAAGAGAAAGGCCAAAAAGAAAAAAAATAGGCCAGAGAAAGAAAAAAAAGAAAAAGAAAAAAAATAAAATGAGAGAAAAAGAGAGAAGGGACCATGCTACTATCTCTTTTTCCACACTTGTGCTTCAAAGTAGCACCATGATCTTCATGATAGAGAGTCTCTTATGTTGTCACTTTCATATACTAGTGGGAATTTTTCATTATAGATCTTGGCTTGTATATTCCAATGATGGGCTTCCTCAAAATGCCCTAGGTCTTCGTGAGCAAGCAAGTTGGATGCACACCCACTTCGTTTCTTTTGTTGAGCTTTCATATATTTATAGCTCTAGTGCATCCGTTGCATGACAATCCCTACTCACTCACATTGATATCTATTGATGGGCATCTCCATAGCCCGTTGATACGCCTAGTTGATGTGAGACTATCTTCTCCCTCTTTTTTGTCCTCACAACCACCACCTTATACCACCATAGTGCTATGTCCATGGCTTGCGCTCATGTATTGCATAAGAGTTGAAAAAGCTGAAGCGCGTTAAAAAGTATGAACCAATTGCTTGGCTGAAACCGGGGTTGTGCATGATGGGAGTATTTTGTGTAATGAAAATGAAGCATGGCCTAACTATATGCTTTTGTAGGGATAAGCTTTCTTTGGCTATGCTATTTTGATAGGACATGATTATTTGTTAGTATGCTTCAAAGTATTATTATTTTTATGTTTTATAAGCTTTTATCTTGAATCATTTTGGATCTGAATATTCATGCCACAATAAAGAAAATTACATTGAGAATTATGCTAGGTAGCAGTCCACATCAAAAATTCTGTTTTTATCATTTTACTCGAGGACGAGCAGGAATTAAGCTTGGGCATGCTTGATACGTCTCCAACGTATCTATAATTTTTGATTGTTCCATGCTATTATATTACCCCTTTTGGATGTATATGGGCTTTATTTTACACATTTATATCATTTTTGGGACTAACCTACTAACTGGAGGCCCAGCCCGTATTGTTGTTTTTTTGCCTATTTCAGTATTTCGAAGAAAAGGAATATCAAATGGAGTCCAAACAGAATGAAAACCTTCGGGAGCGTGATTTTTGGAACGAACGTGATCCAGAGAACTTGGAGTGCAAGCCAAGAAGCAGCCGAGGCGGCCACAAGATAGGAGGGCGCGCCCACCCCCTCTGGGCGCGCCCCCTATCTTGTGGGCCCATCGGGTGGCCACCGACATAATCCTTCCTCCTATATATACCTACGTACCCCGAAAACATCCAGGGAGCCAACAAAGCACAATTTCCACCACCATAACCTTCTGTGTCCGCGAGATCCCATCTTGGAGCCTTCGCCGGTGCTCCGCCGGCGGGGGAATCGACCACGGAGGGCTTCTACATTAACATCATAGCCCCTCCGATGAGTTGTGAGTAGTTTACCACAGACCTTCGAGACCATCGTGATTAGCTAGATGGCTTCTTCTCTCTTTTTGGATCTCAATACAATGTTCTCCCCCTCTCTTGTGGAGATCTATTCGATGTAAACTCTTTTTGCGGTGTGTTTGTTGAGATCCCATGAATTGTGGGTTTATGATCAAGTTTATCTATGAGAAATATTTGAATCTTCTGAATTCTTTTATGTATGATTGAGTTATCTTTGCAAGTCTCTTCGAATTATCAGTTTGGTTTGGCATACTAGATTGATCTTTCTTGCCATGGGAGAAGTGCTTAGCTTTGGGTTCAATCTTGCAGTGTCCTTTCCCAGTGATAGCAGGGGCAGCAAGGCACCTATTGTATTGTTGCCATCGAGGATAAAAAGATGGGGTTTATATCATATTGCTTGAGTTTATCCCTCTACATCATGTCATCTTGCTTAATGTGTTACTCTGTTCTTTATGAACTTAATACTCTAGATGCAGGCAGGAGTCGGTCGATGTGTGGAGTAATAGTAGTAGATGCAGGCAGGAGTCGATCTACTTGTTACGAACGTGATGCCTATATACATGATCATGCCTAGATAATCTCATAATTATTCGCTTTTCTATCAATTGCTTGACGGTAATTTGTTCACCCACCGTAATACTTATGCTATCTTGAGAGAAGCCACTAGTGAAACCTATGGCCAATGGGTCTATCTTTTATCATATAAGCTTTCAATCTACTTTTACTTGCATCTTTACTTTTTGCATCTATATTATAAAATACCAAAAATATATTTATCTTATCATACTATCTCTATCAGATCTCACTTTCGCAAGTGGTCGTGAAGGGATTGACAACCCCTTTATTGCGTTGGTTGCGAGTTCTCTGTTTGTTTGTGTAGGTGCGTGGGACTTTTGAGGAGCCTCCTACTGGATTGATACCTTGGTTCTCAAACTGAGGGAAATACTTACACTACTATTGTTGCATCACTCTTTCCTCTTCAAGGAAAACCAATGCAAGCTCAAGACGTAGCAATTCCCCCTCCGGCGGAGCGCTGGAAAAGGCCCCAAGATGGGATCTCAAGGGTACAGAAGGTTGCGGCGGTGGAAATAGGGTTTCGTGGTGCTCCCGGATGTTTTCAGGGTATATGAGTATATATAGGCGAAAGAAGTCAGTCAGGGGAGCCACGAGGAGCCCACGAGGGTGGGGGGTTTGCCTACCCCCCTAGGCACGCCTCCTTGCCTCGTGGCCACCTTGTTGCTTCCTTTACGTCCACTCCAGGTCTCCTGGATTGCGTTTGTTCCAAAAACGACTCTCCCGAAGGTTTCATTCCGTTTGGACTCCGTTTGATAATCCTTTTCCGCGAAACATTGAAATAGGCAAAAAAAACAGCAATTTGGACTGGGCCTCCGGTTAATAGGTTAGTCCCAAAAATAGTATAAACGTGTATAATAAAGCCCATTAAACATCCAAGACAGATAATATAATAGCATGGAACAATCAAAAATTATAGATACGTTGGAGACGTATAAGACGCTCACCTTGAACGCCCTCTGCCGCTCCAGACGACCCCTCTCGAAGCTGTGGTTCTCCTCATAGATCTCATGATTCCTCGCCTATGAGGCGGCGTGTGTCGCGGCCACGGCGGCGGTAAGGCTCTTTGCATGCTCGACGAGGCGCTCCTCCTCCTCCCGCATGAACTCGGTGTAGCGCGCAAGGTCGCTGACGCACGTGCCAGCATCCACCTCTGCCTCCCGCATTCGAGCGGCGGTGACGGAGCGGGCGATGACCCCGGCGGTCGACGGTGGGCTGGTGATCACGGCGGCCAACGATCGGGTGGCGGCCACGATTACCACCTCCTGCCTTCGGGCCGCGGTGGCGGAGCGAGTGATGGCCACGGTGGCCATCATTGGGGTGGCAGCCACAACTGCCACCTCCCGCCTTTGGGCCATGGCGGCAGAGCGGGTGATGGCGCTGGCTTTCCACGGTGGTGTGGCAGCAACGTTGGCCGGCAATAGTTGCCAACTGGCACCGGTGGCGGAGCATGTGGTGGGTGTTCCGTGCAAACCCAACAGGGATGCCACACGCACTACACTACACCGGGGACTCCACCGCCGCCGCGGTGTAGCCTCCCAGCTGGAGCTATCGTCTGATGACGACGGAGTGGTTGAGCGACCACGACGGACCGGTTGCATTGGTGATTGTGCGAGAAGCAGACGAGATAAGCTACAGGGAGGGAGGGGAAATGCGACGCATAACTCGCCGGCCATGAGGGTTTTTATAGCAGGCTGGTAAGCATTGGGATTTTGGGGGATTTCACCCAGTCGGGTGTGAAGCTTGCGCAGGAACCTGCGAGGTTGTGCGGGAATGGGCTCACCGACGGTTAATTAGCGCCGCCGTTTGTCCAAAAGAACGCTCCCGCGCACTGCGCAAACTTGCGTTGTAAGCTGTTTGTGGCAGCGGGGTGACAAGACGTGCAAGAGGAGGACGAAAGGCCACGTACACATACGGTTAATAAAAAACACGTTTGCGATTGAATTACCTACTATACACCCATCCTGGTTTAAAAGTAGGATTTAGCTAATAAAATACGAATGCATGTCGCTAAAGATTATATAGCTGGATTCATATTTGAACATAGTTTCCAATTATATAATTTTTATAACATGCATTAACATTTTGTTGGTTAAATTTGAGGGCAAAGTATGGCACATAATATAGTGGGGACTATAGACCAAGACGGAGGTAGTAGCACACGGCCGCTCTCTACGCAGCAACACAAGTGTCGGCCGGCTTGTAGACGACCATTTCCTGCGTGTTCAACTGCTCTATGCATGTGGTTACTTGCGGCTGAGGTGACCGTGGCATGCTCTGCTCGCGTCCTGCCGCGTGCGCTGTGCTCTCGCGTCCCTCCGGGTGCTCTGCCTTCATCCCTCCACGCGCGCTGCCAGTGTTTGGGGCCGGCACACAATCACGCATGTTCGTGTGCATGCGGTTGCGTCAGGCATGACTCGACAATGGAGTTACCCGCTGCAAAAACTGCCATGCGGGCGCCCCGAGAATCCAGGCCACCTGGCCCCTATTTATTCCTGCGGCCATTTACCTTCATCTCTCGTGTCACACGACACAATAAGCACCTCCACGACAACACATACAGAGAGGACATCCAGCGGTTCCAATGGCGATCCCCGTGGCTCCAATGGCGCTCCCAGCGACCAACGATGACAACGGCGGGTAGTTCACCAGGTATCACATAGTGGACACCCATGTGAGGGGGAAGGCCCTCTCGGTGGTGTACACGTACGATCCGGTGTCGGTGGAGAGCTCCATCCGAACTATGGAGCAGTTCCTTGCCGAGGACAAGTACCAAGTGGTCGGCTTCGACCTCGAGTAAACTATCGGTCGTGCCAGGCATGATCAGAAGGTATCGTCGCCCAGTTGTGCTTGTGACATGACATCCTCATCTACCACTACCACCTGGCCACAAGGCCTTGCGAGCGTTTCTCCAGGTTTATCAACAGCTACGACTACAATTTCTCTATGGTGGACACCACCAACGATCTAAAAGTGCTCAAGGTTTTGGGCTTGAAATGCCGGAATCTTTTCAACTTCCAGGACCACTACAAGGTCTGGGGCTGCGACAAGAACAAACTGAACTCCTTGGTTGACCCCGCCTCCGCCATCATCGACCCCTACTATATGAGGATGAAGGATTAGAGCAAGAGTGACAAGGACGCCTGGCATAGTGTTTGGCATGAGAGATTGGATGAACAACATGTCAAGTACGCGGCCAAGGACGCGTACACAAGCTACGAGATGTACAGGCGGATCGTTGACATGAGGAAGTGTCTTCTTCATGCCCGAGCCGAGGGATCGAGCCACAGAGAAGTGGCGGGAGCGTCACAAGAAGTAGATGACTAGACGATTGTTTCTCCTACTTTAGAATACATGCAATTGTTTATTGAGGTGTGTGTGAATGATCTGTATAGTCACTTATGTAATTGGATGTTTATTTCAGTTATATATATATACACATGTTATTCTTCTATAGACAGAGCAAATCACACGGCTTATTAGCAGCAATCGTCTGTGTTATTATTGGTCTTCGCACACATTTCTGATCACAGACCTGTTTGCCGCGTATCAAACACATATTGTTCAGTTGAACAGTTTACATTGTGTTGCGCAATAAAGGCTGCAAAGAGGGATCCACAGTAGCAAGGTCTATTGAGGTCTTTGTTTTGTAATTTTAGACATTTCTTGTTTTTTGAACACAAGTTGATTGTCTTGAAGAAGGTCTACCTCGTTACTTTTTGATAATTGTTTATACACAAGCAACTAGTTTGCATTTTTCAAATTTTTTTGTACGAACAGAATTGCACACAAACTTAGTATAGTAACCATCTGTGTTATAATTTCTCATCGCAAACAGTTCATCTGAGTGGGTTGTTTGCTGCATATCACACACATCTGGTTTACGGAAATCGTTTGTGTTCTTTTGGTTGATCGCAAATGCCGCATATCACTCACATCTTGTTAAGATGAACCGTTTCCGTTCTCTTGCCTAATCGAAAACAGTTTGTCTGAGTGAACCGTATGCTGTATATCACACACACCTTGATCTGGCTGACCGTTTCTATTGAATTCCATAATAGTGAAGGAAATATGCCCTAGAGGCAATAATAAAGTTATTATTTATTTCCTTATTTCATGATAAATGTTTATTATTCATGCTAGAATTGTATTAATCGGAACCATAATACTTGTGTGAATACATAGACAATATAGTGTCACTAGTATGCCTCTACTTGACTAGCTCATTAATCAAAGATGGTTAAGGTTTCCTAAACCATAGACATGAGTTGTCATTTGATAATCGGGACCACATCATTAGGAGAATGATGTGATTGACTTGACCCATTTTGTTAGCTTAGCACTTGATAATTTTAGTTTACTGCTATTGCTTTCTTCATGACTTATACATGTTCCTTTGACTATGAGATTATGCAACTCCCGATTACCGGAGGAACACTTTGTGTGCTACGAAACATCACAACGTAACTGGGTGATTATAAAGCTGCTCTACAGGTGTTTCCAATGGTACTTGTTGAGTTGGCATAGATCGAGATTAGGATTTGTCACTCCGATTGTCGGAGAGTTATCTCTGGGCCCTCTCGGTAATGCACATCACAATAAGCCTTGAAAGCAATGTGACTAATGAGTTAATTGCAGGATGATACATTACGGAATGAGTAAAGAGACTTGTCGGTAACGAGATTGAGCTAGGTATTAAGATACCGACGATCGAATCTCGGGCGAATAACATACCGATGACAAAGGGAACAACGTATGTTGTTATGCGGTTTGACCGATAAAGATCTTCGTAGAATATGTAGGAGCCAATATGAGCATCTAGGTTCCGCTATTGGTTATTGATCGGAGACATGTCTCGGTCATGTCTACATAGTTCTCGAACCCGTACGGTCCGCACGCTTAACGTTCGATGACGATCGGTATTATGAGTTTATGTGTTTTCATGTACCGAAGGTAGTTCAGAGTCCCGGATACGATCACGGACATGACTAGGAGTCTCAAAATGGTCGAGACATAAAGATTGATATATTGGATGACTATGTTTGGTCTTCGAAAGTGTTCCGGGCAAGTTTGGGCATATACCGGAGTACCGAGGGGTTATCGGAACCCCCCGGGGAGTATAATGGGCCTTATGGGCCTTAGTGGAGAAGAGGAGGGGCGGCCAAGGCAGCACCGCGTGCCCCCTCCCCCTCTAGTCCGAATTGGACAAGGAGGGGGGCAGCGCCCCCCTTTCCTCCCCCCTCCTCCTTCCCACTTCTCCTACACCTACTAGGAAAGGAGGAGTCCTACTCCTGGTGGGAGTAGGACTCCCCCCTTGGCGCGCCCTCCTCCTGGTCGGCCGCCTCCCCCCTAGCTCCTTTATATACGGGGTGGGGGGGGCACCCTAAGACACAAAAGTTGATCATTGATCTTTAGCCATGTGCGGTGCCCCCCTTCACCATAATCCACCTAGGTCATATCGTAGCGGTGCCTAGGCGAAGCCCTGCGTCGGTAGCTTCATCAACACCGTCATCACGCCATCGTGCTGATGGAAATCTCCCTCGAAGCTGTACTGGATCATGAGTTTGTGGGACATCACTGAGCGGAACATGTGTAGATCGCGGAGGTGTCGTACGTTCGGTACTTGGATCGGTCTATCATGAAGACGTACGACTACATCAACCGCATTGTCATAACGCTTACACTTATGGTCTACGAGGGTACGTGGACGACACTCTTCCCTCTCGTTGCTATGCATCACCATGATCTTGCGTGTGCGTAGGAATTTTTATGAAATTACTACGTTCACCAACAAATAGCACACAGTTCATTGGAGCAAACGGTATGCCGTATATCGCACACACATTGATATGGCTGCCCGTTTCTGTTGTTCTTCCTCATCGCAAATAGTTCGGCTGGATCAACCATATGCCCAGCATCGCACACGCAAGTAAAATCTGAACCGTGTTTGATGTGTCTGCCATCGCAAACATTTTACACCTTTTTTGATGGGTTTTTTACACCACCATTTGTGATTATTGCATCGCACACAGTTTCGTCGAAGGGTCTCTGATCGTAGTGTCGCGTTAGCAGCATCCTGTAGTAGTGTCTATCTTTATAGATCTTGATGCCCAATATGTAAGCAGCTTCACCGAGGTATTTCATTGAAAAATTCGTATTCAAGTATCCTTTTATGCTATCCAGAAATCCTATATCATTTCCAATCAACAATATGTCAACCACATATAATATCAGAAATGCTACAGGACTCCCACTCACTTTCTTGTAAATACAGGCTTCACCGTAAGTCTGTATAAAACCATATGCTTTGGTCACCTCATCAAATCGTATATTCCAATTCTAAGATGCTTGCACCAGTCCATAGATGGATCGCTGGAGCTTGCATAGTTTGTTAGCACCTTTAGGATCAACAAAACCTTCTGTTTGCATCATATACAACTCTTCTTTAAGATATCCGTTAGGGAATGTAGTTTTCACATCCATTTGCCAGATTTCATAATTATAAAATGCGGCAATTGCTAACATGATTCGGACGGACTTAAGCATCGCTACGAGTGAGAAAGTCTCATCATAGTCAACCCCTTGAACTTGTCAAAAACCTTTTGCGACAAGTCGAGCTTTGTAGACATTTACATTACCATCAGCGTCAGTCTTCTTCTTGAAGATCCATTTATTCTCTATGGCTTGCCGATCATCGGGAAAGTCCACCAAAGTCCACACTTTCTCCTCATACATGAATCATATCTCAGATTTCATGGCCTCAAGCCATCTGTCGTAATCTGGGCTCATCATAGCTTCTTCATAGTTCGTAGGTCGCCTTGGTCAAGTAACATGACTTCCAGGACAGGATTACCATACCACTCTTGTCGGGGGGATGAACCCTGGGCAGGCAATGGAACCTGGATCTATTTCAAAAACAGCGGGGCCCACATCGCCCCGCAAACCGGCGTGCGCCAGGCCGGGTCGCTCGACTCGGCAGGGACCGCAACCCGGCCAAAACCCTCGACTCGGCAAGGGACGTCGACCCAGCCTCAGCAGCTGGCGCAAGGTGGTTCAACCCGGCGCAACTGCGGTTTCCCCAACAAGCCAACTCACCCGTGGCGTCCATGGCAACCCAGCCACGGGTCAGCTCCCGTCCCATCCAGGCCGTATCATGGGACGAGACCTCAATCACCGATGACCAAGACTACGGTGCTCCCGCCCATGCCTGTGGTCAGCCGGAGTGTGGCAATAGTGCCCCTTACCTACCCGCTGACCAGGGCTGGCCTGGCAACAGTGTTCCCGCCCTCACCGCTGACGACAGCAAGCGGCAGCCTAACGAAGAACACTGTGCGCAGCTCGACTCGGCCACGCCATGACGATCGACAAGACGGCGCATAGTCCCCCTAGGTACGCGGAGCCCGCACCTAGGGGAACCCGACGAACCACAAGCCCACAACCGGGACCCAGCCCGGTACCCCGGACACCGACAATACGGACCCACCGACTCGGCATATTACCATTGTAACCCTGGGTGGGTTGATCTATAAAACCCCCCAGGAGCCCACGCCTACAGGGAGATGACATGGGAGACGATGCGAAGCAACACGAGATAAGCAAGCAAGCATAGGACTAGTCACTTCATAGCAACACCAAGGAGAAGGGGTAGCCCAAGCCTTGGCCAGCCTCCTTCCTCCTCCCACACGGCTCCAGGAGCAACATTGTACTATCGATCATCCAACTAAACTCGGTAGGACTAGGGGTGTCATCTCTCCGGAGAGCCCCGAACCTGGGTATGTCCGGTGTCCCTCGCCCACGCATATCAACCACGCCTCTGGAGCCCACCTGTGCCCTCGAGCCTCCTCCTCTCTTTAGCCATCCCTTGGCATCTGCCGTGCGCCCACCACGACAGTTGGCGCCCACCGTGGGGCAGCTCAAGGAGCTGGCCGGAAGCATGCTTCGGACGGGGCCCTTCTCCTACTTCGATGAGTCCGTCGCTCTAGCGGACGACGTCATCGGCGTGCTCGCCGCCTCCTTCACCGCGTTGCGCGTCTCCGACGCGCTCGCGGCCGACGAGTACCCCAGCGGGGTGCTCAGCTACTCCGACTCCCCGCTCTCTCTCAGTGGCGGATTCGCTGTCGGGGCGATAGACGCCCATGTGGAGGTCTTCGTCACTGGCGATGGCACCTCTTCCTCGTTGAGCAAGGCGAGAAGAGTCGTTAAAGCCGCGGACGCCACGGTACGAATGGAGCCGTCCGACCCGCTGGGCACCGCAATGCAGAGCCTCTGCATCCCCATCGGCACCGACGTCGACGCCACCAATGTCGCTGAAGCCCGAACCCAGCTCAAGGACAGGCGCCAACAGATGCTGGACCTGTCCGAGATGCTGGCCGCCACCAGGCGTCGCCTGGAAGCTGCTCAGATGGAGCACGATGACGCCCACGGATTCACGCCCGCCGTGGCCGAGCCAAGCCGGGCCCCCGATACTCGCGCCCGGGGAGGAGCGATCAGCCGGGCCTTCGGCGCCGTCCGGACTGTCTACGAGACCACAGTCAAGAACATGCGCACTGCGGAGGCAGCCGCGGTCGGCCTCTATCAACTCACGGGCGAGGAGCTCAAGGTGCGCATCGGGCGGATGCGCAAGCTCCTCCACGCCGCCAACACCAAGCTGGATCGCCTCAACTAGCTCGCCAAGCAGGCCGGCTCTGGCTTTGCTTGCCTTGGCGGGCCCGGCGAACTCCTACACACGGCCTCCTCGCCGCCCGGCGAGGCGCACACCGGCCAAGCCCGGACCCGGCGCAACCCGGCCGACACCGCCGCCGACGCTCTGGGCAACGAGCCTGCCCCAGAGACCCAGCACGGACCCGGCCAGCATGGTCGGCGTCCGGCTCCAGCCGACCCGGCCCCTCGGGGCCTGGCCTCCAGTCGACTCAGCCCGCGTGCCATCGACGACGCCGATGCGCGCCACCGCCTCGATCAGCTCGCTCGCTCCCTGGAGGTGGAGGAGAGCGGTGCTATCGGGCCGGCATTCTTCGGCCCACGCATCCGGGAGGAGCCCTTCCCCAAGGGGTTCGTGCTTCCCCACGACACCCCCAAGTACAATAGGACAGTGAAGCTAGAAGACTGGCTCACCGACAACACCACGGCCATTGGCATCACCGGTGCCAATCGTCGTCTCGCTGTGAGCTACGCACCGCTCATGCTCCAAGGATCGGCTTGCACATGGTTGAACAGCCTACCTGGGCAGCATCAACGCATGGGTTGATTTCGAGGAAGCATTTGTCCGCAACTTCACGGGGACGTACAAGCGGCCCAATCGCCCTAGCCAGCTCGCCATTTGCGTGCAAGGGCCGACAGAGACCGGCCACGAGTACCTCGCACGCTGGACCGAGCTCCGGAATAGCTGCAAGGGCATCCATGAAGTCCAGGCGATCCAATACTTTGTCAGCGGGTGCTGAGACGGCACCCTCCTCAAGCACAAGCTTCCTCGCTTCGAGCCAGCCACCATGGCCGCGCTCATGGTGACGGCGGACAAGTACGCAAATGCCGACTCTGCCATGAAGATCCAGGTGAAGCTGGATGAAGCCAGCAAGGCAAAGCCGGTCCCTCCACCGAAGCCGGCCGGCGAAAGCAGCCGGCAGTAGCATCACCAAAACAACAAGCGCAAGGCCGACCAGCCGGTGCAACATCACGACAACCGGCTCGTCGCGGCCACCGAGCTCGCGGAGGACCCGGCAGCGAAGCGCCGGCATACCGGCAAGATGGCATGGCAACCCGCCATGAGCTTTGAAAAGATGCTCGACGCCCCATGCAAGCACCACAGCGGTGCAAGACCCTCCACGCACACGCTTCGACAGTGCGCCATCACCAAGCGCATCATGAGGGGCAACGTTCCGCCTCCTCCAGCTCTGGCTCCGGCTCCGGGCGCGGGACATCCGCCCCCGCCTCCACCGCCGCCTCCCGCAAGCGGCGCGATGCGGAACGACGCCTACCCGGACCAGAACGCGGCCTACGTCGTCTTCACCAGCCTCGGCAACGACAGTGCAGCGAGCGCCTCTTTCGGCAGTAGGTGAACACCGTCGTCCCGGCCAAGACGGACTACATGCATTGGTCGGATCGCCCGATTACCTGGTCCCGGGAGGATCACCCGGCAGTCATACCGAGTCTGGGTGGATACGCCCTCATCCTCAACCCCACCATCCTCGCGCGGCGCACCTGCAAGTTCTCCCGGGTCCTCATCGACGGTGGCAGCAGCATCAACATCCTCTACCGCGACACGATGACCAAGCTCGGCCTCAAGGCCGAGGACCTGGAGCCAACCCGGACAGTCTTCCACGGCATCGTACCCGGCCTCTCGTGTTCACTCATTGGCCAAGTCCGGCTCGATGTCCTGTTCGGCGACAGCAGCCACTTCGGACGCGAACCGATCTAGTTCGAGGTGGTGGACCTATCCAGCGTGTATCATGCGATGCTGGGCCGGCCCATGCTCGCCAAATTCATGGCGGTTCCCCACTATGCGTACCTGAAGATGAAGATGCCGGGTCCCAAGGGCCTGATCATGATCACCGGCGATTACCGCAAGTCCCTGGAGTGCGCCCGAGACGGCGCCAAGCTGGCCGAGTCTCTAGTCATTGCCGAGGAGTGGCGCCAGCTCGACCGGATCGTCGCCCTGGCAGGCGAGGCCTCCGACGCGTTGATCCCGACCTAGTATCCGGCCGATGAGGCCGCCTTCAAGCCCTCCAAGGAAACCAAGAAAGTGAAGCTGAACCCGGAAGACCCCAGCTGCAGCAAGTACGTTGTCGTAGGCGCCCGCCTCGATGGCAAATAGGAAGGCGATCTCGTCGACTTCCTCCGTGAGAATCGGGATATCTTCGCATGGACCCCCAAAGACATGCCGGGTATCCCGAGGAAGTACGCCGAGCACAAACTCCACATCCACAAGGACGCCAAGCCCGTCCGTCAACCCCTCTGTCGATTTTCCGAAGAGAAGAGAAGAACCATTGGTGAAGAGGTCGCCAAGCTCTTGGCGGCCGGCTTCATAATGGAAGTGTTTCACCCCGAGTGGCTGGCCAACCCAGTCCTCATCCTAAAGAAGAACAAGACCTAGCGCATGTGTATCGACTACACCAGCCTCAACTAAGGATGGCAATGGGTCGGGTTTGGATTGGGTTGAACAATATCAAATCCATATCCATATCCATGAAGACAATTTTGCCTGCCCATGAAAAAATCCATGGGTGAAAAATTGTGTCCATATCCAAATCCGATGGATATCCATTGGGTCCTCTCAAGACATATAAATAAGACATAAGACAATGTTAACATAAGATCTTTCATTCTTCACCTCATGGCAAGCTAGGCTTCACTTAATGTAAACATCGACTTATGGTAAATCAACATGCACTAACAACCCAACATCATTTAGTATTTTTCTAAAATATGAGAATGAGAATGACGAGTCATTTTAATGAGGAGATAAAAATAAGGGAAGGGGCACGAGAGTATGTTGGTGGCGATTGAATTTCAACTAATAAAAGTTATGGTTGGGACTGTGCAAATTTTGTTGCATGTTTTACATAACAAAGTGTAAAATTGAAGTGGGACATGTGACTATGGGGTAGGGATAGCAGATTTTTGCCCATTAATGCATACTATTGGGTCGGGTTTGGGTATATCCACGGGTACAAAATTATATCCATGCCCTACCCATGAGCAATCGGGTCAGGTTTGGGCGTCGCCCATGGGCACAAAATCATATCCAAACCCTATCCATTCGGGTCGGATATCCATGGGTATCCATGTCCATGGGTAAAATTGTCATCCTTAGCCTCAACAAGGCCTGTCCCAAGGATCCGTTCACTCTCCCGCGGATCGACCCAGTCATCGACTCGACCGCCAGGTGCGAGCTCCTATCCTTCCTGGACGCCTACTCCGGCTATCACCAGATCAAGCTGGACCCGGCCGATGCCCTAAAGACGTCCTTCATCATGCCCTTTGGGGCGTACTGCTACATCACCATGTCGTTCGGCTTGAAGAACGCCGGCGCCACCTTCCAACACTGCATGCAGAAATGCTTGCTACCGCAACTCGGCCGCAACATCCACGTGTATGTGGACGATATCATGGTGAAGACCAAGCAGCACCTCACGCTCCTCGATGATCTAAGTGAAACATTTGCCAACCTCCGTGAATACAAGGTCAAGCTCAACCCAGAAAAGTGCATCTTTGGCGTCCCAGCCGAAAAGCTGCTCGGCTTCCTCGTCTCGGAACGCGGCATCAAGGCGAACCCGGAGAAGATCAAGGCCATCGAGCGCATGCGCAAGCCAACCCGGTTGCGCGATTCCAGAAGTTTACAGGCTGCCTGGCCTTGGTCAGCCGGTTTCTAAGCCGGCTGGGCGAGAAGGCACTACCCCTGTACCAGCTAATGAAGAAAACAAGCCCGTTTGAGTGGAACGGCAAGGCGGACGAAGCTTTCCAAGACCTCAAGCGCATGCTCTCCACTGCACTAGTCCTGGCCGCGCCAACCGACAAGGAGCCGCTGTTGCTCTACATAGCCGCGACCTCGCGGGCGGTCAGCACGGTGCTAGTGGTCGAGCAACCGGAGAAGGGCAAGATCCAGGCCGTCCAGTGCCCGGTCTACTACCTGAGCGAAGTGCTCTCCACCTCCAAGCAGAACTACCCGCACTACCAAAAGATGTGTTACGGCGTGTACCTCACCACCAAGAAGCTGAAGCAGTACATTCAAGAACACGTCGTCACTGTCGTCAGCATGGCGCCTATCGGAGAAATCATCGGGTGCCGGGACGCCTCTGGCCGGGTCGCCAAGTGGGAGATCCAGCTAGCCGGCTACACCATCCTCTACGAGCCCCGCACCACGATCAAGTCTCAGGCCCTGGCCGATTTCCTCGTCGACTGGACCGAGACCCAGTACCAGCCGCCGCCTCCTGACTCGATGCATTGGCGAATGCACTTCGACGGGTCCAAGATGCGACTCGGCTTAGGGGCCGGCATCGTACTATCATCCCCAAAGGGTGACCGACTTCGCTACGCACTCCAGATCCACTTCGTCGCCTCCAACAACGTCGCCGAATACGAAGCCCTTGTGCACGGCCTCTGGCTCACCAAGGAACTCACCATCCAGCGCATCCTGTGCTACGGCGACTCGGACTTGGTGGTGCAGCAGTGCTCCGGCGAGTGGGACGCCCGCGACTCCAACATGGAAAGCTACCGCTTCCTCATCCAGAAGCTGTCCGGATCCTTCGATGGCTGCGAGTTCCTCCACGCCCCGCGCGCGGAGAACGAGGCGGCCGACATGCTCGCCAAGATCGCCTCGTCACGTCAAGCCATGTCGTCTGGCGTCTCCCTCGAGCACCTGTGCAAACCGTCCGTCAAGCCATCGCCGGACTCCGAGTCCATCCATGCCCCAGAAGACCCAGCCGCACCACAAACCGGCCCGGGGACTACTAAACCCGGCCCGGGGACTGCTGAACCCTGCCCGCGGACTGCTGAACCCGGCCCGGGTGCTCCTCAGCTCAACCTGGCCACCACCACCCCGGACCCAGCCGTCGCCATCACCAACCTGGGGACTGCTCAACCCGGCCAAGGAGCCGCTGATTCTGAGCCCACCCAGGTGGTCGTCTTCGCCGTCGTCGCGGCCCCGTCTTCAGCCTTGCCGATATCAGAGTTTCTTGAGAACGGGGTTCTCCCCATGGACGAGACCGAGGCAAAGCAAGTTCAGCGTCGGGTGTCCGCCTACAGCATCATCAACAACGATCTCATCAAGCGCAGCTCTACCAGCGTGTTCCAGTGCTGCGTCGAGTAGGATCGCGGCATCGACATCCTCCTCGACATTCACCAGGGCGAGTGCGGGCACCACGCCGCATCACGATCCCTCGTGGCCAAGGCGTTCCGCCACGGTTTCTACTGGCCAACGGCCCTCGAAGACGCTGAGTCACTCATCCTCAAGTGCGAAGGATGCCAGCACTTCAGCAAACGCAGCCACCAGCCGGCGTCAGCACTCCGAACCATACCGATCGCCTGGCCCTTCGCGGTCTGGGGACTCGACATGGTGGGACCCTTCAAAACCGCTCGAGGCGGCATGACACACTTGCTGGTGGCAGTGGACAAATTCACCAAATGGATCGAGGCAAGACCAACCAAGAAATTGGACAGGCCAACAGCCGTCCGGTTCGTCAAGGACATAGTTGTAACGCCCCGGATTCGATGCGCCAGGTGTCCGCCAGTTATTCGCCGTCTTTGCCATATCATCATATGCATTTCATATCATGTCATCATGTGCATCTCATTTTGCATATGTGTTCGTCTCATGCATCCGAGCATTTTCCCCGTTGTCCGTTTTGCAATCCGGCACTCCTATGTCCCCGGCGTCCCCCTTGTGTCTCCTGTTGTGAGTGGGTGTTAAACTTTCTCGGAATGGCCCGAGTCTTGCCAAGATGCCTTGGTATAGCCCCGGTAGACCGCCTGTCAAGTTTCGTGCCATTTGGACGTCGTTTGATACTCCAACGGTTAACCGCGTAGCCCGAAACCCCCCTTTCTCTTTGCATCCCAACACCCTTCCAAAGAGGCCCAAAACCCATCTAAGTCCCCTCCATGCTCTCCGCCGTTCGATCATGATCGTGTGGCCGAAAACCGTGCTCCATTTGGACTCTCCTAGCTCCCAGAAACTATAAATATGCCCCTTCCCCCGAGATTCGCAGATGAATTCCCTGAAACCCTAGCTTTTTCCTCCTCCTGCCGCCGGACGTGTCCACCCCGACCGGACACATCCGCCCCGCTTTCCCCGGCCAACCGTGTGGTGCCACGTGGCACTCCCCGCCGCCTCCGCTGTCAGGCCGCAGCCGGCCCGCGCGGCCCGCGCGCCGCCCGGCTTCCGCGCCTCTCCGTGCCCCGCCGCCTCCGCCCGCTGCCGCCGTGCGCCGCCAATCGCCAGTCGCCGCGGCCGCCTCCCTCCGCGGTTCCTCCGCGCCGCCGTCGACCGCCCCTCACCGGCCGCCTGTCTCCGGCGACCTCTGGCGCCGCCCTTCCCGTGCCCGGCCGCGCCCTACCACCCCGCGACCTCGTCGGCGCTGCCCGCCTCCACCGCCCGCCCGCGCCTGGCCCCGCGTCGCCTTCGCCGGAGCTCCGGCCGTATCCGCCTCGCCCCGCCCGTCTCCGGCCTCCTCCGACCCTCCTCGCCCCTCGCCGGAGCTCCTCCGCTCGCCGGAGCTCCTCCGCCCTAGATCGGACCAGATCCACCAATTCGTTCATCCAAACGCCGTCCCGTCCAGCTTTCCACGAGGGTATGTTTTTGGCTAAGTCCCGAATATTTTTGCATAATCATGCCATGTTCATCGCATCATATCTCTGCATCTGTAGCTCCATTTCGTGCATGCAATATGTCAAATTGTTCGCCTCAACGAGTACTTCATTCCATTCCATTGCGTCATGTTCATTTGAGCTCATCTTGATGCCTGAATCATCGTTGCAAGAGTGCTATGTAATGTTAATCTGCTGAAACTGTTATAACTTGATGATTTGTCATTTTTGCCATGTTTGATGTGTGCATCCTATGAGGTTGATGTCTACATGTGTTTTGAACTATGCCATGCCATCTTTACAGAGGTGTATGCCATATATTTTTGTGATAAATGTGGTGACTAGAACAAGCATGTAAACTAGGCCTCGTGATGTTGCTGATTTCAGTCCCTGTTCTGCTGTTATTTTTATGCCATGTAAACTTGATGCTACAGAGAGATCCATGCTTATTGTGAGATACTTCAGTAAGGATGTTTTGTACATATGGTTATGAGGTATCCATCCATGCCCCTGTTTGCAATTATGGTGTAGCCTAGCATGTCATTTTCATGCTCTACTTTTGCTACAAGATGTTTCCTGGCAGATTGTTTACATTTCATTCAATTTTGCCAAGGTTGTTGTAGTTGATCCTTGCATGCTATGAACTTGATCTTGCCATGCTTAGGTCCAAAAATATGTATTCTTATTGTTGGTTGCCTTGCCATGCCATGTATTGCTCTGTGGTGAGTGCTTCAAGCTCACCAGCATGCCTACTTATCGTTGTTTCTGCCATGTATGAATCTGTCATATAACTTGCCATGTTTACATGGGTGCCATCATATTTTCTGCTCCTTTTTGGCTCATGGTCAGTAAAGGACTTTTGTTCTATGCAATAAGTAGATTCATGTCATGCCTTTGTTTGCCATGATAAGTTCATGTAACATGTTGTTTGATAGCTCTAAACATTGTAACCTGATGTTATTTCTGCTAAAGTCTGAAACTGTTATTATTTGCAATCTTGCCATATGTGTTTGAGCATGTTCTAGTGATTTCTGGAGACAGCTCAGTGTTCATGTTTTGTTATGCTTTACCTGTACATCATGTCCATGCCTTTTGTTTTCATGTTGAGGTGCTGTAGCATATTGTTTTGATGCTTGCAATATGCCTAGTTGCTGTTTTGGACAGATTGTTGCTATATCATGTTTGGAGTGTATGTGTTGAACCGTTGCTCCGTTTTGAGTGTGCTCTATATGAAACTTGCTTGATTTTTCATGTAGTTTCATATTATCATGTTGCGTCCTTGTTTTGAGGTGTTTTCTTTATGTTTGAATGCCTTTTGCATCAATGCCATATTTAACTTGTTTTGCTCATATCTTCTAGGCCGTAGCTCCGAACTAAATGAACTTTATATGTAACTTGACTAGAATTTCGTGTAGATACTCTTGGTGATCTTTAACTTGCTGTTTAAAAACTTCAACTTAATGTTTGTTCAGATCTGGACCAATTTCGAAATTTGCATATGAGGACTTACTAGAATTGTTATATGTTGTTCCCGGCCTCATTTAAATTTGCTTTGATGTGTTGCTCTTGTTTGCATCATCTCTTGCCACGAGTAGCTTCATGTAGCCTTGTCATGCATCATGCTCGTTTGTTCATCATGTCTTGTCTATGTGTGGTGTGTTTACTATGTTGTGTGCTTCTTCTCGATAGTTCCCGTTTTGTTGCGATCGTGAGGATTCGTTCGTCTACGCTTGGTTCGTCTTCGTGGCTTAATCTTCTTCATGGACTCGTTCTTCTTTCTTGTGGGATTTCAGGCAAGATGACCGCTACCCTGGATCTCACTACTATCTTTGCTATGCTAGTTGCTTCGTTCTATCGCTATGCTGCGTTACCTATCTTTTGCTCCTCAAGCCTCCCAAATTGCCATGAACCTCTAACCTCCGACACCCTTCCTAGCAAACCATTGCTTGGCTATGTTACGGCTTTGCTCAGCCCTCTTATAGCGTTGCTAGTTGTAGGTGAAGTTGAAGATTTCTCCATGGTGGACAGGATTTTGTTGGGATATCACAATATCTCTTATTTAATTAATGCGTCTATATACTTGGTAAAGGGTGGAAGGCTCGGCCTTATGCCTGATGTTTTGTTCCACTCTTGCCGCCCTAGTTTCCATCATACCGGTGTTATGTTCCCGAATTTTGGGTTCCTTACGCGGTTGGGTGATTTATGGGACCCCTTGACAGTTCGCTTTGAATAAAACTCCTCCAGCAAGGCCCAACCTTGGTTTTACCATTTGTCTCACCACCACCTACATTTCCCTTGGGAGTAATTAACCCGAGGGTCATCTTTATTTTAGCCCCCCCGGGCCAATGCTTGTCTAAGTGTTGGTCCAAACTGAGCGATGTCCGGCGCCCCCTGGGCAACCAGGGTCTATGCCAACCCGACGTCTTGCTCATCCGGTGTGCCCTGAGAATGAGATATGTGCAGCTCCTATCGGGATTTGTCGGCACAGCGGGCGGCCTTGCTGGTCTTGTTTTACCATTGTCGAAATGTCTTGTAAACCGGGATTCCGAGTCTGATCGGGTCTTCCTGGGAGAAGGTATATCCTTCGTTGATCGCGAGAGCTTATCATGGGCTAAGTTGGGACACCCCTGCAGGGTATAAACTTTCGAAAGCCGTGCCCGCGGTTATGAGCAGATGGGAATTTGTTAATGTCCGGTTGTAGATAACTTGACACCAGATACGAACTAAAACGCATCAACCGCGTGTGTAGCCGTGATGGTCTCTTTTCGGCGGAGTCCGGGAAGTGAACACGGTTTCTGGGTTATGTTTGACGTAAGTAGGAGTTCGGGATCACCTCTTGATCATTACTAGTTGACGACCGTTCCTTTGCTTCTCTTCTCGCTCTTATTTGCGTATGTTAGCCACCATATATGCTTAGCCGCTGCTGCAACCTCACCACTTTACCCCTTCCTTTCCCATTAAGCTTTGCTAGTCTTGATACCCATGGTAATGGGATTGCTGAGTCCTCGTGGCTCACAGATTACTACATCAACAGTTGCAGGTACAGGTTATGCGATGATCTTGACGCGAGAGCAATGTTTGCTTGTCTTGGAGTTCTTCTTCTGCTTCTTCTTCGATCAGGGGATAGGTCCCGGTCGGTGGCCTGGGCTAGCAGGGTGGATGCCGTTTGAGTTTTTGTTTGTGTTTCATCCGTAGTCGGATGGTGCTCTGATGTATTGTGATGTTGTATTCGTGTGGCACTGTATGCCTTATGTATGTATCCCCATCTATTATGTAATGTTGATGTAATGATATCCACCTTGCAAAAGCGTTTCAATATGCAGGTCTATCCTTGGTGGGACCTTCGAGTTCCTTTTGGATAGGGTCGCATATTGGGCGTGACAAGTTGGTATTAGAGCCTCGACCGACCTTAGGACCCCCTTGATTGATCGTGTAGTTTGGCCGTTGTTGAGTCTAGAAGAAAACTGATTTCTGAGTCTAGTTATATCGGAGAGTAGGAATTCTTTTTACTCGTCAGCCCCTTCGTCGCTCTGGTGAGGAATCTTGACATAGGTGTTTTGAATTACTCCTCTTCCCCTTCAAAACTTTATTTAGGATCACGGGGTTAGTTTCGTGAGTTGTCCATCCTCTTTTGTCCGGTGCATTTCTCGTCAAGGTGACTCGAGCCTCTTCACCTTTGCCAAGTTCAATCCTCAGTTGTTTTCTTTTCCCACCCACCCACCCTTTATCTTCTCGAAACCGGAGTACGTAATCGAGTATCCTTCCTACTCGTGCGAAGTCTTTGCTTTCTTTCCTCAATTATTTCAACCGGTGTTTTCTCTTCAAGATATTCGTTGGTTCTCCCTTCCAGTTGTCTTTGTTTTTCCGCCCTCCCACCCTTTTTCTTCCCGGAGTCTGACTCTCTCTCGACCATCAATTTCTTTCGTGCGGAGCCTCTTCAGTCTTCCCTCAATTATTTCAACTGGTGAATTCTCGTCTCGTTCGTCATTCTTCATCTCTTTTCTTCTCCGGTGGATTCAATTCCAATTTTCGGTAGTGATTATATTCTTCCCCTCAATTCAAGTTTTTTGGTGTTGATCGCATTCTTTTCCTCGGCTCTAGTGTTTGCCCTGCTTGTTCGCCTCTCGCCAGTTTATCATTCCGGAGTTCGGAAGACATCTCAGGAGATTCGCCTGTGTTCGAATTAATTCGAGCTTGTCACCTCATTCGAATATTCCAATTGTTCCGGTGCATCATCTATCTGTTCATCATCCCTTTTCAACGGTGTTTTCTTCAGTGGGCCCTAACCCACAGGTTTTTTTCCAGGATCTTACCTGACTCTTCTAATTCTCCCGGAGTTATTCTTAATTCTTTTCAAGTCTGACGTAAGTATGATTTCATCAGTCAGATGCCTTTCCAAGATTGATTTCAAATCATTTCATCGTTGTCTCAACCTCTTTGCTTTTCATTCTCCCGGAGTACCTCAGTACTTTTGGTGGTGTTTCTCGTCGTCATTTGAAGATGGAATAAGAGTTTTTCCTCTAAATCTTGCCCGTTCTCTCGAAGTTTCGTGGTTCTAGCTTCATGTTATCAGTCTCGAATTATTCCATTTGTCAGATATTCTTTTTCTTACCCATCCGGAGTATGTCAGGAGTTGTATTTCCATTTCTTTCATCGGAGGCCATCATTCCAGTTATCGTTCTCTATTTATCCCGGTGCTTCGTTCAAGTGTTCTTTAATCAGCTCATGATCTCTTTGTTCTTTTGCATCTAAATCCCCTCTAGCTTATTTGTTCTTCTAATTCTTCCCGGTGATTCATTCTCTTTCATCAGTCATTTCCAAATTCTTACAGTGGTTCGTTCAAGATTCTTTTTCCTTGATTATCATTTTAATTCATTAGTTCTTTCCAATCCTACCGGTGGTTCATGAAGACTTTCTCAAGTTTTGGCGCTATATCTCCCCTTAATCTTTTCCCAATGTGAATAAGTAGTATGCAAATCCATTGCTTCTCATCAATTTAATTGGTGGAGGATAAGCATAACATAATTCTTATTCTCATTTCATCGTGGTCAAGTTGATTAATTCTTTCTTTGGAGATTGGTCGTGATGAGTGATTTTCTCGGATCTAAGTGTTTCATCTTTTCTTTTCCGGACTCCAAATTTTCCTCGGCCATCTCGTCGGAAACCCCATCTAAATCATCACAAGCTTTAATCTTATTCTTTCATCCTTCATTCTATCTCATCATCCTTTTGTTACCAGAGTTCTTCTTGGTGGTTCTTCATGATTTAATTCATTCTTCAAGAGTTCATCAAGTATCGTTCCATCCTCTCAAGCTCATGTTCTATTCATCCATGTTTCAGCCGGAGTGCTGCCTAAATTCTTTCAGTATTATTCATTTCTTATCTCGTTCTAACCGGAGTCGTTTCATAGTCTCTCTGATTCCGTGAGCTTCCGATTCTCGTCATTCTCGTCGTTCCTCTATTCTTCTCGAGTGCTCTCGATTCTTTGCTTCTTCTCGTGAGTTCTTGTTTCACCTCATCCTTTTTCTCTTCCGTCTCGGTCCTAAGATCTCGGGACGAGATCTCTTGTTAGTGGAGGAGTGTTGTAACGCCCCGGATTCGATGCGCCAGGTGTCCGCCAGTTATTCGCCGTCTTTGCCATGTCATCATATGCGTTTCATATCATGTCATCATGTGCATCTCATTTTGCATACGTGTTCGTCTCATGCATCCGAGCATTTTCCCCGTTGTCCGTTTTGCAATCCGGCACTCCTATGTCCCCGGCGTCCCCCTTCTGTCTCCTATTGTGAGTGGGTGTTAAACTTTCTCGGAATGGTCCGAGTCTTGCCAAGCTGCCTTGGTATAGCACCGGTAGACCGCCTGTCAAGTTTCGTGCCATTTGGAGGTCGTTTGATACTCCAACGATTAACCGCGTAGCCCGAAATCACCCTTTCTCTTTGCAGCCCAACACCCTTCCAAAGTGGCTCAAAACCCATCTAAGTCCCCTCCATGCTCTTCGCCGTTCGATCACGATCGCGTGGCCGAAAACCGTGCTCCATTTGGACTCTCCTAGCTCCCAGAAACTATAAATATGCCCCTCCCCCCAAGATTCGCGGATGTATTCCCCGAAACCCTAGCTTCTTCCTCCTCCTGCCGCCGGACGTGTCCACCCCGGCCGGACACGTCCGCCCCGCTTTCTCCGACCAACCGCGTGGTGCCATGTGGCACTCCCCGCCGCCTCTGCCGTCAGGCCCGCCTGGCCCGCAGTCGGCCCGCGCGCCGCCGCCGCCGCCTCCCGCGCGCCGCCCGGCTCCCGCGCCTCCACGCCTCTCTGTGCCCTGCCGCCTCCGCCCGCTGCCACCGTGCGCCGCCAATCGCCAGTCGTCGCGGCCGCCTCCCTCCTCGGTTCCTCCGCGCCACGGTCGACCGCCCCTCGCCGGCCGCCCGTCTCCGACGACCTCTGGCGCCGCCCGTCCCGTGCCCGACCGCGCCCTGCCGCCCCGCGACCTCGTCGGCGTTGCCCGCCTCCACCGCCCGCCCGCACCCGGCCCCGCGTCGCCTTCACCGGAGCTCAGCCGGATCTGGCAAGATTCGGCCGGATCCGCCTCGCCCCTCCCGTCTCCGGCCTCCTCCGACCCTCCTCGCCCCTCGCCGGAGCTCCTCCGCTCGCCGGAGCTCCTCCGCCCCAGATCGGACCAGATCCACCAATTCGTTCATCCAAACACCGTCCCGTCCAGCTTTCCATGAGGGTATATTTTTGGCTAAGTCCCGAATATTTTTCCATAATCATGCCATGTTCATCGCATCATATCTCTCCATCCGTAGCTCCGTTTTGTGCGTGTAATATGTCAAATTGTTCGCCTCAACGAGTACTTCATTTCATTCCATTGTGTCATGTTCATTTGAGCTCATCTTGATGCCTGAATCATCATTGCAAGAGTGCTATGTGATGTTAATCTGCTGAAACTGTTATAACTTGATGCTTTGTCATTTTTGCCATGTTTGATGTGTGCATCCTATGAGGTTGATGTCTACATGTGTTTTAAACTATGATATGCCATCTTTACAGAGGTGTATGCCATGTATTTTTGTGATAAATGTGGTGACTAGAACAAGCATGTAAACTAGGCCTCGTGATGTTGCTGATTTCAGTCCCTGTTCTGCTGTTATTTTTATGTCATGTAAACTTGATGCTACAGAGAGATCCATGCTTATTGTGAGATACTTCAGTAAGGATGTTTTGTACATATGGTTATGAGGTATCCATCCATGCCCCTGTTTGCAATTATGGAGTAGCCTAGCATGTCATTTTCATGCTCTACTTTTGCTACAAGATGTTTCCTGGCAGATTGTTTACATTTCATTCAATTTTGCCAAGGTTGTTGTAGTTGATCCTTGCATGCTATGAACTTGATCTTGCCATGCTTAGGTCCAAAAATATGTATTCTTACTATTGGTTGCCTTGCCATGCCATGTATTGCTCTGTGGTGAGTGCTTCAAGCTCACCAGCATGCCTACTTATCGTTGTTTCTGCCATGTATGAATCTGTCATATAACTTGCCATGTTTACATGGGTGCCATCATATTTTCTGGTCCTTTTTGGCTCATGGTCAGTAAAGGACTTTTGTTCTATGCAATTAGTACATGTCATGCCTTTGTTTGCCATGATAAGTTGTTGTAACATGTTGTTTGATAGCTCTAAACATTGCAACCTGATGTTATTTTTGCTAAAGTCTGAAACTGTTATTATTTGCAATCTTGTCATGTGTGTTTGAGCATGTTCTAGTGATTTCTGGAGACAGCTCAGTGTTCATGTTTTGTTATGCTTTACCTGTACATCATGTCCATGCCTTTTGTTTTCATGTTGAGGTGCTGTAGCATATTGTTTTGATGCTTGCAATATGCCTAGTTGCTGTTTTGGACAGATTGTTGCTATATCATGTTTGGAGTGTATGTGTTGAACCGTTGCTCCGTTTTGAGTGTGCTCTATATGAAACTTGCTTGATTTTTCATGTAGTTTCATATTATCATGTTGAATCCTTGTTTTGAGGTGTTTTCTTGATGTTTGAATGCCTTTTGCATCAATGCCATGTTTAACTTGTTTTGCTCATATCTTCTAGGCCGTAGCTCCGAACTAAATGAACTTTATATGTAACTTGACTAGAATTTCGTGTAGATCCTCTTGGTGCTCTTTAACTTGCTGTTTAGAAACTTCAACTTAATGTTTGTTCAGATCTGGACCAATTTCGAAATTTGCATATGAGGACTTACCGGAATTGTTATATGTTGTTCCCGGCCTCATTTAAACTTGCTTTGATGTGTTGCTCTTGTTTGCATCATCTCTTGCCATGAGTAGCTTCATGTAGCCTTGTCATGCATCATGCTCGTTTGTGCATCATGTCTTGTCTATGTCTGGTGTGTTTACTATGTTGTGTGCTTCTTCTCGATAGTTCCCGCTTCGTTGCGATCGTAATTTCGTCTACGCTTGGTTCGTCTTTGTGGCTTCATCTTCTTCATGGACTCGTTCTTCTTCCTTGCAGGATTTCAGGCAAGATGACCGCTACCCTGGATCTCACTACTATCTTTGCTATGCTAGTTGCTTCGTTCTATCGCTATGCTGCGTTACCTATCTTTTGCTCCTCAAGCCTCCCAAATTGCCATGAACCTCTAACCTTTGACACCCTTCCTAGCAAACCATTGCTTGGCTATGTTACCGCTTTGCTCAGCCCTCTTATAGCGTTGCTAGTTGCAGGTGAAGTTGAAGATTTCTCCATGGTGGACAGGATTTTGTTGGGATATCACAATACCTCTTATTTAATTAATGCATCTATATACTTGGTAAAGGGTGGAAGGCTCGGCCTTATGCCTGATGGTTTGTTCCACTCTTGCCGCCCTAGTTTCCATCATACCGGTGTTATGTTCCCGAATTTTGGGTTCCTTACGCGGTTGGGTGATTTATGGGACCCCCTTGACAGTTCGCTTTGAATAAAACTCCTCCAGCAAGGCCCAACCTTGGTTTTACCATTTGCCTCACCACCACCTACATTTCCCTTGGGAGTAATTAACCCGAGGGTCATCTTTATTTTAGCCCCCCCGGGCCAATGCTTGTCTAAGTGTTGGTCCAAACTGAGCGATGTCCGGCGCCCCCTGGGCAACCAGGGTCTATGCCAACCCGACGTCTTGCTCATCCGGTGTGCCCTGAGAACGAGATATGTGCAGCTCCTATCGGGATTTGTCGGCACAGCAGGCGGCCTTGCTGGTCTTGTTTTACCATTGTCGAAATGTCTTGTAAACCGGGATTCCGAGTCTGATCGGGTCTTCCTGGGAGAAGGTATATCCTTCGTTGATCGCTAGAGCTTATCATGGGCTAAGTTGGGACACCCCTGCAGGGTATAAACTTTCGAAAGCCGTGCCCGCGGTTATGGGCAGATGGGAATTTGTTAATGTCCGGTTGTAGATAACTTGACACCAGATCCGAACTAAAATGCATCAACCGCGTGTGTAGCCGTGATGGTCTCTTTTCGGCGGAGTCCGGGAAGTGAACACGGTTTCTGGGTTATGTTTGACGTAAGTAGGAGTTCAGGATCACCTCTTGATCATTACTAGTTGACGACCGTTCCTTTGCTTCTCTTCTCGCTCTTATTTGCGTATGTTAGCCACCATATATGCTTAGCCGCTGCTGCAACCTCACCACTTTACCCCTTCCTTTCCCATTAAGCTTTGCTAGTCTTGATACCCATGGTAATGGGATTGCTGAGTCCTCGTGGCTCACAGATTACTACAACAATAGTTGCAGGTACAGGTTATGCGATGATCTTGATGGGAGAGTGATGTTTGCTTGTCTTGGAGTTCTTCTTCTGCTTCTTCTTCGATCAGGGGATAGGTTCCAGGTCGGCAACCTAGGCTAGCAGGGTGGATGTCGTTTGAGTTTCTGTTTGTGTTTCATCCGTAGTCGGATGGTGCTCTGATGTATTGTGATGTTGTACTCGTGTGGCACTGTATGCCTTATGTATGTATCCCCATCTATTATGTAATGTTGATGTAATGATATCCACCTTGCAAAAGTGTTTCAATATGCAGGTCTATCCTTGGTGGGACCTTCGAGTTCCTTTTGGATAGGGTCGCATATTGGGCGTGACAAGTCAAGGACATAGCGGTGCGCTACGGCATGCCGAACAGCATCATCACCGACAACGGCACCAACTTCGCCAAGGGCGCCCTCGAGCAGTACTGCTCCGTCTCTGACATCCGCCTCGACCTGGCCTCCGTGGCGCATCCGCAGTCCAGCGGGCAGGTCGAGCGGGCCAACGGACGCATCCTGTCCGGCATCAAGCCGCGACTCGTCGAGCCACTCATCCGCTCACCCGACAGTTGGCTCGACGAGTTGGCTGCAGTTCTCTGGAGTCTATGCACAACACCAAACCGGTCGACCGAGTTCACCCCGTTCTTCCTCGTCTACGGATCCGAAGCCATCATCCCGACCGGCATCGAGTTCGACTCGCCGCGTGTCACGATGTACACCGAAGCCAAAAGCAAGATAAGCACGTGAAGACGGTGTTGACCTGCTCGAAGAGGCGCGCCTTCTAGCACTTAGCCGCTCGGCTATCTACCAGCAAGGCCTGAGGCACTACCCCAGCAAGAAGATCAAGCCTCTCGCATTCCACGAAGGCAACCTTGTTCTCCGACTCGTCCAAGAGTAGGCAGGCTAGCACAAGCTATCCTCTCCATGGGAGGGCCCGTTCATCGTGAGCAGGACTTTGCGCGACCGCAACGCCTACTACCTCATCGACGCGCGCAAGTCGAAGAAGCGCAAGAGGGACACCACCGGCGAAGAAACGACCCGGCCGTGGAACGCGGAACTCCTCCGTCCGTTTTATAGTTAGCCGCGCACATGTATGTATCAACGCCTTTTTTAAGCATATGAAAGAATAGCTCCACCGCCGAGGTTCTCGGGGGAGAGTGAGCCTTCGAGAGAGCCCCTTGAGAGTCGAGAGCGAGCAACCGTTCCCGGCCCGATCCCCTATCTTCTCCGATGGTGTAGCCGGCCGGAGTAGAGAAGGGAGAGGTGCACGGAGTAGTCTTGTATATAGGGCGTCTAGTTTTAGGTGGTATTCTGCCCATGTGGCGTTTGGCGGTATGCCGATGTGGATAGCGCCGCCGCCGCGGGCGAGCAACGGCCGGTGGATTACGGCGGTGGTCTTCATGGTGGTACTGACTGGAGGCCAGTCGCTGTCGTGGAGCGCATCGTCGGCTACTCCACCAATAAGCTCGCCTGGCTCCCTGTTCTGGAGGTGCTCCGCTCCCTCTCTCGCTTCTATGGTCACTGTGGTGGTGGAGTTGAAGCAGGGGAGGGATGGAGGTCCAGATCAGGTTTGTGCTCATCCTCGATGGTTGCTGGTCAATGGCTACGGCGCCGGCCATGGCGCTTGGCTGCCGGCCGTTTCTTCCATGCCATCGGATCTGTTGGTCGAAGGGCAGCCGTACTTCTTCCTCCCGGCTATGGAGCCAATTGGGAGGCAGTGCTTCTTCGACATGGAGTCCGCGGCGAGGTGTTGTGGAGGCTTTGCCGCACCATGTGGTGTTGTCCCCGGAGGTGGCACGGTTGCATCCGTGACGAAGGTGCTTTGGACCCGATCGCGTTTTTTCATTTGGTTGTGGGGGTCCTCTTTATAAAATGCAGGGACCAGTGTGTTATCTAGGTTTAGTTCGGGGTCCTTTTGCATACTGCTGTGTACCACCGCTGTTTTACTACTAATGCAGTCTCGGGGTCCTTCTGGACCCCTCTCTCGTTCAAAAAAAAAGCATATGAAACTATGGGGTCCCCGAACGAGACTCGGGGGATGCCTTTTGCCGACCAATTTATTGTGTCTACATTTTGCATCACTTTACTACTGAACCCGGCTGCTGGCTCGACTAGCTCGACCCGAGGACTCGGGGGCTGGCCGGCTTGATCAACACCCCGCCGCTTTACTTGGTGATTCCTGATAAAGTTAGGATGCCACGGTCCCCAACTTTGCCCTAAAACCGCAGATCCAGCTCTGGCTGACGGTGGGCAAAGCACAACGGGCCAAAGCTCCCCGACGATTCATACACTAGGTTAAAACCTGCCGGGTCGACCAACCCGTCCCGACGCTCGTCAACTAAGTTAGCCGCACGACCGGCTGCTCACCAACCGGCCAAGCCGGATTGCCGCCAGCCGGCCAAGTGGATGTTTCGCTCGCGCTCGACGCTTCTAAGGACCGAACTCCTATGCGCGCCTCTCGAAGAGCCGAACTCCTTGTCACAGACCGGAGCCTCGGCCGTCTGACTCGCGGGGGGAGGTTTCAGAGAGGAGCAGCGCATGAAATAAGTTCGAAAAAAGCAGAAGGCAAAAAGCAAATAAACACTCACAACATTTACACATAAATGTTTCAAAAAAAGGCCCACGGCCCGAGTTCATTACACCCTGAAAACCCCCAGTGGGTGGGTGGACCTGCTACTTAACAAAGTTTTCTACAAAAGATTCTCAGGCATTCCCAGCGACGCGTCGCAACATCGACGGCTCCCCCCTGTCGGCCTCCGGGTCCAGTGAAGCACCGGTGTCCTCTTCGGCTTCCGCGTCACCGTAGATGCCCGTCTCCTCCGAGATGCCCTCCGGGTCACGATGAAGCAAGCCATAGTCGTAGCCATTCACGACCGCACCGTCTTCCGTCCGCTCCGGATGGAACTCGTCGTGGAAGGCGAACTCGGTGATATAGATAGCTTGGGAGGCAATCCGGCCGGCCTGCTCCTGCAGCAGCTGCTCCGAACTAGTGCGCTGACCCATCAGCGCGTCCAGCTGAAGATCCAGATGCCAAGACAACGCGATCCGGAGCGCCATCTCAGCACCGGCCCGGGCGGCGGAAACGCGCCAGTCGCTAAGGCGATCTGGGCCCATCTCCAACTAGCGCGCCAGGCGCGAGAAGCTGCGCGGATGGACGGAGTCCGGCCGCAGGGCCGCCGTCATCGCGGTGCCGACCCGAGACAGCCGCTCCATCTATGACCCCAAGACCCGCAGCTGGGCCTCAGCAATGGCAATGATCTCCGGGAAGGTCCAGGCCGTCAGCGGATCCGTCCTAGACCCAACAACGCCGGTCGGATTGCGCTGGTAGCGGACGGCTTCCTCCGCCAGCCGCTGCGTCTCCGGAAAGGCCCCGGCTGCCAAAGAAGAAGCAAGTTAGAAGAACAACAAGGAAGGAAGGGTCGGGTCCCGACCCGGCAAACAACGAAGAAACATCACTTACTGGAGAAAGACTCTTCCAGGTGCTGCGCCTCGAGCAACATACCACGTCGCTCCCGCTCCAAGACGCGGTCCCGCTCCCCGAGCGCCTTCTCCAGGTCGGCCACCTTAGCAAGGGCCGCCTTCAGCTTGGCGTCCTTGTCTTTGGCCGCCTTCTCGACCGCCTCACGGCGGCGAGCCTCGGCCTAGTGGGCCTCCTCAGCCGTGGTGGCCTGCTCCCGCAGACGCTCCACCTCGGCATGGAGCCTGCCCTTGTCGTCGACCAGCTGGCCGCGTTGCTGGTCCGCCTCGACCAGGGCCTGCTACGTCTCCACCACCTTGGCGGCCTCCGCCTTAAGAAGCTCCACCTCGGCCTCGGGGCAGCTCTTGTGACCCGCCAGCTACTCGTGCAGCCGGTTGGCCTCATCAAGAAACCGTCGGGCCGCGGCCGCCTTCACCCTCGACTACGCCGCCTCAACACCGAGACGGCCGGTGTTAGCAACAAGCCGGTCATAATGATGACCGGCCCGGAACAGCCGGGACCGCCAAGACAGCACTTCGGCTGTGAAGAAAAAGGACTCAACAGAAAGAAAGCAAAAGACAAGACCTAAGATTTGGCCCAACTGTTACACAGTTGGCCTGAATCTCGGGGGCTACACCCAGTGGGTGCACTAGCGCGCCCCCATCGAAAGAAAGAGCACAAAAAGTACCTGCGGAGACGCGAAGCTCCTCCTCCTTGGCAGCAAGCTGCTCCTTCAGCTCCCGATGCTTGCCCAGAAGCCGGTTGTAGGCGGCAACCCGGAAGGCGTCAAGGTGCTGAGAGCATACCAAAGTTAGAACAAGGCCAACGCTCCTAAGGCTCGACCCAACTACTACATAGTTGTCCCGAACCTCGGGGGATACACCTAGTGGGTGCGGTGGCGCACCCCCACCAAGATGAAATCACAAGAAAACAAGAAGAAAGAAGAACTTACCAAGACGGCGCGCTCCAAGTCGTGCGTCCGCTCCACCTCGGCCTGGGCGAAGGCCTCAAGCCACTCCGTCCAACCTCGCAGGCGGCGGCTAACGGCATCCAGTGCCGCCTCATCCTGGGTCGGGGGCCCAAAGATGGTCGCGCCCCCGCTTCGCGTGGGCTGTGGCACGGCGGCTCGGTGCCCTGCCAGACGGAGCACCAAGGCACGCCCACCGCTGGCCGCTTGCGACGCGGCCAGCACCTCCCTCAACACCCCTCCCGGCGTCATCACCTCCTCGGATGCCGGAACACCCTGCGTCGCCACCTCATGCACCGCCACCTGCGATGCCTCCCCCGTAACCGGCGGAACTTCCGGCACCGCCGCCCGCGACGCCTCCTCCAAAGCGACGCCGCCTCCACCGCCATCGGCCCCCGCGCGCTCGGCTACATCGGCCCGCGGCGGGGTATCGCCCCCACCTCCACGACATCCCGGTCGATGACCACCACCTCAGCCTGGCCTCTGCGGCCGCGCTCCCTCACAGTCGACGGCTCAAAAACCATCACCGCCACCACTGTGCCCTCCGGCATCTCGCGCCAAGCCGGCTCCATGCCGCCTCGCACCCATGCCGCTGCCGCGTCGGTCCAAGCCCGGACCGACGCCGCCTCCAACTCCGCCTCGGCCCGGTTCCTGTCCCGCCAGGACAAGGCCTCGGTGTCATCTGGGTCTAGGCCGAGGTCCGAGTCGCCCCGTCCCTCTCCCCGGCCAGGCCGGCAAGGTCGGACCGGCTCCTGCGGAACGCGGCCCCCTTGGTGGCCGCCGCCCTCGCAAGCGCGATCGGCGACCTGAAGAAAAAAGAAGAATAAGCAAGCGAAAGACAAGGCTGGCCAAGAAATCCAGGCGCAAGCAAGAAGTAAGACTTACCCCGACAAGATTGGGACCGGAGTCGGCTTCGCGTGCCTCTTCTTGGCCGGCCTCCAAGGCTCGGCCGGATCTGCCGTGTGCTTCGGGGCCCGGGGTCGCGGTGCGACGCTGTCCTTTCCGTGCGGGCAGCTCGGCGGCGCCCCATGCGAGGACCCGGCTCCGCCCGCCTTGCCGCCTCCCCCACCCAATGCCGCTACACCAACAAACGACGTCTGTGTTGCCTATGCCATAACGCACCCAAATGATTCAAGACAAATGAAGAAGAAAAAGATTTGAAGCTTACCCGTGCGACGCCCAGCGCCGGTGTCGTTCTCGGCCACCTCCTCGCCGTCGTGAGCCATGGGCTCCTCTGGTGCCACCGGCGCCACCTGCGACGGAGCCCGGGTGTAAGGGTGCCGGCTCGCGTTCAAAAGGATCTCCCGTGACGCGTCGGGACGAATGAGAAGATGCGCGGCGGAAAAATA
This sequence comes from Triticum aestivum, assembly GCF_018294505.1. Lineage (NCBI taxonomy): Eukaryota > Viridiplantae > Streptophyta > Magnoliopsida > Poales > Poaceae > Triticum > Triticum aestivum. The sequence goes on from NC_057801.1 coordinate 65,117,239, forward strand.
ACAAGACCAGGTGCTCACCTGCGGCACCGGGTTCGCCTGGCTGTACGGCGCGTTGCCGAATCGCCAGTCCTCTCCAAGCTTGGCCTTGGAGATGTCGTTCACGCCTCGCGCGACCTGCTCCACAGAAAGCCGCGTCGACCCCATCCAGTTGGGGTCCTGAAGCCCGATCATCTCGCCAATCAGGCAGGAGCGCCTCTGAAGCGGGAGAACCCGGCGGGTGATGAACGCGGAAAGGAGGTCGGTGCCAGTGAGCCCCTCCTGTGTCCTCATCACCGTGACCCACTCGCAGAGGTTGACGATCTCCTGCGACGGGCGCCGGAGCGAGTAGCCCCAGTTCGTTTTCGCTCGCGGTGGCGCAACGGCGAAAGGGGAAGATTGATGTGGTCCGCACCATGGTTGTGGACATAGAAGAAGGAGTTCTGCCACTTCTTGGCAAAATCCTCGAGCGGGATCTTGGGGAAGTCCGCCCTCGACCGCTTCGGGATGACGGCGGCCCCGTAGTCGGCGAACTCCCCAGCCGATGGCCCCTGCTGCTTCAAGGAGAAGAAGCGCGCCCAGAGGTCGATGGTTGGCTCGACCCCCAGGTACCCTTCACATAGGGTCACGAAGCCGGAGAGCTGAACGATGGCGCCGGCGCCAAGGTGTTGCGGCTGGAGCCTGAAGAACTCCAGGAACGCGCGGAAGAAAGTGCTCGACGGCAACCCGAAGCCACACTCGAAATGCGTGAGGAAGACGACGCGCTCCTGCCCCTCGGGCTGGGGCCTCTGCTCGCTGTGCGGCAGACGAACACCGACGTCCATCTCCCGCGGCAGGCTCCGCGAGGACCCAAGGTAGGTAATGTCGTCGGCGGTGACGGTCGAGCCCATCCAGGAGCCCGACGGCAGCGACATCACTGGGAGAGGAAGAGAAAGAAAGACGACGGAGAAGATCTCTGCTCAGGGCCGCGGGCGTAGCTGTGCATCGGTGGCAAGAAGCAGAGTGGGAGCACAGGGACAGGAGGGCGCGAGCGAGAATAATGTACGTTGCCCCCTTGCTCCCCTCAATTTATAACCCCCGGTTCAAACGTGGGGGAGTGGGATTGTCTGCACGCGCTCGTTCCACTACCCCGCAATAAGTGTGCACGTACGCGCGCACTAACTGCGCGGGGAAGTGCAACCGGCCCCCAGACACCGCAATAAATCCGCACGCGTGGCAAAGGGTGCGCGGCGGCGGGCCCCGGCCCGTCGCCCAGTCCCGTCACGCGTGTGGCCTGTCAGGCCCCTCTGACTTCCGGGCACAACGTGGCGCCTGCGCGAAGCCCGAGGGATTGCCTCAAGATTCGATGGACTCCTCAGTTCCCGCCACGTCTGGGATACCGTGATTTGGTTTCCAAGAAAACCGACACACAATGGGTGTTGTCGGGTCGGGCATTCGTAGATTCCGCCTTGCTCAGGGGGGAAGCTGCGAAGGCCCACTCATCCGAAGATGGCGGACCTTCACAGCTTCGGGGACTACTGTCGGGGGGATGAATCCCGGGCAGGCAACAGAACCTGGATCTATTTCAAAAACGGCAGGGCCCGCATCGCCCCGCAAACCGGCGTGCGCCAGGCCGGGTCGCTCGACCCGGCAGGGACCGCAACCCGGCCAAAACTCTCGACTCGGCAAGGTACGTCGACCCAGCCTCAGCAGCTGGCGCAAGGCGGTTCAACCCGGCGCAACCGTGGCTTCCCCAACGAGCCAACTCACCCGTGGCGTCCATGACAACCCAGCCATGGGTCAGCTCCCGTCCCATCCAGGCCGTACGATGGGACGAGACCTCAATCACCGTTGACCAAGACTACAGTGCTCCAGCTGGAGTGTGGCAACAGTGCCCCTTACCTACCCACTGACCAGGGCTGGCGTGGCAACAGTGTTCCCGCCCTTACCGCTGACGATAGCAAGCGGCAGCCTGACGGAGAACACTGTGTGCGGCTCGACTCGGCCATGCCATGACGATCGACAAGACGGTGCACAGTCTCCCTAGGTACGCAGGGTCCGCACCTAGGGGAACCCGACAAACCACAAGCCCACAAGCGGGACCCAGCCTGGTACCCCGGACACCAACAATACGGACACACTGACTCGGCATATTACCATTGTAACCCTGGGTGGGTTGATCTATAAAACCCCCCAAGAGCCCACGCCTACAGGGAGATGACATGGGAGACGATGCGAAGCAACACGAGATAAGCAAGCAAGCATAGGACTAGCCACTGCATAGCAACACCAGGGAGAAGGGGCAGCCCAAGCCTTGGCCAGCCTCCTTCCTCCTCCCACACAGCTCCAGGAGCAACATTGTACTATCGATCATCCAACTAAACTCGGCAGGACTAGGGGTGTTATCTCTCCGGAGAGCCCCGAACCTGGGTATGTCCGGCGCCCCGCGCCCGCGCATATCAACCTCGCCTCTGGAGCCCACCAGTGCCCTTGAGCCTCCTCCTCTCTTTATCCATCCCTTGGCATCTGTCGTGAGCCCACCACGACAACACTGGTGCGCATCATGCTCTGGTCGACCTACGAAGTTTAGTAGTAACTTGATCTGAAGTTTCATCATCATCACCATTAGCAGGCATCACGGGAATAGTTTTCTCTGATGTACTACTTTCCAATTCGAGAGAAGGTACAACTACCTCATCAAGTTCTACTTTCCTGCCACTCACTTCTTTCGAGAGAAACTCCTTCTCTAGAAAGGACCCATTCATAGCAATAAAGATCTTGCCTTCGGATCTGTGGTAGAATGTGTACCCAGTAGTTTCTTTAGGGTATTCTATGACACACTTCTCCGATTTAGGTTCGAGCTTATCAGGCTGAAGCCTTTTTACATAAGTGTCGCATCCAAACTTCAAGAAATGACAACTTAGGTTTCTTGCCAAACCATAATTCATATGGTGTCGTCTCAACGGATTTATACGGTGCCCTATTTAACGTGAATGTGGTTGTCTCTAATGCATAACCCCAAAAAGATAGTGGTAAATCGGTAAGAGACATCATAGAACGCACCATTGATACGTCTCCAACGTACCTATAATTTATGAAGCATTCATGCTATTTTATTATCTATTTTAAATGATTATGGGATTTATTATACACTTTTATATTACCTTTGGGACTAACCTATTAACCGGAGGCCCAGCCCATATTGCTGTTTTATTGCCTGTTTTAGTATTTCAAAGAAAAGGAATATCAAATGGAGTCCAAACGGAATGAAACCTTTGGCAGCGTGATGTTTTGGAAGAATATCACCCAGGAGACTTGGAGTTCACGTCAGAAGAGCCTCGAGGAGGCCAGGAGATAGGAGGGTGCCCCCCCCCCTACTGGGCGCGCCCCCTGTCTCCTGGGCCCCTCGAGCACCTCCCGACCGACTTCTTTCGCCTATATAGTCCCACGTACCCTAAAAACATCCAGGGAGAAGATAGATCGGGAGTTTCGCTGCTGCAAGCCTCTGTAGCCACCAAAAACCTCTCAGGAGCCCATTCCGGCACCATGCCGGAGGGGGAACCCATCACCGGTGGCCATCTTCACCATCCCGGTTCTATCCATGACGAGGAGGGAGTAGTTCACCCTCGGGGCTGAGGGTATGTAGCAGTAGCTATGTGTTTGATCTCACTCTCTCGTGTCCTCTCTATGGCACGATCTTGATGTATCACGAGCTCTGCTATTATAGTTGGATCTAAAGATGTTTCTCCCCCTCTACTCTCTTGTAATGGATTGAGTTTTCCCTTTGAAGTTATCTTATCGGATTGAGTCTTTAAGGATTTGAGAACACTTGATGTATGTCTTGCCATGTTTATCTGTGGTGACAATGGGATATCATGTGCCACTTGATATATGTTTTGGTGACCAACTTGCGGGTTCCGCCCATGAACCTATGCATAGGGGTTGGCACACGTTTTCGTCTTGACTCTACGGTAGAAACTTTGGGGCACTCTTTGAAGTACTTTGTGTTGGTTGGATGAATCTGAGATTGTGTGATGCATATCGTATAATCATGCCCACGGATAGGGTTTTGGTTGATTTGTGTCTTAAGGTGTTATTCTAGTATGAACTCTATGATGGATTGAGGGGAAAGAATAGCTTCATGTTATTTTACTACGAACTCTTGAATAGATAGAACAGAAAGGATAACTTTGAGGTGGTTTTGTACCCTACCATAATCTCTTCGTTTGTTCTCCACTATTAGTTGCTTTGGGGTGACTCTTTGTTGCATGTTGAGGGATTGTTATATGATCTATCTATGTTATTATTATTGAGAGAACTTGCACTAGTGAAAGTATGAACCCTAAGTCTAGTTTCCTACCATTGCAATACCGTTTAAGCTCACTTTTATCATTAGTTACCTTGCTGTTTTTATAATTTCAGATTACAAATACCTTTATCTACTATCCATATTGCACTTGTATCACCATCTCTTCGCCGAACTAGTGCACCTATACATTTTACCATTGTATTGGGTGTGTTGGGGACACAAGAGACTCTTTGTTATTCGGTTGCAGGGTTGTTTGAGAGAGACCATCTTCATCCTACGCCTCCCACGGATTGATAAACCTTAGGTCATCCACTTTAGGGAACTTTGCTACTGTCCTACAAACCTGTGCACTTGCAGGCCCAACAACTTCTACAAGAAGAAGCTTGTGTAGTAGACATCAAGCTCTTTTCTGGCGCCGTTGCCGGGGAGGTGAGTGCTTGAAGGTATATCTTTAAATCTTGCAATCGAATCTTTTTGTTTCTTGTTTTATCACTAGTTTTGTTTATAAAAGAAAACTACAAAAAAATGGAGTTAAGTTTGTCTCATATGCTTCGCCTTTTTAATATCTTTCATGAGTTTGATGGAAAGGAAAATTGTGCTCAAGTGCTAGAAGAAGAGTGCATTAAAATGCTTGGTACTGAATCTTTGAATGATGAGCATGATTGCAATGTTGTTAGTATGAACTCCTTGAATATCCATAGTACTAATGATGATTGCTCTAGTCATGATGAAAATATCTCTTATAAGCATGTCAAGTTTTGTGGAGTGCATGTTTGCATGAACACACCAAATAGAGAAGATATATATTGCAAGAGGCATAAGCATTTAGAAACTAAATTGTTGCAAGAAAAGTTAAATGGGAGTGCTGAAAATTTACACTTCCTTTGATGTACTTGTGAACTATGCAATGAATGTGGTCATCTACATCTCCTATGCAAATTGTTTCATGGTCGAATCGTGTCCAAAATTTTTGATGATTTGATCTCCCTTGCACATTACAATGAACTTAGTTTACTTTTGGGTTATGAAGAATTGAAACGTTTAATTAAGGACCTTCTAGATTTTGCCCTTAAGAAATTCCTTGATATTGATCTAGAGACGATTTATTTGTATTGTACGGTGAATTGCATTGAAAATCCTTATATTGCCAATTACCTAAAGAAAAGAAAACAAATAGAAGATGAAGAGAATACTAATGAAAGGGAAGAGACTTCCCATTATCCTCCTATTATTTCTTATGATGAATCAGGTATCGAGGAGGAGCCTGCTATTCAACCAATCTCATCAATAAGGAGCTCAAAGAAGAGGGTTGAACCCATACATAATATGAAGAACAAAAGGAAGAGAAGGGGCAGCAAAGGTAAAAAGGTATCCCTCCCAAATGATGTTGCTCCTACTACTCATTGTGATGATGATAATTGCTATACTATTGGTGCTATCCATACTATTGATGATGATTATGTTTATGATATGAAAAGGCCCAAGCTTGGGGAAGCTATGTTTGATGAGTATGAAATATTTGAGAATATATTTTCTGAAATTAATGATTGTCCCAAGCTTGGGGATGCTATGTTTAATGAAGATGATATTTTTAGTCTCCCAAGTTTTGATATGCAAAGTTGTTATGATGATAGCATGCCTTGTACCTATGATGATTATATTGATGAAAGTGGGTTTGGAAGAGTGTCAACTTTAGGAAGTAGTGATCCCACTAATTTGGAGGATGTTGAATCTTATAATATTTATGAAAGTGGATTTGGCAGAGTGTCAACTTTATTTAGTGATGATTCCACTATCTTGGGAGAGGTTTCAATCGATTATGATGAGAACGAATTTGCTACTTATGATGATTATTGTGATGAAACCTATGCTATAAAAAGTAGTGATGATTATATTTACAAATCGTGTCATGATTATGATTACCCTTTTTCTGAACATTACTCTTTTAATGTGGAAAAAAATTAGTGTTCAAGTCTCTTATGACACTCCCGCTATTCCGAATGAGAAGAATTTTGCTTATGTGGAGAGTAGTAAATTTTCTATGCTTGTAGATCATGAAAAGAATGCTTTAGGTGATGGTTACATTGTTGGATTCATTTATGATGATACTGAAAATTATTATGAGAGAGGAACATATGCTTGTGGGAATTGCAATAATATCAAGTTTCCTCTCTATGTGCTTAAATTTTTGAAGCTATGCTTGTTTTGCCTTCGTATGCTAGTTGATTATTGTTCCCATAAGTTGTTTGCTCACAAAATCCCTATGCATAGGAAGTGGGTTAGACTTAAATATGCTAGTCATATGCTTCATGATTCTCCCGTTATGTTTCAATTCTTATCTTTTATGTGAGCATCATTGTCATAATCATGCCTAGCTAGAAAGGCATTAAAGAAAAGCGCTTGTTGGGAGACAACCCAATATTTACCCTTACTGTTTTTGTGTGTCCACATGATTATGCTACTGTAATAATCATTTTTATAGCTTTTTTCAATAAAGTGCCAAGTAAGACCTTTAGGATAGCTTACGGTGATAGTTGTGTTGATCCAGCTGAAAATCAGAAACTTTTGCACCTAGTAAATTAGTGTTGTTAATTCACAGAAATGTGCTTTTGATCTGATTATTTTTGCTCTGGATTAGTACACAAATTTCTTAGGACTTCCTAATTTGGTAGAGTTTTTGGAGTTCCAGAAGTATACGTTTGATACAGATTACTACAGACTGTTCTGTTTTTGACAGATTCTATTTTCATTGTGTTGTTTGCTTATTTTGATGAATCTATGAGTATTATCAGAGGGTATGAACTATAGAGAAGTTAGAATACAGTAGGTTTAACACCAATATGAATTTAGAATGAGTTCACAATAGTACCTAAGTGGTGATTTATTTTCTTATACTAACGGAGCTTACGAGTTTTGTGTTGAGTTTTGTGTGGTTGAAGTTTTCAAGTTTTGGGTAAAGATTCGATGGACTATGGAATAAGGAGTGGAAAGATCCTAATCTTGGGGATGCACAAGGCACCCCAAGGTAATATTCAAGGACAACTAAGAGCCTATGCCTGGGGATGCCCCAGAAGGCATCCCCTCTTTCGTCTTTGTTCATCGGTAACTTTACTTAGAGCTATATTTTTATTCACCACATGATATGTGTTTTGCTTGGAGCGTCATTTTCTTTTGTTAGTATTTGCTTGCTGTTATTTAGAATAATGTTTTGCATCTTTATTTTCAATAAAAATGTCAAGGATATCATTTACCATGCTTATTTTGCTAGTATACATGTTGCTGTTTGAAAACAGAAAGTTTACCGTTGTTGCAAAAATTCCCTAGAAAAGTCAGAGAATGGTATAATGTTGAATTTTTTTGAATATTAAGCTCTGATAAATTCGTAACTCAAATATTCGCCCCCACGATCAAATCGTAGAAACTTTATTTTCTTGTTACAGTGATTCTCCACTTCACTCTAAAATTCTTTGAACTTTTCAAATGTTTCAGACTTGTGTTTCATTAAGTAGATATTCCCACACCTACTCAAATCTTCTGGGAAGGTCAAAAAATAATGATGCCCGCCATGTGCTTCAACACTCATTGGACCACGGACATCGGTATGTATTATTTCCAATAAGTCATTAGCTCGCTCCATTGTTCCGGAGAATGGAGTTTTAGTCATCTTGCCCAGGAGGCATGGTTTGCAAGTGCCAAATGATTCATAATCAAGTGACTCCAAAAGTCTATCTGCATGGAGTTTCTTCATGCACTTTACACCAATATAACCTAAACGGTAGTGCCATAAGTATGTTGCACTATCATTATCAACTTTGCATCTTTTGGCATCAATATTATGAATATGTGTATCACTATGATCGAGATTCAATAAACCATTAAAATTGGGTGTATGACCATAGAAGGTTTTATTCATGTAAACAAAACAACAATTATTCTCTAACTTAAATGAATAATTGTATTGCTATAAACATGATCAAATCATATTCATGCTCAACGCAAACACCAAATAACATTTATTTTGGTTCAACACTAATCCCGAAGGTAGAGGGAGTGTGCAATGGTGATCGTATCAACCTTGGAATCATTTCCAACACACATCGTCACCTCGCCCTTAACTAGTCTCTATTATTCTGCAACTCCTGTTTTGAGTTAATAATCTTAGCAACTGAACCAGTATCAAATACCCAGGGGCTACTACGAATACTAGCAAGGTACACATCAATAACATGTATATCAAATATACCTTTGTTCACTTTGCCATCCTTCTTATCCTCCAAGTCTTTGGGGGTAATTCCACTTCTAGTGTCCATTCCCTTTGTAGTAGAATCACTCAGTTTCATGCTTAGGTCCAGCTGTGGGATTCTTCATAGGAGTGGCAACTTTCTTGCCATTCTTCTTGAAGTTCCCTTTCTTTCCCTTTGCCCTTTTTCTTGAAACTAGTGGTCTTGTTAACCATCAACACTTGATGCTCTTTCTTGATTTCTACCTTCGTCGATTTCAGCATCAATAAGTGCTCGAGAATTGTTTTCGTCATCCTTGCATATTATAGTTCATCACGAAGTTCTAGTAGCTTGGTGATAGTGACTAGAGAACCTTGCCAATCACTATCTTATCTGGAAGATTAACTCCCACTTGATTCAAGCGATTGTAGTACCCAGACATTCTGAGCACATGCTCACTGGCTGAGCTATTCTTCTCCATCTTGTAGGCAAAGTACTTGTCCAAGGTCTTATACCTCTCGACACGGGCATGAGTCTGAAATATCAATTTCAGCTATTGGAATATCTCATATGCTGCGTGGTGTTCAAAATGTTTTTGAAGTCCCGGTTCTAAGCCGTAAAGCGTGGCGCACTAAACTATCAATTAGTCATAATATCGAGCTTGCCAAACGTGCATAACGTCTGTATCTGCTCCTGCAATAGGTCTGTCGCCTAGCAGCGTATCAAGGACATAATTCTTCTGTGCAGCAATGAGGATAATCCTCAGATCACGGACCCAGTCTGTGTCATTGCTACTATCATCTTTCAATTTAGTTTTCTCTAGGAACATATTAAAAATAGGGGAGCTACAACACAAGCTATTGATCTACAACATAATTTGAAAATACTATCAGGACTAAGTTCATGATAAATGAAGTTCAATAAATCAAATTACTAATGAACTCCCACTTAAATAAACATCTCTCAAGTTATCTAAGTGATACATGATCCAAATCAACTAACCCATGTCCGATCATAACGTGAGATGGGGTAATCATCAATGGTGAACATCTCTATGTTGATCATATCTACTATATGACTCACGTTTGACCTTTAGGTCTCAACTGTTCTGAGACCATGTCTTTATATGCTAGGCTCGTCAAGTTTAACCCAAGTATAATGCGTGTGCAAAACTGGCCTACACCCGTTGTATGTGAACGTAGAGTCTATCACACCCAATCATCATGTGGTGCTTCAAAACGACGAACTTTGGCAATCGTGCATACTCAGGGAGAAAACTTTTATCTTGAAATTAAGTGAAGGGATCATCTTATAATACTATCGTTGTTCTAAGAAAAATAAGATGCATAAAGGATAAAAATCACATGTAATCAAAATATGTGACATGATAAGGCCATCATCATCTTGTGCTTTTGATCTCCATATCAGAAGCATCATCATGATCCCCATCGTCACCGGCTCGACACCTTGATCTCCATCGTTTCGTCATGGTCGTCTCGCCAACTATTGCTTCTACAACTATTGCTAACGCATAGCGGTAAAGTAAAGCAATTATCAAATTACATGGTGTTTGCATTTCATACAATAAAGAGACAACCATGGGGCTCTTGCCGGTTACCGATAATTTACAAAACATGATCATCTCATACAACAACTTATATCACATCGTGTCTTGACCATATCCACTAGTGCAGAATCAGCCTTTAGTCCCAGTTCGTAAGGGCCTTTAGTGCCGCACTAGTAGAAAATAGGGCACTGGTCCCGGTTCTAGAGGGCCTTTAGTCCCGGTTCTGGAACCGGGACTAAAGGGTGACTAAAGCCCAAAACCTTTAGTACCGATTCGCTTACGAACCGGGACAGAAGGGGCTCCACGTGGCCGCTGCGGGGCACCCAGGTAGGAAGACCTAACACCAATCGGCACCAAAAGGTTGCCACGTGTTAGCAGCTCGCAGGTGCTGGGGGTTTTTTTCTGAAAGGGGGGGGGGGTTAGGGGTTTTGGAGGGTTAATTTAGGGGTTTCATATTGTGTTAGCTAACTAATAGAGAGAAGTGACCTCTCTTTCTCCGTTCTTGGTCGACGCTAGCTACTATGCATATAGAGAGAACTTGACATGCTAGCTAGAGTAAGAAAATGAAGGAACCATTAATTACACACGATCGTCATGAACATATACAGAGAGAACTGGCTCTCTTTCTCCGAGAGATTGGTCGAACAACAAGTTTTGGTATATCGACGCTACTACATATATACAATATAACATCTCTTACAATCCCTAACATCTAAAATCCATTTCAATTTCCACATGGTATTCTCCCTTCTCATTTATGACGTGGTCAAGAAAGAATCCCGCCAATTCCTCTTGAATTGCTTGAATGCGATCATGTGGTAGGAGCTCACCCCGCATCTGCCACATCTAATTTAAAGAAGAGGGTCAATACATATATATGAATGAAAGTCAACACAAATGATGGAAATAAAATAAAATTGTGAATGTTATGTTTACGTACTTCATATTGTTTTGCAGAGTAGCCCCGCTGAGAGTCGCGTCGTAGATGAACTCGCAAACGTAGTATCCACATAAATTATTCCCGCATTCCTTCCACAAGACCTTTATGAGAAATAAAGTTCAATCAAACTGATAATCAAGCATGATAAATGGTATTGATGAAACTAGAATAAATGGGAGATGCGCGGAACTAGCTAGTACTACTTACTTTCGGGTGTGTAAATCGCAGCTCCCTCGGCAGTCCCGGAACTATTCCGGTGAACTCTTTCCAAACCCTGTCAGACAAAGAAAATAATTACTTGATATCAGGTAATGAATAAAGTTGTCGACATGGTGCGATAATGATCGATTGAACTTACTTCTGGAGCATTGCAGTCATGTCCACATAGTCCTGGAGATCTTTTCGTCTCGAGTCTAAGACAGTTACTACTCCCTGGTCAAGCTTAATCTCTCGCAGAATAAAGTGGAAGCTATGCACGCATGCATAACTCATCAATTACATTACTATAATTAACCTCGAGTAAGCGAAATCGAATATGCACAAGACAGTAACACTCACTTGAAGTTGTAAGGAAAGAGTATTTTCCCTTTGTTTTGATTTCGAAGCAACGATTACAGCAAGTTGTCCTAGGTATCTGTGTCTCTGTTTTTAACCGACCACTCATTTATGGTATTTGGGTTAATGAACCCAATGTCATAGATTTGTTTTTTTTTTGCATTCGACGATCTTCAATCTGCATAATATAGTGCGGATAATTATATATACATGCAATGAAAGAGCTGAGCTATAGAGACTTAATTACATAAGTAATACTTACAGACAGTAGCAAGTCATGAGTTGTTTTTCCAGAGCGTTTTGATTGTATAACTGGAATAACTCCACAAAATGAACAGGCAACACCTTAGTTCCAATGAGGTCGTGCTCCTCTTTAATTCCCAGCACCAACGTATCCTTCCCAGATTTGCCGCAGGTATCCATGTACCATTCATGCAATATTCGCATCATCGTTGTTAGAGGAGGATGACCAGGTTTGACGAGAGCCTTCCCGTACTCGTATCTGAAGATGTCCACCTCCATTATTTCAAACTCTACATCATCGCTTAGGTAATCAGCGGGATTGGTACCGGGCACTAGCCCCGTATGATTAGCGACGATATCGCTAGACACCCTGAGCGGGGGGCACGATTGCTTCGCTTGTTCGCCGAGCTGGGGAATTGGTTTCCCACTTCTTCGTTGTGCTAATCTTGCATCACTTGAAATACTTCCCGATCGCTGCGCTTCCTTATATGTCCTTTCAATAATGCGCTCATAGTTGGATTGCAATGGAGGCGGTGGTGGTCGTTTAAGGGCATCCGGAGTGCGCTTCACTTTCACTGGATCTAACGTTTCCTTCGGAGGTGGAGCTTTCCGTGCAAAAAAACTCCCTCACTTCGGCAGCACAGATGTCCACGTTTTCCTTGTCAGTCATCTCATATGGTAACTTTTTCGGAGCCTTGAGACATGGACCGTATTTGAATTGCTTCCCGCCTCTGCTTGTACTGCTAGCCGCCGGAGGGCGGCGCTTCTCTTCTGCCGTTGCTGATCCGGCGGAGTCCGCTGACACGCCGGAGGAGGCGGAGTGCTCCGACGCGCCGGAGGAGGAGCCGGAGTGCCCTCACACGTCGGAGGAGGCGGAGTGCTCCGATGCGCCGGAAGAGGCGGAGGAGGAGCCGCTGTGCCGTCACGCGCCAGAGGAGGCGGAGTGCCCTGATCACTCGCCGGAGGAGGCGGAGTGCCCTGACTCGCCGGAGGAGGAGGAGGAGGAGGCGTCCAGTTTGGAAGCTTGATGTACTCCTTCCTCCATAGACAACTATTCTTTAAAGCAGCTCCCAGATGATTCTCCCCTTCACCTGTAGGGAAGTCAAGCTCCAGCTCCTCAAATCCCTCCATTAATTCATCCACCGTCACAACAACATAGCCATGTGGAATCGGATGGAAATGAAAAGTATCCTCAGCTTGAGGAGGTATAGCAGAGCCGACCGCTGCCTTCAAAGTCAGGTTCATGCATTTCGTCATTGGCTCGCAATTTTCAGCCTCCGTGATACTATCCACGGGGTAGCGAGGAGCCGTGAAATCAGACTGAACGAGCTTCATGGGAGCCACACTGCTTCTCCGCTGAGATGGTGGGGTAGCTTCTGGGGCAGCATCGAAGCAAGGATCTTTGTGCCGCTAAGATGGTTGGCCGGTAGCTCGCTGGCTCTTAAGTTCCTCTAGCGCTGCTATTCTTGCATTGAGCTTCTTCATTTTGCTCGCTTCCACTTTCCTCTTCCTCTCTCGGCTTCTGTAACCACCGCTGCCGGGAAACCCATGCACCCACGGAACGAAGCGTAGTGTGCCCCGTGTTCATCCAGGGTGCGCAGGATTTCCGAGGGCCTCTGTCAGCTCGTCCAGCTCTCTGTTGAGAACGAACGTCCCTTCCCGTGATGCCCTGATATATTTATTTCTCAATCTTGTTGATGGGTATTGCAAGTTGCTCGTCCATTGAGCCATAAAGCGAGCAGATATACTCATAAAGCGAATGGCCGGGTCGCCCGAACCTCGTGTTCGTCGAGGGTGCTCACGATTCCCGAGGGCCTCTGTCAGCTTGAGGAGGCCGGAGTTGGGCGCAGCTGTGGGTGCGAGGAGGAGGGCGGGCTCGGGGGCGGCCGAGGCCGGACGCAGCCGGAGCGGGGCGGAGGCCGGACGACTCGGGAACCCGGAGAAGCGGCGCGGGAGGCGGCCCGGCGGATCGGTCGGACGGCAGGCGCGGAGACCAGGCGGGGCGAGGCAGGGGCCGGGCCGGCGCGGCGAGCGGAGCCGACAGGCAGCCCGAACGCGCGTAGTGGATGCCGGCCTCCGGGCGGAGGCGGCCTGACGCGACGAGGAGGGGAGCTAGACGGCCGAGTAGGGCGGACCCGGCGGGGCGTCGCATGCATAGGCGGCCAGCCGGCCACGGGCGGGGCTGCGCGCGCGTGTTTGCTGGAGGTGCGGCGACGAACCGGTCAACGGTGCGCGTGGGGGGCGCAGCAGGCCGGGGCGAGATTGGGCCCCGCGCGCGACGGCAGAGCGGCGAGGGCGGAGGTCGTGCTCGTGCGGCCGCAGGGCGGCGAGGACGGAGGTCGTGCGGACTGGAGGCCGAGGCGGCACGCGCCCGCTTGCGGGGGTGCTGGGCAGAGGCGATGCAGGGGCGCCGCCGCGCGAGGGGACACCGGTCGCGCGGGAGGAGGCCGGCGTGCGGTGGACGGCGGCGACGGACGCCGCGAGGCGGCTGAGGCGGAGGAGTTCAGGGCAGCCAAGGGCGAGGCCGGCAGGGCGTGGGCGACGACGCGGCCGGCCGGAGTGGCGAGCCGGTGCATGCTACGCGGCCGGTCCGGGCGCGGAGGAGCAGCGGATGGGTGCCGCTCGCCTGCTGGCCGCGGGAGGCTAGGCCGGAGTGGGAGAAATGCTGGGACGACTTGGAGGGCTCAGAGGTGAGCCGAACAGCTACGTGCAGCTCGGCGCGGTGGTGGAGTGGAGCGCGGCTGCGGGCGATGTCGCGCGCGAGTCGCTGGAAGAGATAGCAGCCACGGCGAGGCGAGCAGGCGGCAAGTAGCTTGGGCCGGGGGAGGCAAAACAAATCGCAGCGGAGGCGGCCGACAGGGTAGAGGCCGCGGCTGCGCACACGGGCGCGAGCGGAGAAGAGCAGGCAGGAGCTTCGTGTACGGCAATCATATGGCCATCGTCTGGGATGTGTCTGGCCATGGTTTGGGGATTATCTGACTTGTGTACAGGTGCAGTCTGGCTTATGTATGGCAAGTGTACAAGCATAGAAAGGCAGGCGAGCAGCAGCAGCACCCGAGCAGCGCACGCGGGCGTGGCAAAGGCACACGGCGAGGGCGCGCCATCCCGCACGGCCACCCCGGGGGCGTGTTGATGTCAAGCCCGTGAGCGCGGCCGGAGAGACGGTGGCGATGCCGTGGCGGAGATGATGAAGATGACGAGGCCGACGGCGCTGCTCCGCGCGGCCGCGTCGGGGCGAGTTGATGTCGAGCCCTCGAGCGTGGCCGGAGAGACGGCGGCGACGTCGAGGCGGAGTTGACGAAGATGGTCTAGCCCGGACTGCGGTTCCAGCAGCAGCTTGCCCCACGGTGGGCGTCAACTGTTGTGGTATTCTCACGTCAGTCAGCAGAGGTGTCCGTGAGACGACAGACTTGAGGTGAGGGCAAGACTGTAGTGGAATATCCGGGATGGGTATGCGAATAGCACGCGGGGTTTACCCAGGTTCGGGGCTTTTCGGAGAGATAATACCCCTACTGCTGCATATCTGTATATATGTGGAGTATATCTGTAGTAAAGAGTTGCTCTTGAAGCTGTATCTAAAAGCAGTGCCACAAGCATTTGGTTTCGTATATGTAGGTGATGGATGGGTGTGTGCCCGTGAGTGGCCTTGTAGCGAAATGAATGGGTGTGTGCGTGAGTGTGTGTGTGAGCCTCCCCTGGTGCTCCTTATAAAGGGGAGCCCATGGGACAAGGATGCCCCGCATGATCAACAACACTATTCGGGAGCCAGCGATGTGACGCGTTACACTTGCTACAGTACGTCACTATTAGTCAACAGTGCCTGACTATTGGCATATAGTGAAGTGACATCGCTACAATATTTGCTTTATCAGCAATAGTGCTCACGGTATGGTCGTCTTGTCAATGTCGCGTCGGATGGGACGCCGTAGTGGACTTCGCGTAGCAGGACGGCTGGAGCAGCCGGATGGGGAGCAGGTTGGAGCAGCCGGGTGGCGAGCCGGGCAGTCGGACTGAGGGGTGTTGGCCGCCCCGATGTCTTGAAGCGTTGTTTCGCCGTCTTTGGGGTACCTGGGGTCATTCCCCCGACAAGATCGGCAACACTCTTTCTTCTAGGGTTTGGGTGGCCTCGAGAGTTGGTCGGGCGAGCAGATTGTGAGTAAATTTAGTAACTTTGAACTTCGTAAATTTGGGTGGCCTCGAGAGTTGGTCGGGCGAGAGGGGGTTGATCGACGTCCCCCCCCCCCCCCGGCTCATGTTGAAGTTATCGGTGATACGTTTCGAGAGAAAATACAACATTTGATATGTTTCGAATATATGAACATTTTAACTTAGTAACTCATGTCGAAGTTTTCGGGGATACGTTTGAAAGCTCTAGGGGAGCCGATGCCAACATGATGATAGGGGGGGTGCTCCGGTGGCCTTGTTGGCATCTCTAGACCCGCTCTAAAATGCTAACGAGTGTTGCCCTCCTTAAAACGCAAAATTTTCACTACGATGACGAGTGTCTCAAAATGGAGCCAAGGGTCTAAAATCGGTCTATGCACGATAGAAAATCTGAAAAAAAAACATCTAAAAAAATCTGAAAAAAATATATCTATGATTCCTCATACATACATACATACAAAAAATACATCTAAAAAATACATATATGTTCCCTCACACATACATACACACATCTAATTTTTTATGAACATCTAAAAACAGCATATAAGAACATCTAAAAATAGCATATATAACAAAAATATATAAAGGACGGCGGCAGCGGCGGCGGGGCTGGCAGGGGCGTGATACGTCTCCAACATATCTACTTTTTCTCACGCTTTTCTTCTTGTTTTGGACTCTAATTTGCATGATTTGAATGAAACTAATCCCGAACTGACGCTATTTTCAGCAGAACTACCATGGTGTTGTTTTTGTGCAGAAATAAAAGTTCTCGGAATGAAATGAAACTTTGCGAGCATATTTTATATCATTTTATCTTTGTGCTTGTTTTGTATCAGGAATTTAATAAGCTTGACAGGGAGCCCTCTAAGTACATAAAATGCTTGACTGGCATCAAACCTGAACTGGAGCTCCATACACATGTGACGTTGGACACGAGCGTTTCTTGAGCCCTGGGGTTAGTAGTACATCGATGTGTTCTCTAGTTACTTATGTGGTGTCATGTCTTATTTAGGTACTTCATTCCATCCCCCTGCTCTGTTGGAGGCATGCTTCTCTCCTGTGAGAGTCAACAAGAAGACTGATCAAGAAACTGTGGCCCAGAGCGTGTGCTCTTCGATACCCTATGCTGAGGCAATCAAAACCCTCGGCAGTCCACACAGCAAAACGAATGAGGTTAGTCTGTTTGCTGCATCATCAAGTGGTATTGCCGCTACCACTTCCCCTGTCTCTGCTCAGAAGATATATTGTTCTGGTCTGCTGAAAGAACTGGAAGACTTTGCTTCTGATACTGACAGTGAAGCTGCTGAACCTGATGAAGAGATGGTTATTGTTGAAGCTCACATAGCTAGTGGCCTGAAGATAATGGAGATTGTGGATAAAACCAAGGAAAAGGCTACACCCAAGACCAACCACTAGTAGAAAACGGAGCTTTAATACCGGTTCATAAGGGCCTTCAATACCGGTTCTGCCACCGGCACTAAAGAGTGGAGACTAAAGCCCCCCCCCCCTTTAGTACCGGTTCGGCACGAACCGCCACTAAAGGCCCACCACGTGGCGTGAGCTCGCGCCGTGGTATGGGGGACCTTTAATACCGGTTGGTGTTACCAACCGGTACTAAAGATTTTTCTAAAAAAATTGAAAATTTTGAAAAAGAAAATTGATTTTTTTTCGATTTTCAATTTTCTGAATTATTTGATGATTTAGTCTCTAATCGCCCCTCTTAACTACTCAAGTGTGGATCACTCATTTCAAATCGTCTAACTTCCCGACCGGTCACCCATCCTCCCACTCCCCCAGCCTGAGCACGCTTAACTTCAGAGCTCTATTCCCCCTACTTTCCAAGTCTGCCCTTGTTGTTTTCCTGACAAATATAAGCTGTAAATCCTATTAACCCTCAGCAGTTTAGCTTGAGAATTAGGTCACACATTTCACTGTTTGAGTTTGAAACTATTGTTTTAAAAAACAGTAATTATTTAGTAACACTAATATTTCTTAAATAAGTTTGACCATAGTTTGACCACAGTTTGACCATAGTTTGACTAGATTTGACCAAAATTCAAAAATTGAAATAATTATTTAGTAACACTAATATTCTTGAATATGTATGTAGTAACATTAATACTTCTTGAATAAGTAGTTTGACCATAGTTTGACCAGATTTAAACAAAATAAAAAAACTTAACTTTGAGCATATCTTTTTCTCCTTTTGGAATTTGAGGATTCTAAAAAATTGCAAATCGGCCGTAGGCCGTCATAATCGGATGCGAATTTTCATGCTGAATTTTTTGATATATTATACGTTTTTTTCCGACATCGTATGCAAAAGTTATAGCCATTTTACATTTTCCCTACACTTTTTGCAAAACATGTCCAAATTTATGTTTTTTAATTTTCCTAACTAGTAGATGTAGTAATATAACTACATCTCGAAGAATTTTATTTTTTGAATTTTTTATCATTTTCTTTTGTATTTTTCAAAACTGAAATGGCGATATACCGGGGGGGTAGAGATTGAAAATTGCCCTTTAGTACCGATTTGTGCCACGAACCACTACTCAGTGGCGGAGCCAGGAAAATATTATCCGGGGGGCCAAGGGCTGTTAGAACTGGTTGGAGAGGGCCAAAGCATTGAAAAGTAGGTTTTTAGCAGCAAATACTCACTAATTACCCACTGTTCATTAGCTAATTAGCAGCAAATATTGGATGTTAGGGGGGGCCAGGGCCCCTGCTGGTCCCCCCTGTCTCCGCCACTGCCGGTATTATAGGTCAAACCCCTTTAGTACCGGTTCGTGGCACAAACCGGTACTAAAGGGTAGCCCTTTAGTACCGGTTTGTGCCACGAACCGGTACTAAAGGTGATCGCGGGGCCCCGGCCCGACGCCAGCCTGCCACCACCCCTTTAGTACTAAAGGCAAAATATCATGGAGAAAGCTGCAGCTTATAAGATGAAGCAAAACCTAGAAATTCCCCCTACATTTAAAAGTAAGTCCTTTACTGATACATCTACATCTAGTTTAGAGGCTTATGCTTCTGCAGTTAACATCAATATTGGTGATAATGAGCTGGAAAAAAATCAGATCATTAATGACATTGTTAGAGATGAAACTGAAAAATGCCTTATGTTTGCTTCTCAAAATCCTGAAATTTCTTTACCTGATAGTTTAGACACTGGATTTAGTACTGATGGTGGAGTTTATACTCCAAAAAGAGACATTCCCAACACCAACACACCAGGGGGCACTGCTGGTGCTGTGGGTGGGCCTGGGAATGCTGTGAGAGATGGACTCTTTAGTCTGACACATCCATTCAAAATCACATGATTGGTATTTTTTGGAATATTAGAGGTTTGGGCCAAAAAGGAAAACTACAATGTCTGTCTGACTTAGTTAGCAAGTATAAGCCTGATTTTTTAGGCTTTCAAGAAATTAAGAGAGAAACCTTGTCTGACTCCTTTCTCAATGCCCTAGGTGGCTCTATTGCTTATGATTGGCATATGCTACCTGCTGTAGGCTCTGCTGGGTGTATCCTTGTGGGTACTAAATCTAATCTTTTTGAGGTGCTTAGTGTAAGTAGTAAAAATTACTGTATTATCACAACCTTACAAAATAAAACTGATGGTTTCTGTTGGCATTTGATTGTGGTTTATGGCACAACTTATGCTGTAGACAAACTTGACTTTATTGCTGAACTTCATGAGAGTATGGATAACTTATGCTATCCTGTTTTGTTTGGTGGTGATTTCAATCTGATTAGAGAAGCTAAAGATAAATCCTTATGCAATATAAACACTTCTTGGACATTCTTGTTCAATGACTGGATTAATAAATGGGGCCTTATGGAATATAAGTTGTCTAACAGGGTTTATACCTGGAGTAATAATCAGGACAATCCTATCTTTGCCACTATTGACAAAGTTTTCTCTGCTACTAGTTGGGACAGTCACTTCCTCCTCACCACCTTGTGTGCACTTCCCAGGGTGGGGAGTGACCATGCCCCAATTCTCCTTGAATCAGGGGTGGGTGCTGGTAACCCATCTAAACCCTTTAAATTTGAAAAATGGTGGTTGGAACAACCAGACTTTCGAGCCTTGGTAGAAAAAAATTAGGCCACACCTTCACCATGTACAACTGCTATTGGGACCTGGCAATTTAAAACCAAGCTGTTCAGGGAAAGTGTTAAAGGCTGGAGCATAAACCTAGAAGCAGCAATGAAGAAAAACAAAAAAGTCTCCTCCAGGAATTCGATATCCTTGATGTCTTTGTTGAACAAAACAGAACAAATGATGGGGATTGATGAAGTCATGTACCTAGGGTAGGGTCACGGACCTGGCCAAAGTACCCTCCCCAAGGACACCTTCAGAAGAAACTGCCGTCCAGTCGACCAAGAGGGATTCCACTCGACAGACTCGAAGGCACTCGACCATGAAGATTCACTCGACCGCCAGAAGATCAAGAGCCACTCTGCATCCGAACGGTCTTTAATTAAATAGCCTTTATGGTCATGATGACACTTTATGTAAGATGTTACTAGTAACGCCCATCTTTATGTACTTTAAACCCTGCATAACTGAGGGCCGGACGGGTCTGGCAGACACTATATAAGCCACCCCCCTCCTCAGTGTAAAGGGTTTGCACCCCTGTAATTCATACGCATATAATCCAGTCGACCGCCTCCGGGCTCCGAGACGTAGGGCTGTTACTTCCTTCGAGAAGGGCTTGAACTCGTACATCCCTTGCGTATACAACTGCTCCATAGCTAGGATCTTGCCTCTCCATACCTACCCCCCATTCTACTGTCAGACTTAGGACCACGACAGTTGGCGCCCACCTTGGGGCAGGTGTCTTAGCGATTTTTGGAGAAGTTGCAATCGTTCCGATTGTTTTCATCATGGTTTCGGGTGGAGTTTTGGTCGAGGGCCGCGAGATCCGTCTCGGCGCGCTCACCTTCATCGCTGACGACTCCGCTTGGCTCCAGGAGGCTCCGCTCGACATCGACGCGCTCCCCGTCCGCGGCGCGACGCATTTTCAGGCGTGTGTCCGCGGCATTCTGCTGCGGCAACCGTCGACTCCGTATCGGACGACTTTCGTGTCATCCTCCCTCCCGGTCTCCCGCCAGCGCAAGCGCACTGGTCGGTCGAGGCTTCAGCGGTGGGTGAGGCACGCTGTGGCTCGCCAGTCGGCCACCACCCAAGTCACGGCAATTGAGCCCGACGAATCTCTCTACGACCTGTTCGATCTGTCGACTGGCTCCGTAGAGACTGCATCCGAGTGCGATAGCAGTGATCCAGCGGCGGAGGTCCTGATGGTCAACGGGCCTCGTAGCCCTCCCGGCTTCGCCCGTGACGACGGGGTGAACGGTGGGGGCGACCCCGCTCAGGCGCATGAGGAGTATCAACCCGAGCCACTTACTTCTCTGCAAAGAGAAGAACTTCGCCGCAGGAACATGGATGCCATGCATACTCCCATCGCAGGAGAAACTCCAGAGGCACGAGCCTTGGAAGAGGCGCGTTTGGCCAACTTGGCTGAACGCACTCGACTGGAGAACCTCCAGCGAGCTCTTGACGAGCGTGCGCGGCAACGGGTACCGGACTCCAGTTGACGTCAACTCTTTCAGCAGCAATTGTGACGCCTAGATAATTAAGCTACAATAATTCCCTCCTAATGATGCCACGTCATCATGACTACTGTTGTTAAACCCGCGTTGGTTCGAAACCGGTTCAAATTCAAATTTGAAATAAAGTCAAATTCAAAAGTTTTCAAATGCCAAAAATAAAATGTGCAAGATATGCTAAATAATTCATAAGTATTATTGGTGGTGAAACCAAACTTTTATAAAAGGTTTAAACGCATTAAAATGTTTATAACAGTGGAAATATTAATTAATAAGATGCTTTTTATAATTTCTAAAATATCAAATTAATTTAATAGAGTACTAAACTATGTGGCAGAGGTATAAATAGTGATACTATTTTTGAAACTGGTTTTGTATTTTAGTTAGACTAAAATATCACGGAGATTAAATAAAACAGAAAAGTTGTAAAAGGAAAAAGAAAACGAAACAGAACAGAAATAAAACAAAGCCCCCTTTCCTTGGGCCACCTAGCCCATCTACCTAGCGGGCCTGCACAGCCCAGCCCAGCTCGCCCTCATCTCCCTTCTCTGTTCACACAAGGGGATCGTGGCAATAATCCACCGGCGCCATGGCCACCGATGGCGCCGTGGCAGCCATCCCGCGCCTCCCCGTCGTTTTCCCCGGTGGATAAGGGCATCCCCAAATCCTAACCCTGACGGGTCCCTCCTCATTCTCCCCTCCGCCTAGCCCCTCGTCCAGATCCCCTTCCCCTTCCTCTCCCGACGCATCATCGCCGCCACCGCTCGCCATTGACGCCACCACCGTGTCCTTCGCGCGGCATCACCGTGCCCGTCCGCCTCGCCGCGGACCGCCTCGTCCACTGGTGCAACCCGTTGGAGACGGGGAGCACTATAGCGCCAGAACGCCGTCGTCGTCCTCCTCGGACCACCGCGGCTCCGCCACCCTGATCCGCCCTCTGCGCTCCTAAGCTGTCGACGGCCTCCGTGTGCCTCCGTGGTGAGGCCCTCGTTTGATTCCCCTCTGATTCTCCCTCGGTTTAGGCCGTAGTCCTCACCGCTAGACGTCGTGCCCGCACTCGCTAGGCGTTCCTGCTCACTACGCGCCGCCCGCGCCTCACGGGCCTCTCTAACGCGTCCCCCCATGCCACGGAGAGCGCCCTGGCCGCGCCCGCGCCGGCCATGACCTGGCCGCGGCCTATCCCCCTGAACCTCACCGCGCGTCGTGGCTGTCGTTGCTCACTGCAACCGCCTTCCCTGCTCGTCACGCCGTCCGTGCCCAGCTCCTCTCTTGACCGCGTAACCGCCTCGCTCGGCCACGACCGGCTGCGCCCGACCGCACCCCCGTGCATGCTTGCCCGCGCGTGGCTGTGCCCCCCCCCCCCCCCCCCCCCGAACCCATCGCCCTGCTGCCGCTGCTCATCGCCGGCGGCGCTTCGGACGCCATGGCCGGAGCTCCGCTCCCGCGCGCGGTCATACGCCCCTGGCCGTGCCTCCGCGAGCCCTTGCGAACTGCTACTGCCATGCTGCGCTTCTGCTCGTGCTCGCCCGCGTATAGCTGCCTGCTGCTGTTCTACGCTGTTACAGTAACATTCAGTTACTGTAGCGGTAGCTAGCTTCGCTGATATTACACTGACTAGCCCCCTAAACAGTCCTTAAACAACGCCTAAATGACTACTAACAGGAGAGAAAATAATATGAGTAGATAGTACACTCAACAAACTTCTTTTTGTCCCACTGGACCAAATCCATTTGATCTGTAGTTTAAATGCTATGAAAATCACAAAACGCTATCTTTTGTTAACAGAAAACAGAATTGTGTGTTACGAGCTGTGTGTGGTGTGTGTGGGTGGCCGGCTTGGTCACGGCCCACTTCCGTGCGTGGCCGGCCCTTGTATTAATTATGACTAATTTAGTTTAGGAGTATTTTAGTACTAGTTTAGTCTTTAGAGCAAATGACATGTGGCCCCATTTCACCCTATTGACCAGTCAATAGTTAACTGGTCAACTGCTGACTGGACACCCCTAGACCCCACCAGTCAGCCTATGTGGCTAGCACATGGCTGGGTAGACTTGGTATTTTCTGTTTATTTGCAAATTAAAATAAATGCCCAAATCATTTAAAACTTTGATAAAATCATAGAAAATAAACCGTAGGTCGGATGAAAAAAAACTTTGTACATGAAAGTTGCTCAGAACGACGAGACGAATCCGTATATACAGCCCGTTGGTCTATCACACATCCCTAGCATAGCAAACACACAACTTTTCCCCTCCGGTTCATCTGTCCGAAAACGCGAAACACCGGGAATACTTTCCCGAATGTTTCCCCCCTTCGTCGGTATCACCTACTACCGCGATTGGGCACACCTAGCATCGTTACTTGTCATGTCATGCATCGATATGCATTTGTTTGCATTGTATTCATTGTTTCTTCCCCCTCTTCTCTCGGGTAGACCACAAGACCGACACTCCTGCTGCCCAGTTCGACTACGGAGTTGACGACCCCTCTCTCTTGCCAGAGCAACCAGGCAAGCCCCCCCCCCCTTGATCACCAGATATCGCCTACTCTTCTCTATACTGCTTGCATTAGAGTAGTGTAGCATGTTACTGCTTTTCGTTAATCCTATTCTGATGCATAGCCTGACATTGTTGCTACATCTGTTGATACCTTACCTGCAATCCTAAATACTTAGCATAGGATGCTAGTTTATCATCATTGGCCCTACATTCTTGTCAGTCTGCCTTGCTATACTATTGGGCCGTGATCACTCGGAAGGTGATCACGGGTATATTCTATACATACATACATACTATACAGATGGTGACTAAAGTCGGGTCAGCTCGAAGAGTACCCGCGAGTGATTCACGGATTGGGGGCTGAAAGGACCTTTGACCCGACGGCCCTCTGTGTGGATCTTTGTGGCGGAGCGACAGGGCAGGTTGAGACCGCCTAGGAGAGAGGTGGGCCTGGCCCTGTTCGGCGTTCGCGGATATTTAACACGCTTAACGAGATCTTGGTATTTGATCTGAGTCTGGCTACTGGCCTATACGCACTAACCATCTACGTGGGAGTAGTTATGGGTATCCCGACGTCGTGGTATCAGCCGAAGCACTTCAGACGTCAGCGACGGAGCGGCGCGCGCCGGATTGGACTGGAACGCCACTATGCTAGGTCTGCTTCCGGCCGCCCACGCAACGAGCAGGTGTGCTCAGGGCGATGGGCCCAGACCCCTGCGCGCTTAGGTTTAGACCGGCGTGCTGACCTCTCTGTTGTGCCTAGGTGGGGCTGCGACGTGTTGATCTTCCAAGGCCGGGCATGACCCAGGAAAGTGTGTCCGGCCAAATGGGATCAAGCGTGTTGGGTTATGTGGTGCACCCCTGCAGGGAAGTTAATCTATTCGAATAGCCGTGATCTTCGGTAACAGGACGACCTGGAGTTGTACCTTGACCTTATGACAACTAGAACCGGATACTTAATAAAACACACCCTTCCAAGTTCCACAGACAACCCGGTGATCGCTTTTCCACAGGGCGACGAGGGGAGGATCGCCGGGTAGGATTATGCTATGCGATGCTACTGGAGATGCTACTTGGAGTTGCTACTTGGAGGACTTCAATCTACTCTCTTCTACATGCTGCAAGACGGAGACTGCCATAAGCGTTGTCTTCGATAGGACTAGCTATCCCCCTCTTATTCTGGCATTCTGCAGTTCAGTCCACCGATATGGCCTCCTTACACATATACCCATGCATATGTAGTGTAGTTCCTTGCTTGCGAGTACTTTGGATGAGTACTCATGGTTGCTTTCTCCCCCCTTTTCCCCCCTTTCCTTTCTTTCTGGTTGTCGCAACCAGATGCTGGAGTCCAGGAGCCAGACGCCACCGTCGACGACGACTACTACACCGGAGGTGCCTACTACTACGTGCAGCCCGCTGACGACGACCAGGAGTAGTTAGGAGGATCCCAGGCAGGAGGCCTGCGCCTCTTTCGATCTGTATCCCAGTTTGTGCTAGCCTTCTTAAGGCAAACTTGTTTAACTTATGTCTGTACTCAGATATTGTTGCTTCCGCTGACTCGTCTATGATCGAGCACTTGTATTCGAGCCCTCGAGGCCCCTGGCTTGTATTATGATGCTTGTATGACTTATTTATGTTTTAGAGTTGTGTTGTGATATCTTCCCGTGAGTCCCTGATCTTGATCGTACACATTTGCGTGCATGATTAGTGTACGATTGAATCGGGGGCGTCACAAGTTCGTATTAGAGCCGACTGCCTGTAGGAATCCCCCTTTCCAACTCCTTGGTCAAAGTTGAGTCTAGTCGATGAAAACTGTTTTACTAACATGGCTGTGCGGCCCATGGGCCGACGTCGCCATTGGGTGGTATTAAGATCTTTTATTCCTCGACCTTTAATCTGGGACTCTAAACTCTCTTCTATTCGGGTTAAATGATTTTGCTAAAATCTAACTTTAGGTTCTCGAAAATACTTGCTCCCGGAGAGCCCTTTCAGGCCAGATGATCGCCTGCTGCACCAGAATATTCTGAAGACGCTCTCTGATGCTTTCCCGAGACCCTTGTGCCCTTCGCCATTGCGATCCCTACCACCGATAAATCTTTATGGATAAATACATACACTTGTCGTTCTTACCTTTATTCCCGGCTGCTCTTGTTATTACAAGATACACCGAAAATTCTCTCTATTGTTCCGAGAATACTTTGTGGCTACTGCCTTGCAGTTCTTTGCCACCTGAATACCCCTACGGATAATCTCTCGCACCCATCGAGTATCCGCTCATCCCTAGTTGATTCTGGTATTTCACAAAAGCTTTTGAAATACCATTCGATCTTCTGAAGATCCTCAACAACCTATTGCTCTTGAAATTCTTGGTTGCTTGCATTGGGATTAAATCCTATAAGTCTGGTAATCTTATTGGCATTCTTTGTCATTATCATTTTAAGTCGGTTGATCCAATATGATGTGAATGCTCTCAATCCTCAGTCATATCCTAGAATTCATCCTTCCGGCTCAGACGTCATTTCAAACGTGAGCTGGTTCTCGCCAATCAAATTGTCATCGGTTGTGCCCCTAAGTATATTGAACTTATCCATCCTTGATCGGAGCGTCTGCTTCTGATACTTCGCTTTGTAGATCATAATTCCTTTGCAATTGCGCTCTAAGTTACTCAGTTGTTTCTATAATCCAATGTCTTTGCATTGATTCTTCCTCTGGTTGTGAGCCGATACTCACATCAGATCCTTTATTGACCATCAGAACCTTGTTGGACTTTATCTGACAACGTCTTTCATATTCAATCACTTTGGAAGTTCTTTCCCTGATACGTAATGCCTTTGGAAAGTTGTATCCTCTGCCTTGTGAACCATGCTCTACTTTTGAGCTTGTGTTAATTACTTCAAAAAAATTTGTGGTATATGTTCCTAAGATGCCTCGATAGGTTGAACCAATGCCTTAACTAATCTATGTGAGCCCGAAAGATTTCACGGGCCATACTCATCTGGTACTTCACCAGGTAAAACTTTCAACACTAATACCATTATCAAAACGAGAAGTGAATGTAAGGTTCTGCTTTGGAGAAGTGGGAGTCGACCTTGAACTTTGTGTTCATGCCCATGGACCCGATGTGGAATCTATCATGAAAGCTTCTTGTATTAATAATGGTCCCCTTGTTATAAGTTCATCTTGTATCTATGTTGGTCCTTTGCGACCGTGGTTCCGACCATGATTGTTCTCCTTTGATTCTATTTCTTGGACCAGGTAAAGCACTTGTCTTCTGCAGAGCAATACCCTAGTCCAACCTCTACCTTGATCTATCGTCGAGTATTACCCCCTGGTATCTCGAGATTATCATGGAACTACATAACTTCTTATGAGTTCTTCATCAAGTGCTACATTCGCATTGATCCAATTTTCCACGGGCTCTGAGTCATTAAACACTCAAAAACACCGATAACTGAACCGAGTCTGCAATACGGTTCAACGACACTTGATAATCTTCTTTAAGTACGAGTTTGTACCCGACCACGCCATTCCTAGCTTGTATGGCTATACCATTGTCGTGGTGATTTTAACTGTGCTACCTGGACCTTATTCTCGGAGCACCACTTCGACGATGAGCTAAGCTTACGTCGATTTTCCTTGTCATATCAATTCACCTTGAAAGGCAAGCTTGATTTCGAGTTTGTGTCGTATCTGTGCTTCCATTGACCTCTTGCTTCATCATTCCTTTGACTTGATGTCATCGCTGATCGATTACATCCTCATGAAATCTCTCGACAAAATTTGTCGTGATCATCATCAACATTTGACTCCTTTTAGGATATCGATCGAATTCATGATGATAAGTACCATCCTTGTCCCTTGGTAATTTGAGTTGCCACCGACAACATCCTTAATCCCTTTCATCACAAACTTGTTCATGTTATGGATGCAATTTGCTTTCCAGCTTGTATTTTGTTCTACCTTGAAGTAGTACTGTCTTTTATGTCAAGGATGTTGTGAGGATTGCTCCACCTCTTAAGAATTCTTGGTATAGTGATACTTCTCCCCATCATCATTCTTTCTTGGTCCTCGAGTTGATTCCAAATGGGGTACCAACAAGTGGACGGTGCTGTTTGGATTCTGCCCTTCTAGCAACCCTGTTGCTTTGAAGTTAATGGTCGGCCGTTCATTCTTAGACTATTGATTATTGAATCACCATTCCGACCTTGGTCGTGCAACCCAGCCCATATTTCGGGTGCACATTTCAACCAATGTTTAATTGTGTATGTTTTCCTCGAGCATGCCTCATTACATCATTTGATCTGACAAATGTTATCTCCTTGTTCACATAAGTGTGGAAATCCATCTTTTGAAAATTTCAATGAATAATCGTTGAGTTCATCAGCCACCTCCTCATCCTCTCCTTGGTTAAATGATGAACTCATGATTCGGAACTTGCTTCCATAGTACATTTCCTGAGAATTTTGCAACTCCATCTCATCTAATTGTGTTGCCCCCGTTCCTTCTCGGGCATCATGAGTCTGATTTATCCTGACACCAATCAGATCTGAATCTCGGCCAGATATGATGGTTGGAACGTTTTCCAAGAGTCATAACATTGGTCCTTATATAACCCAGTAAGGTGATATCATGCCTAACCCACCTGTTCGGAGGACCTATTGCTATAGTATCCTTTTACAAGGTTAGCCATTCATCCATGGGGAAATGGTAAGACTTATTCTATAAGTTGTTCCTGATGGATCCTTTTTGTTTCCAAAGTCTGATTTTCACCTGTTGACCATGTCAATGCTATCTCGAAGCATGTCTATGGTACTCCGTTCTTCAACAAGAACATTTGAAGCCCAATGCTAATTGTTTCTTGCTCAACTATCCAAAAACCGTTGTATGGATAATGTCATGAAAATTTCTCTCCCCTCACCTAGAGGCTTTTCTACTTAACATCATGTCATGGTTATCATGCTCTGCTTGTCCTTGGGAAGGATATACCCCTGAAATATCTGATAATCATATTTTCCTTTCCATTACTTGGTTTACCCTTTCTAGTGATCATTATGGTCTAAGCAGTATTAATTCCCTGCTTATGTAGACCCCTCATGTACAATTCTGTCAGTAAGACCCTGTTAGTTTTGTTGATGACATTCCGGTAACCACCGATGGACGAGAACTTTGCCTATAGGCCGCCTCGTTTCAACGAGCAGGAAAATGGTTCTCTTCGTCCCTCGCCCTTGGTACTGATATTGTTGCCGACATAACTGATAGGCTATCCTCTAACATACCTTCCTTACATGATCATGCAAGACGTCATCGCCCTTCCTACTTTTAACCACATGGTGGGCCCATAACCCACAGTTCCACATGATCGAAACCTGACTCTCCTGTACACCCCATATTCTCAAGGTTATTCCTCGCGCGTGGCCTCGTATGTAATTCACGGGCCACTGTCCTAGTGATCTATTCTGGAAACAGATGCAATATTCAATCTCGTTGCTTTGGACCCCTTTCGCGTGTTGTTTCAGACATCGAACGATTGCCTACCCATTTGAAACTTCTCATGGTACCTTCTTGCTTTACTCTCGATAATTTCTTAAGTATCTATTCGAGAGTTACTTCTACCACATTCTCTCAGTTATCTGCTAGGTAGTTGACCTTGAAGGTCCGTTCTTCAGTAGTTACCCCTTATCATTATCGTAAGTACGATGGAGTTCCTGAAGAAAGGACGACAACCTCATCATGATGCATTGATGCATAGGAATGAAGACATCAGCGCTATGGATCGACCACTTCGAGAAGAGCAACCAAGACCGAGAAGAATCGTTAGAATTTCGTAACCTATTCTTCCCCCTTACTCCACCGCTTAAATCTCGGGACGAGATTTCTTGTAGTGGAGGAGAATTGTGACACCTAGATAATTAAGCTACAATAATTCCCTCCTAATGATGCCACGTCATCATGACTACTGTTGTTAAACCCGCGTTGGTTCGAAACCGGTTCAAATTCAAATTTGAAATAAAGTCAAATTCAAAAGTTTTCAAATGCCAAAAATAAAATGTGCAAGATATGCTAAATAATTCATAAGTATTATTGGTGGTGAAACCAAACTTTTATAAAAGGTTTAAACGCATTAAAATGTTTATAACAGTGGAAATATTAATTAATAAGATGCTTTTTATAATTTCTAAAATATCAAATTAATTTAATAGAGTACTAAACTATGTGGCAGAGGTATAAATAGTGATACTATTTTTGAAACTAGTTTTGTATTTTAGTTAGACTAAAATATCACGGAGATTAAATAAACAGAAAAGTTGTAAAAGGAAAAAAGAAAACGAAACAGAACAGAAATAAAACAAAGCCCCTTTCCTCGGGCCACCTAGCCCATCTACCTAGCGGGCCTGCACAGCCCAGCCCAGCTCGCCCTCATCTCCCTTCTCTGTTCACACAAGGGGATCGTGGCAATAATCCACCGGCACCATGGCCACCGATGGCGCCGTGGCAGCCATCCCGCGCCTCCCCGTCGTTTTCCCCGGTGGATAAGGGCATCCCCAAACCCTAACCCTAACGGGTCCCTCCTCATTCTCCCCTCCGCCTAGCCCCTCGTCCAGATCCCCTTCCCCTTCCTCTCCCGACGCATCATCGCCGCCACCGCTCGCCATTGACGCCACCACCGTGTCCTTCGCGCGGCATCACCGTGCCCGTCCGCCTCGCCGTGGACCGCCTCGTCCACTGGTGCAACCCGTTGGAGACGGGGAGCACTTTAGCGCCGGAACGCCGTCGTCGTCCTCCTCGGACCACCGCGGCTCCGCCACCCTGATCCGTCCTCTGCGCTCCTAAGCTGTCGACGGCCTCCGTGTGCCTCCGTGGTGAGGCCCTCGTTTGATTCCCCTCTGATTCTCCCTCGGTTTAGGCCGTAATCCTCACCGCTAGACGTCGTGCCCGCACTCGCTAGGCGTTCCTGCTCACTATGCGCCGCCCGCGCCTCATGGGCCTCTCTAACGCGTCCCCCCACGCCACGGAGAGCGCCCTGGCCGCGCCCGCGCCGGCCATGACCTGGCCGCGGCCTATCCCCCTGAACCTCACCGCGCGTCGTGGCTGTCGTTGCTCACTGCAACCGCCTTCCCTGCTCGTCACGCCGTCCGTGCCCAGCTCCTCTCTTGACCGCGTAACCGCCTCGCTCGGCCACGACCGGCTGCGCCCGACCGCACCCCCGTGCGTGCTTGCCCGCACGTGGCTGTGCCCCCCCGCCGAACCCATCGCCCTGCTGCCGCTGCTCATCGCCGGCGGCGCTTCGGACGCCATGGCCGGAGCTCCGCTCCCGCGCGCGGTCATACGCCCCTGGCCGTGCCTCCGCGAGCCCTTGCGAACTGCTACTGCCATGCTGCGCTTCTGCTCGTGCTCGCCCGCGTATAGCTGCCTGCTGCTGTTCTACGCTGCTACAGTCCTTAAACAGTCCTTAAACAACGCCTAAATGACTACTAACAGGAGAGAAAATAATATGAGTAGATAGTACACTCAACAAACTTCTTTTTGTCCCACTGGACCAAATCCATTTGATCTGTAGTTTAAATGCTATGAAAATCACAAAACGCTATCTTTTGTTAACAGAAAACAGAATTGTGTGTTACGAGCTGTGTGTGGTGTGTGTGGGTGGCCGGCTTGGTCACGGCCCACTTCCGTGCGTGGCCGGCCCTTGTATTAATTATGACTAATTTAGTTTAGGAGTATTTTAGTACTAGTTTAGTCTTTAGAGCAAATGACATGTGGCCCCATTTCACCCTATTAACCAGTCAATAGTTAACTGGTCAACTGCTGACTGGACACCCCTAGACCCCACCAGTCAGCCTATGTGGCTAGCACATGGCTGGGTAGACTTGGTATTTTCTGTTTATTTGCAAATTAAAATAAATGCCCAAATCATTTAAAACTTTGATAAAATCATAGAAAATAAACCGTAGGTCGGATGAAAAAAAACTTTGTACATGAAAGTTGCTCAGAACGACGAGACGAATCCGTATATACAGCCCGTTCATCTATCACACATCCCTAGCATAGCAAACACACAACTTTTCCCCTCCGGTTCATCTGTCCGAAAACGCGAAACACCGGGAATACTTTCCCGAATGTTTCCCCCCTTCGTCGGTATCACCTACTACCGCGATTGGGCACACCTAGCATCGTTACTTGTCATGTCATGCATCGATATGCATTTGTTTGCATTGTATTCATTGTTTCTTCCCCCTCTTCTCTCCGGTAGACCACGAGACCGACACTGCTGCTGCCCAGTTCGACTATGGAGTTGACGATCCCTCTCTCTTGCCAGAGCAACCAGGCCAGCCCCCCCCCCCTTGATCACCAGATATCGCCTACTCTTCTCTATACTGCTTGCATTAGAGTAGTGTAGCATGTTACTGCTTTCCGTTAATCCTATTCTGATGCATAGCCTGACATTGTTGCTACATCTGTTGATACCTTACCTGCAATCCTAAATACTTAGCATAGGATGCTAGTTTATCATCATTGGCCCTACATTCTTGTCAGTCTCCCTTGCTATACTATTGGGCCGTGATCACTCGGGAGGTGATCACGGGTATATCCTATACATACATACATACTATACAGATGGTGACTAAAGTCGGGTCAGCTCGAAGAGTACCCGCGAGTGATTCACGGATTGGGGGCTGAAAGGACCTTTGACCCGACGGCCCTCTGTGTGGATCTTTGTGGCGGAGCGAGAGGGCAGGTTGAGACCGCCAAGGAGAGAGGTGGGCCTGGCCCTGTTCGGCGTTCGCGGATACTTAACACGCTTAACGAGATCTTGGTATTTGATCTGAGTCTGGCTACTGGCCTATACGCACTAACCATCTACGTGGGAGTAGTTATGGGTATCCCGACGTCGTGGTATCAGCCGAAGCACTTCAGACGTCAGCGACGGAGCGGCGCGCGCCGGATTGGACTGGAACGCCACTATGCTAGGTCTGCTTTTGGCCGCCCACGCAACGTGCAGGTGTGCTCAGGGCGATGGGCCCAGACCCCTGCGCGCTTAGGTTTAGACCAGCGTGCTGACCTCTCTGTTGTGCCTAGGTGGGGCTGCGACGTGTTGATCTTCCGAGGCCGGGCATGACCCAGGAAAGTGTGTCCGGCCAAATGGGATCAAGCGTGTTGGGTTATGTGGTGCACCCCTGCAGGGAAGTTAATCTATTCGAATAGCCGTGATCTTCGGTAACAGGACGACTTGGAGTTGTACCTTGACCTTATGACTACTAGAACCGGATACTTAATAAAACACACCCTTCCAAGTTCCACAGACAACCCGGTGATCGCTTTTCCACAGGGCGACGAGGGGAGGATCGCCGGGTAGGATTATGCTATGCGATGCTACTGGAGATGCTACTTGGAGTTGCTACTTGGAGTTGCTACTTGGAGGACTTCAATCTACTCTCTTCTACATGCTGCAAGACGGAGGCTGCCATAAGTGTTGTCTTCGATAGGACTAGCTATCCCCCTCTTATTCTGGCATTCTGCAGTTCAGTCCACCGATATGGCCTCCTTACACATATACCCATGCATATGTAGTGTAGTTCCTTGCTTGCGAGTACTTTGGATGAGTACTCATGGTTGCTTTCTCCCCCCTTTTCCCCCTTTCCTTTCTTTCTGGTTGTCGCAACCAGATGCTGGAGTCCAGGAGCCAGACGCCACCGTCGACGACGACTACTACACCGGAGGTGCCTACTACTACGTGCAGCCCGCTGACGACGACCAGGAGTAGTTAGGAGGATCCCAGGCAGGAGGCATGCGCCTCTTTCGATCTGTATCCCAGTTTGTGCTAGCCTTCTTAAGGCAAACTTGTTTAACTTATGTCTGTACTCAGATATTGTTGCTTCCGCTGACTCGTCTATGATCGAGCACTTGTATTCAAGCCCTCGAGGCCCCTGGCTTGTATTATGATGCTTGTATGACTCATTTATGTTTTAGAGTTGTGTTGTGATATCTTCCCGTGAGTCCCTGATCTTGATCGTACACATTTGCGTGCATGATTAGTGTACGATTGAATCGGGGGCGTCACACCGACTCAAGTATATCGAACCCCGATTCAGAATTTAGCAGCTGCAACCCGTATAGCAGAGTCAATTCAGCCCTCTCAGTCAGAGGCTGGTAGAGGCTTGATGCAGATCAGAGACTTGCTTAGAGCAGTAGGAGATCAGAATTCAATCGTGTCACAGTCGCGCAACAGGATTCACAGACGATCTGTCGCTGCGAATACTGTTCAGTCGGCTCACGGCCCAAGGTCGCCTCCGAGGCGCGTGGGACGTGAAGGCCAGCGGGATCACTATGATGACCGATATGATCGTGATGATAGGCGTCGAGTGCCCACTCCTCCCCCGAGAGGAGGGTCTAATGTCCATTGACAGCAAGATGACAGGTGCCAGCTCAGTATTGGGCGGAGAGCTCCGGTCGATCCCAGGGAACCAGGCTTCGACGCGAGATCCATCATCGTGCAGGGTTTGGTCGACCGGAACAGAGCTCACAGAGGTGGCCATGACAGAGATGTTCCCACTAGCAGTCGAGTCCATGTTTCGGGTCCATAATGCTTTAGCAGAGCCATCAGAGCCGCAGTAATACCCCCCAACTTCAGGTTGGCGACTGGGGTAAGTAAGTTCACCGGAGAGTCCAAACCTGAAACTTGGCTCAAGGACTACCGGGTGGCGGTACAGATTGGTGGCGGTAATGATGAAGTGGCCATGAAGCATTTGCCACTCTTGCTAGAGGGTTCCGCCAGGGCATGGTTGAATCAGTTAGCTCCCAGCAGCATTTACACTTGGGAAGATCTTTCCCGAGTGTTCGTCAGGACATTCGAGGGAACTTGCAAACGACCGGCCGGATTAACGGAGTTGCAAGTCTGCATGCAGAAGTCGAGTGAAACGTTGAGAGATTACATCCAGAGATGGATCACTTTGCATCATACCGTGGAGAATGTGTCGGACCATCAAGCGGTCTGCGCCTTCAAGGATGGCGTCAAGAACAGAGAGTTGAGCCTAAAGTTCGGTCGGACCGGAGATATGACCTTGAGTCGAATGATGGAAATCGCCTCGAAGTACGTCAATGGTGAAGAAGAGGACCGACTCCGGAGCGGCAAGTACAAGCCGAGTCAGTCGGAGAAAGGAAACTCCAATCGGAAGCAGAAGCGGAAGGCCGAACCAGCTGCTCCTGGAGAGGCTCTGGCCGTGACTCAGGGCAAATTCAAAGGAAAGCCCAAAGAATCTTGGAACCCCAAGAAGGTAAAAGATAAAGAAGGAAATGACGTGATGGATCTGCCGTGTCACATCCACACGTAGAAATATGAAGAGGGTAACTTCATCTACCCTAAGCATACCACTCGCTAGTGTCGGCTCTTGATCCAGCAGTTTCAAGGCAAGCAGCCCAAGGACAAAGAGAAGGAGTCCGACAAGGCTGAGGACAAGGAGGACAGCGATGGAGGTTACCCCCATGTCAATTCCACCCTGATGATTTTTGCTGATGTAGAGAGCAAAAGTCGACTGAAAGTGATCAACCGCGAGGTGAATATGGTCGCCCCGGCGACGCCAAGCTATCTGAGATGGTCGCAAAACTCCCATTACATTCGACCAGTCCGATCACCCCACTCATATTGCCACCCCTGGGAGGCAAGCGCTGGTGGTCGACCCAGTCGTCGAAGGCACTCGGCTGACGAAGGTATTGATGGATGGCGGCAGTGGATTGAATATACTGTATGCAGAAACGCTCAAGGGAATGGGCATTCCGATGTCCAGGCTCAGCTCCAGTAACATGAGTTTTCACGGAGTCATTCCTGGAAAGAAGGCTGAGTCACTCGGCCAAATAGCTCTGGATGTAGTGTTCGGCGACTCGAAGCATTTCCGCAAAGAGAAGCTGACTTTTGAAGTCGTAGATTTTCAGAGTGCTTACCACGCTATTTTGGGGAGACCTGCTTATGCACGGTTCATGGCTCGACCGTGTTACGTGTACCTCAAATTGAAGATGCCCAGCCCCAAAGGTGTGATCACTGTCACTGGCAATCGGAAGAAAGCAGAAGAGTGTTTTCAGAAAGGCTCAAAAATTGCCGATTCCCAGATAACAATAGTAGAGCTGGAAGGATATAAGAAAAATACAGATCCGAGTGAGTTGTTGCGGGCCAAGAAGCTTGCCACAGAATCAGCGTTTCAGTCGTCTGGAGAGACGAAACCTGTTCACATTCACCCGACCGATCCCAACGCAGCTCCGACCCATATTTCCACAACACTCGACTCCAAATAGGAAGAAGCGCTCATCCAGTTCCTCCGTGAGAACTGGGACATCTTCGCATGGAAGCGAGCTGACATGCCGGGTGTTCCCAGGGGGCTGGCTGAGCATCACCTTAGAGTCGACTCAAAAGCGAAACCTGTTAAAGAACATCTTCGACGGTCCGCCATTCAGAAGAAAAAAGCCATTGGCGAGGAGGTGGCTCGACTCCTTGCAGCAGAGTTTATCCGAGAGATATACCACTCCGAGTGGCTCGCCAATGTCGTCATGGTTCCCAAGAAGGACAACTCACTTCGCATGTGCATTGATTTCAAACATATCAATCGGGCCTGCCCGAAAGATCATTTTCCCCTCCCTCGCATCGACCAAATTGTCGACTCGACCGTGGGGTGCGAGAGATTGTCTTTTTTAGACGCCTATTCCGGGTATCATCAGATCCGTCTGTATGGACCTGACGAAATCAAAACAGCTTTCATCACTCCATTCGGGTGCTTCTGCTATATCACCATGCCATTCGGTCTCAAGAATGCCGGAGCCACATTCATGAGGATGATTCAAAAGTGTCTACTCACTCAAATCAGTCGGAACGTGGAAGCGTACATGGATGATATCGTGGTCAAGTCTCGACAGGGTTCCGACCTGTTGACTGACCTAGCCGAAACATTTGCCAATCTCAGGAGATACGATATCAAGCTTAATCCTTCAAAGTGCACATTCGGAGTACCTGGCCGAAAGTTACTCGGTTTTCTCGTTTCAGAACGAGGAATCGATGCTAACCCAGAAAAGGTTGGCACCATACTCCGAATGAAACACCCTGTGCGCGTGCACGATGTCCAGAAGCTTACTGGATGCTTGGCCGCGTTAAGTCGATTCATCTCTCGCCTCGGTGAAAAGGCGTTGCCTCTTTATCGACTGATGAAAAAGGCAGACAAGTTCGAGTGGACTCCAGAAGCTGATGCAGCGTTTGCCGAGCTAAAAGCCCTGCTCTCCACCCAGCCGGTGCTTGCTGCTCCAATCAGCAAAGAGCCTCTGTTGATTTACATTGCAGCCACAGGACAGGTCGTCAGTACAGTACTTATGGTCGAGCTGGAAGAGGAAGGTAAGACCTTCAAAGTTCAGCGCCCCAGTGTATTATCTCTCGGAAGTTTTGACTCCATCAAAACAAAGATATCCTCATTATCAGAAGCTCGTATATGGAATCTACATGACCATGAAGAAGGTTGCTCATTATTTCTCTGACCATGACATTACAGTCATCAGCGACGCACCATTGTCAGAGATTCTGCACAACAGAGATGCAACTGGTCGAGTGGCTAAGTGGGCGATTGAACTTCTTCCCCTTGATATCAAATTTGAGGCAAAGAAAGCCATTAAGTCCCAGGCTATAGCTGATTTCCTTGCCGAGTGGATTGAACAACAGCAGCCGACTCATGTTCACTCGCAGCATTGGACCATGTTCTTTGATGGATCTAAGATGTTAAATGGTTCTGGTGCTGGGGTTGTTCTGGTTTCCCCCCGAGGAGATAAGCTCAGATATGTGCTCCAGATCCACTTTGATTCCTCCAACAATGAAGCAGAGTATGAAGCACTCTTGTATGGGTTGCGCATGGCCATCTCACTCGGCGTCCGTCGCCTTATGGTTTATGGCGACTCAGATTTGGTGGTCAATCAGGTGATGAAGGAGTGGGACGTTAGAAGCCCAACCATGACTGGATACTGCAATGCAGTGAGGAAGCTTGAAAAGAAATTCGAAGGGTTGGAGCTCCATCACATACCCCGATTGAAGAATGAAGCGGCTGACGATTTGGCGAAGATAGGTTCCAAGAGAGAAGACATTCCTAGTGATGTGTTCTTGGAGCATATCCATACTCCGTCAGTCATAGAAGATCCTTTTACTGAAGAAACTCCGCAGCCCAAGAGTATCACAGACCCGACTGAGGTCGAAGTGCCGGCAGTGGTCGACCTGATCATGGAAGCTTTGGTGATCACTCCCGATTGGACAGTACCATACATCGCATATATATTGAGGAAAGAGCTCCCGGAAGACGAAGAAGAGGCTCGACAGATCGTCCGCCGATCTAAAGCCTTTACTGTGATGAGGGGACAGCTGTACAGAGAAAGCGTGACTGGAGTCAGTCAGAAATGCATAACACCAGAAGAAGGTCGAATAATTCTGGATGATATCCACTCGGGGACCTGTGGCCATCATGCGTCCTCTCGGACCATCGTGGCCAAAGCATACCGAGCCGGATTTTATTGGCCAAGAGCGAACGAGATGGCAAAGGAGATAGTCGACAAGTGCGAGGGATGTCAATTTTACTCCAATATGTCACACAAGCCCGCATCAGCTTTGAAGACCATACCACTCGTCTGGCCCTTCGATGTATGGGGGTTGGATGTGGTAGGGCCCCTGAGAACAGGCAGAAGTGGTTTTACGCATGTGCTGGTAGCAGTCGACAAGTTCACAAAGTGGATCGAGGCTAAACCCATCAAGAACCTTGATGCCGGTACTGCTGTCAGCTTCATCAGAGAATTAATATTCAGATATGGAGTCCCACACAGCATCATCACCGACAACGGGTCAAACTTCGATTCAGAGGAATTCAGGGCGTTCTGCACTTCTCAGGGCACACGAGTCGACTATGCTTCAGTCGCCCATCCTCAGTCGAATGGACAAGCAGAGCGGGCCAATGGCTTGATTCTCAAAGGGTTGAAACCCCGGCTGATGCGTGATCTCAAGCATGCGGCTGGAGCATGGGTCGACGAACTTCCCTCGGTGCTTTGGGGGTTAAGGACCACGCCTAACCGGTCGACTGGGAGAACTCCGTTCTTCTTGGTCTACAGAGCCGAAGCGGTCTTGCCGAGTGATCTGCTCCACAATGCTCCTCCAGTCGAGCTCTACAATGAAGCTAAAGCAGAACAAGCACGGCATGATGCAGTCGACCTCCTGGAGGAAGAAAGGGAGATGGCTCTGATCCGGTCGACCATTTACCAACATGACTTGCGTCGCTTCCATGCCAAAAACGTGAAGAGTCGAGCCTTCCAGGAAGGAGATTTGGTTCTCCGAGTGCATCAGCAGAAACCCCATAAACTTGCTCCTTCTTGGGAAGGCCCCTTCGTCGTCACCAAGGTTCTCCACAATGGAGCGTACCGTCTTTACAACGTCGAGCACAACATCGACGAGCCCCGAGCCTGGAACGCGGATCTTCTCCGCCCCTTTTACACTTAAATATTCACTCGGTTGAGTTGTAATAAAAGTACTTCTGTAGTTTATTTATCAAAGACAAGAGCTTTATAATTTTCCCAGTAATTGTTATTACTTTTGTCAACATAAAGCAATCCCCCAGTGGGTGGCTTAGCTGCGAAATCCGTTTCGCCTAAGATAAACAAAATCCTACTGAGTGGTAAGCCAGCCTCCCACTCGGGGGCTTAGCTGCGAAACCCGTTTCGCCTAAGATAAACAAAATCCTACCGAGTGGTAAGCTAGCCTTCCACTCGGGGGCTTAGCTGCGAAATCCGTTTCGCCTAAGATAAACAAAATCCTACCGAGTGGTAAGCCAGCCTTCTACTCGGAGGCTTAGCTGCAGTCCAAGTACTCGCCTAAGTTAAACAAAATCCTACCGAGTGGTAAGCCAGCCTTCCGCTTGGAGGCTTAGCTGCAGTCCAAGTACTCGCCTAAGTTAAACAAAATCCTACCGAGTGGTAAGCCAGCCTTCCACTCGGAGGCTTAGCTGCAGTCCAAGTACTCGCCTAAGTTAAACAAAATCCTACCGAGTGGTAAGCCAGCCTTCCACTCGGAGGCTTAGCTGCAGTCCAAGTACTCGCCTAAGTTAAACAAAATCCTACCGAGTCGTAAGCCAACCTTTCACTCGGAGGCTTACCTGCAGTCCAAGTACTCGCCTAAGTTCACGAGGTGCAGATCGACCGCTACGCTCTCCCTCCGAGCTATGCCACAAATACAACGTGCGCTCCGCAAGGAGGACGAGGTGCAGGTCGACTGCTACCCTCTCCCTCCGAGCTACGCCACAAATACAACATGCGCTCCGCAAGGAGGACGAGGTGCAGGTCGACTGCTACCCTCTCCCTCCGAGCTACGCCACAAATACAATGTGCGCTCCGCAAGGAGGACGAGGTGCAGTTCGACTGCTACCCTCTCCTTCAAAGGTACGCCACAGAAATCCTACCGAGTGGGGAGCATACCTCCCACTCGGGGGCTTAGCTGCAGCCCAGTGCTCGCCTAAGTTTTTGAAAATCCTACCAAGTGGAGAGCAGACCTCCCACTCGGGGGCTTAGCTGCAGCCCAGTGCTCGCCTAAGTTTTGAAAATCCTACCGAGTGGAGAGCAGACCTCCCACTCGGGGGCTTAGCTGCAGCCCAGTGTTCACCTAAGTTTTTGAAAATCCCACCGAGTGGAGAGCAGACCTCCCGCTCGGGGGCTTAGCTGCAGCCCAGTGCTCGCCTAAGTTTTTGAAAATCCTACCAAGTGGAGAGCAGACCTCCCACTCGGGGGCTTAGCTGTGGCCCAGTGCTCGCCTCAGTTTTTGAAAATCCTACCGAGTGGAGAGCAGACCTCCCACTCGGGAGCTTAGCTGCAGCCCAGTGCTCGCCTAAGTTTTTGAAAATCCTACCGAGTAGAGAGCAGACCTCCCACTCGGGGGCTTAGCTGCGGCCCAGTGCTCGCCTAAGTTTTTGAAAATGATACTGAGTGGAGAGCAGACCTCCCACTCGGGGGCTTAGCTGCAGCCCAGTGCTCGCCTAAGCATATTGGGGAACAAGTTGATTGCAATGAGCACTTCGCTTTAACCTGCAAAAGACACCTCAAACCGAATGCAAACATATTCAACATCGAATCCAGGTTCAGATAAAGCCTAACGGAACCGAAAGTGCTCAGGCGCTAAAGCCTGTTAAGGTTTGTCGGTTACAAAAATCACTCGGCATACCGAGGCAAATTTAAAGTATCGAGCTTAGAAGTTTTTTACCCCTCCTGTGGAGGGCTGGAAGGTGCAACGAACTCGTCCATGTCGATTCCATCTGCAATCCGAGTGGCAGCGGTGATGAAGGTCTCCATGAAAGATCGGAAGTCATACTTCTTGGTGTTAGCCACCCTGAGAGACGCCAGCTTGTCCTCGTGCGCATCCTTGCAATGAACGCGGACCAAAGACAGAGCAACATCCGCACCGCACCTGGCAGAAGACTTTTTCCACTCCTGCACTCGACTTGGGACCTCATTCAGTCGAGTCATCAGGGACTCGAGCTCATTCTGGAGCGTCTCTCTTGGCCAGAGTGTCGTGTCGATGCGGGAAGTTGTGATCTTCAGCCTGGCGAGATAGTCGATGATGGCGGCAACGCGAGATTCAAGCCGAAGC
Organism: Triticum aestivum; assembly: GCF_018294505.1. Classification (NCBI taxonomy): domain Eukaryota; kingdom Viridiplantae; phylum Streptophyta; class Magnoliopsida; order Poales; family Poaceae; genus Triticum; species Triticum aestivum. The sequence continues at coordinate 65,158,935 of NC_057801.1, forward strand.
ACGTTCATGGCGACTTCATCTTTCATGGGAGAATTGATGGGATCCAAGTTTACTTCCAGTCGGTCAGTCTCCTCTTCAAAGTTCTGACAAAATTCTGCAAGCACAGCCACCGAGTCAAGACAATAGTCGAATGGAAAGATCGCAGTTAAAATGTCTGTTTGATGCAAAAGATTACCTTCAAGCATGAGGAACAACTTTTTGGCGAGTCCACCCAGATAAGCCTCAAGATCATTCTTCTTTCCCGCCAACTCGTTGGCCTTATCATTCAGGGCAATCTTATCGCTTTTCAGTCGACTGACCTCCTGATTGGCAGCGTCAAGAGCAGCTTTCAGATTGGTGTTTTCTTCTTCAAGCTTGGTGACTGAAGACAACTTCTCATCTGCGAGCTTGGTCTTCTCTAAAGCTGTTTTCTGCATCTCAGCCAATTCAAGGTCTTTCTTCCTCAGAGCATCCTTCACTTTGTCTGCAAAATTACAGTGAGATCAGACTCCGAAACAAATGAGAAGCAAAGGCAGTCATCAAGGGCCTCACCAAACATACCTTTAGCTTCCTCCTTCGCTTTCGCTAAGTTCTCCTGGGCCAGTTTCAGATCAAGGTCGAGCTGGATGTGCTTGTTCTCCATCTCAGTATAGCGAGCCGCAAGGTCACAGGATTTCTACAAAAAAACCAGTCGACAGATGTCAAAGACAATTCACTTCCGAGTGACTAAGGAAAAATTATAACATTTTCTAAGACTACGGCCGAACACAAACGTTCGACCATAGTCTCGGGGACTACACCCAGTGGGTGCACTCAGCGTGCCCCCACTAGTTTTACCAGCTAGAGTCGACCAGTCGACCCAAAAAAAACAGGAGGTGTTCTTCAGACTATAGTCAACTGCCAGCAGTCGACCACAGTCTCGGGGACTACACCCAGTGGGTGCACTCAGCGTGCCCCCACCGGTCTATGAACCCATTCGACCTAGTCGAGTAAAAAATAAACTTAAGACATAAAGACTATAGTCGACTGCTAGCAGTCGACCATAGCCTTGGGGACTACACCTAGTGGGTGCACTCAGCTTGCCCCCACTAACCTGGAATTTCAATCGACACACCCAGTGGGTGTAGGACAAACCCTAGGAATTTCAGAAAGAAGGATTTTTCAGATATCATATCCTAACAGAACAGGCAGTGACCGACTGACCTGAACATTACTATGAAGAGCCGAACTGGCGTCATATGCTGCTTGGCTGGCTTCTCGGATCGCCTTCACTCGCTCCATCATGACCCCCGCCTGGCGTATTGCTTCTTTAGCAGCGCTAGCTTGGTCTTCTGGGACGTGGTGGGTTGAGAAAAGTGAAGGTTGTGCAGCACTCGACGATGAAGGGCGAGCACTCGTCAACGGCACCGCAAAGGACACGGAAGGCCGAGTGACATTGTCTCCCTCCATGGTCAATGTCTCGGGTGCTGGCACGTCCTGAGTCGCCTTGCCAGCAGACGCTTTCCTGCTCCTCCTCTGCCTCAGGGGCTCCTCGTCGTTGTCATCAGGAAGGTCAATAACGACGTTAGACGAAGCTGCAGAAACAAATCAAAATTAGAGACAAGAAGTCAATCGACTAAGGACAGAACTACCGGAGTCGTACCAAGTCTTGAAGTAACAGCATCCTCCATCTCGTGGTCTTCGGCCCTGGCCGAGGTATCAGAAGTAGCAGCGCTGCAGTCCCATAAGTCAGTCAGTTGGCTCATGGGTCGACCAATAACAAGTTCATGAAACAGGAAAGCTCAAGTTGCAACATTACCCTGAGATTGTGGGGATCACCATCTTCATCTTCGGCAAGACTTTTGCCGGCTTCGGCGGCATCACTCGAGACTGCTTCGGAGCTTTCTCAGTCGGTGCCGGAGAAGTAGTCCGTGGGCGCTTGGTCGATTGGGTGACGGTTGCGACCCCCTTGCCGCGCTTGACCGCGGGATCATGGGCAAGCTTCGAACGTCTCTCCGAGTGCGGAGGTACAACTTCCTCCTCCTCCTCCTCCTCTTCCTCCTCGCCAGAGTCTTCACCATCGTCATCGTCGTCAGCATTCGATTCCCACTCCTCTGGGCTTTCGCCCCCACTTCCTTCCTCCTCTTCAGTCGGCGTTTGCGCTCCATTGGGCATTGAGTACAACTCAGTGGTAGCCTGGCAGACAACAAAACAAAACAAAGGTCAATCGACCGATTCGCAGCAAAGCAGAATGAATGAAGCAAGATTGCAATCGGAGATAAGTGGTCATACCGTGTCCGGTGTGTAGGAATGGTCGAGTGGTGGGATCCTCCTAGCCCCCCGTGGGTTGTCCTTATTCCCTGTGATAGCGGCCACCCACCTCTCCAGTGTGGCGTCGTCGACTGCCTCTGGATGGACCTGAGTGGTGTCTTCAGTTCCACAGTACAGCCACATCGGATGGCCTCGGTACTGAAGCGGTTGGATACGCCGTCTCAGGAAGACCTCCAGAAGATCCATACCCGTCACTCCGTCTCGAACAAGCTGGACCATGCGCTCCATCAACATTCTTACTTGAGGTTTCTCTTCAGGAAGCACCTTCAGAGAAAAGGGTTTGTTCACTCGGTCCATGGAGAACAGAGGGAGACCAGTCGACTGCCCCGGCGTCGACTCGTCTCGGCAGTAGAACCAAGTCGACTGCCACCCTCTGACCGACTCAGGAAGGGTCATGGCCGGGAAAGTGCTCTTACTCCTCATCTGAATCCCTAAACCCCCGCACATCTGGATAACCCTAGTCCTATCATCGTCAGGACTCGCCTTTTTCAATGTCTGTGACCGACAAGTGAATATGTGCTTGAAGAGACCCCAGTGTGGTCGACAACCCAGGAAGTTCTCGCACATAGACACGAAAGCAGCAAGATAGGCGATGGAATTGGGGGTGAAATGGTGGAGTTGCGCCCCAAAAAAGTTCAGAAACCCTCGGAAGAAAACACTCGGCGGCAGAGAAAACCCTCGATCTACATGGGTGGCTAGGAGAACGCACTCACCCTCCTGCGGCTGCGGTTGCCAATCGGACCCCGGGAGCCTGGCCGACCCGTGGAGGATCAGACCCTCGTTGTCCATATCATTGAGATCCGCCTCGGTGATGGTCGAGCGGATCCAATCCCCTTGGACCCAACCTTGCGGCAGGCGAGACCTCGATGAAGATCCGCCCTGACTGGACGGTCTCCCCTTCGCCTTCCCCGTCGCCGTTGCCTTCTTCGCGTGCTCTAAAGCCGTCGTCTTCTCCTTCACCATGGTCGCCGGCGGGGCACGCGAGGAGTGGGTGGGCGGAGGCGAGAACAGGCAGAGCGGGCGGAGACGAAGAGGGCGGAGAAGAAGAATGAGAAGGCACTGTTCAAAAACCCTCGCCCGATGCTTTATATAAAGCCGCTTCCGAGTGGCTGACAAGTAGGCCCGGGCAATCCTGTCACATCCCGAAACAGTCGCGCACGCACGATACGTGGCGAAAAAGGAGGCGCGGAAATCGAGGCGTCCACGCCCTATCCCATCCGAGTACAGCGAGCCGCCCCGCTTCGCGCGCTTCCTAAAATTCGGATCCCGCAAAATCCGCCAACAGCAGATCAATCTGTCAGACGATAAGATTTCCTGCGATCCGTCGCTCAGAAGTTCATTCAGTTCAAAAGTTCACTCGACAGAAGAAAGGAATGGATCAAGGCGACTGAAAGAAAAGTTGCTGCCGTCATTGCAAAGACTTATTGGTCCAAGATGAGACATGTTCAAATAACAAAAACGGGTCGGAAAGATTACCAACTCCTTCCTCACTCAAACCTCGATCCATTCGGGGGCTAATGATGAAGTCATGTACCTAGGGTCACGGACCTGGCCAAAGTACCCTCCCCAAGGACACCTTCAGAATAAACTGCCGTCCAGTCGACCAAGAGGGATTCCACTCGACAGACTCGAAGGCACTCGACCATGAAGATTCACTCGACCGCCAGAAGATCAAGAGCCACTCTGCATCCGAACGGTCTTTAATTAAATAGCCTTTATGGTCATGATGACACTTTATGTAAGACGTTACCAGTAACGCCCATCTTTATGTACTTTAAACCCTGCATAACTAAGGGTCGGAGGGGTCTGGCACACACTATATAAGCCACCCCCCTCCTCAGTGTAAAGGGTTCGCACCCCTGTAATTCATACGCATATAATCCAGTCGACCGCCTCCGGGCTCCGAGACGTAGGGCTGTTACTTCCTCCGAGAAGGGCTTGAACTCGTACATCCCTTGCGTATACAACTGCTCCATAGCTAGGATCTTGCCTCTCCATAGCTACCCCCCATTCTACTGTCAGACTTAGGACCACGACAGGGATGTCCTCAGTATGAAACAAATCAAAGAGGAACTTGAAGAAATCTAGAGAAAAGAGGAAAAAATGCCATGTGGCAGAGATCTAGAGATAGGAAGATTAAGGAGGGGGATAGAAACACAACTTATTTCCATGCTATTGCTAACCAACGTAGAAGGAAAATCAGCTGTCTATCCTGGAAGGGCCGGATGGGCCTGTATACTCCACTAAAGACATGCTGGATGTGGCCACTGACTTCTATAAAATCCTTTTTGGTTTTGAACCAAGACCTAATATCCATTTAGATGACCAGTTTTGGTCTGAGGAAGAAATGGTAACAGATGCAGAGAATGTTTCCCTGGAAAGACCCTTCTCAGAAGAGGAAATTAAAGAAGCCATCATGGGTTCATATGCTAATGGGGCCCCTGGCCCTGATGGCCTCTCATTTCTCTTTTATCAACACTTCTAGGAGGTCATCAAGCACGATTTTATGGCTCTGGTTAGAGATTTTGAAAATGGAACCCTGGATATCCAGAGACTAAATTATTCTATTGTTACTCTGATCCCTAAAGAGCCAGATGCCAAGAATATGAGGAAATTTAGACCAATTTGTTTGAGTAACTGCTCTGTTAAGATCTTTAGTAAAGCTATGACAAACAGGGTTGGCCCTGTAGGTCATAGGCTCCTATCTCCCTGCCAATCTGCTTTTGTGAGAGGCAGGTTTATTCTAGAAAGTGTAGTTACTGCTCATGAGGCCATTCATGAAGTCCATAAATCTAATGAGTTCGGGATTGTTCTCAAAATAGACTATGAGAAAGCCTATGATCGGGTGAACTGGCATTTCCTAGTAGAAATGCTAACTTCTAGGGGTTTTGGAGCTAAGTGGATCAGATGGAACCTCTCCATTCTGCAACAAAGCTCTTTCTGTGTTAAAATCAATGATGTCCTTGGGCCTTACTTTGTGGGGGGGGGGGGAAAGGACTCAAACAAGGGGATCCCAGTTCCCCCATGCTTTTCAATTTGGTGGCTGACATGTTCTCTCGTATGCTGGCCAAAGCTATTAACAGTAATATTATCTCTGGGATTGTTCCCCATATCATCCCACAAGGGATGATATGTCTGCAGTATGCGGATGATACAATCCTTTTTCTTAACCCTAAACCTGAATATGTTAGGAATTTTAAATGGCTACTTGCATGCTTTGTAAACCTCTCTAGGTTGAAAATCAACTATGACAAATGTGAGGTAGTGCCAATCAATATGAATGAAAATGATGCTAAAATACTTTCCCAATTTTTTTGCTGTAAGTTGGGGGATTTCCCTCTAAAATACCTAGGAGTTCCATTACACTACCTCAAATTGAGGAGAGAAGACATTCAGTATGTCATAGACAAAATTATCAAAAGAATATGTGGCTGGAAGGGGAGACTACTTAGCTATGAAGCAAAGTTAGTCCTCCTCAAAGCTTGTATTGCCAATGTCCCTATGTATCTAATGTCTGTCATCAAATTTCCCAAATGGGCAATCAAAGCCATCACTTCGCAGATGGCTCACTTTTTCTGGGGGAACCTAGGAGATGAACATAAGTATCATCTTGCTAACTGGGGGCTAATCTCTCGGAAAAAAACTTTGGTGGTCTCGGGGTACCCAACTTGAGAGAATTTAATATGGCCCTGCTAGCTTCCTGGGCGAAAAGATATTTTATGGACAGTGACAAAAACTGGGTGAGACTGGTTGATCACAAATACAAAACTGGCAAACCCAATGTGTTGTGAGCTAAACAGAATGTGGGGTCTCCCTTCTGGAAGGGCGTTACCTGGGATTTTGAAGGAATTAGACATTTCTATAAATGGAAGTTGGGGAGTGGTGAAAAGATCAGCTTTTGGGATGACGTGTGGGTGGGGGATTCTTCCCTTAAAACCCAATTTTGGGATGTATATGAAATATGCCAACAACAGCATTGTGCAGTTTCTGAGGTGTGGGATGGTTCTACTCTGAAACTTACCTTCAACAGATGTGTGGAGAGGCTGGGTTTATGGAGAGATGGCATGACATGATCCGTATCATATCTAACTTGCCCATTACTGGTGAGGTAGACCAACCCATTTGGATGTTGGAATCGTCGGGAATCTACTTGGTTAAGTCTTTCTATAACATGATTAATTGGGGTGGGGTTTCTACCCCTATCTGGAAAAAAATTTGGAAAATCGTCGTGCCTCACAGATATTTAGTTTTCCTATGGTTAGCTTTCCATAACAAGATTCTTACCAGAGATAATCTGAATAAAAGAAGGGAAGTGGAAAATTTAAAATGTTTGTTCTGTGATGAGGATGAAACTGTTTATCACCTATTCTTTGAGTGTATGGTTGCTAAACAAATCTGGAATGATGTGTCTGACTCTTTTGGGTTTAGTAGTCCTAATAATATGAATGAACTATCTTCCTTCTGGAACCTAAATAACAAAAAGTCTGTTACCAATATTGCGTGTTGCTACCATTTGGAGCATTTGGACTATGCGTAATGACATGTGCTTTCAGGGCGCGCAGTGGACAAGCACCCGTGCGATCTTGGCAAAAATCAGCTTGTCATTGCATCAATGGAAGATCCTCTGTGTGGGCGACCAATCGGTGCTGCTGAGAAGATGCATTCAACTCCTAGATCGGCGAAGAGGCGAGCTGCTCAGGATTGCATGGGCGTTGGGCTGAGAGCTTGCGTGAAGAGGGCCCGAGACGAGGCGCTGAAGGCTCATTCAGAGTGAAACAAGATGGGGTTTGCATAATCCCCCTGTTGTGGTTAATGCTTCTGTCTTGACTTGGTCGAGGGCTGTAGTCTGTCTGTTTGTTTAGATGGCACTCTTCAATTCGTCAGTCTGTCTTTGTGGTAGCAATGATGCGTGAAGTTGAAAACTCTCAGGTCGTAGACTTCTTTATACTTTCAGTTTACTCTGGTCTGCCATCCTTCGAGTAGGCCCGATTGCTTGCAACAGCCCATGTTGACTTGCGCTTTTGCTCCGTTTATAATAAAATGGAGTGGGGGGAAACCGTGTCATAAGTTTTTAGCGTTCATTTTGGCCTGCTTGAAAGTTTTAGTGCCATTAATAAACTCGAGGCAAAGTTCAGGCTAGTTTACACTTTATACTAAAAAGTAAAGTTTGACCTTATGAATAGTGAATGCAGTTTAAACCCCTTGTAGTCTCGGTGTAACCGTAGCAGACAATATATTCCAGGGGATCTTGGAACTTTTTTGCGATGTATTCCATTTGAAAGCTCGTCTTAGTTCAATCTTCTCAGAGTGCTGCATAATATCTGTAGATATTCTTCCACCCCAGGATTTACAACAATCACTTTACCACTCCATTGCAACATGTTATAGACAAGTGCATCCAATCATCCCCAGTTGACACATGGAGAGCTCTTTATAAGGTTTGTACATCAAATCTTGTTTTCTCTGACATTGCAGTTTTGAGTCTGTTGTCATCACAGAATATTGTCTTGTCTGGAGTGTCGACTATGTTTAATGATTTCGACTGAAGATTACACCGGGACCTGAAAAAGACTGGATGTACGGGTCCGTGCATCTAGTGCTCAACTTGGAGATATGAAGGTATAAATTTCCCTTATTTGCTGTTGTCCTCTCTTTCTGGCAGCAACAAGCAATGACTTTCTTGTAGTTTTGGAACTTGGGAGTTGAGCTAAATTTATTGGTTTCAGGCTCAACCTGTGGAAGTAAACAAGGTTAGTCATCCAATTCTTTGGCGAACCTGTGGCCTGTGCTTGCTTCTACAGCGGAATACTATGAGGTATGCAAGCTTTGTCTCCATACAGTAGTAACAAAACCCACATCACCTAAAATTTCTTAGTTTTGTTAGAGTAAAATTTCTTGAGTTTTGCTTCATCTCAATCATCTCACTAGATGGTTCATGAGCTGGGATCTTAATCATCTCACTAGAGGGAGTAGCTTCTGCCATTGCCGTCCACTACCTGCATGTGAAAAAGAGACTAGAGTAAAGCAACGGAGGCGAAATCTTACCAAGAAAGTGCAGCAGACGCCGAAGAAAGTGCAGCAGCAGGACGAAGCAGCCAACCACCCACGACGGAACGACGGCCAGCGCGAAGCCGTCGCCGCCGCCGCCCGCGGGCAGACCCCCGACGACAGTAGCAGGGAGCCGCACAGGACCACTCAGCAGTCAGCACACAAGCACCTACTACCACCCAGCGCGTCCAGAAGCAAGGAAGAATGCGAGCGAAAAAGGGCATCAAGAGCGACGCAATAGGCAATAGCGGCGAAAAACCCTAGAGGCCGCGACCTGACACAAACGCATTGCTTTTTTTTTCTGAGACAAACACAAACGCATTGCTGACCCCACGACCGCGAGCACATAAGCAGCCCATCGACCGGCCCACACCCCATCGCCCACCGCACAATCGAAAAGCCAAGAAAGGCCCACACGTCATCGTCGAAACTTGGAAGATATATAGATCTTCCCTCAAAAAAAAAAGGAAGATATATAGATCGAGATCTCGATCTCAATCTCTCCTCGCGTGAAAACAGCCACCGCACCCCTGCGCCTATCCAAACCCTAGCCACCCCCCTGCGCCTATCCAAACCCTAGCCACCCCACCCCTGCGCCTCCCGATCCAGCGACCATGGTCTTGCCTGGATCCGCCGCGGCCGGCTGGATGATGCTGGACCGCTTCATCTACCACAGGGGCGAGGACGGCGACTGCAGCGGCTGGTGCTTCCCGGACGAATCCGTGGCGCCCCTGAGGGCCACTTCGTCCACCTCCGTCGGCGAGCCCTTCGACGTCGCCATCCTCCACGCCGAGCCCCCTGCAGTCTCCCGCCTCTACCTGCGGTGGCCCGGCGGCACCAACAGAAGGGGCGCCGAGCTGGCTGCCGCACACCGCGACCTCCTTCTCTTCCGGTTCGTCTACTTTGACCTCCACGTCATGTTTGACAACTTCGTTTGCGTGGCATCCTCAGATCCTGTGCCGCACATCGAGTTCAAACGCCTTCCCCTTTGCACCATACCAATGGTCTTGCCTCCGTTTTTCAAGGAAGACACGGAGGCAATCACTACACGTCGATACTTTATGCCCAACACTCTAGGGCTCGTTCGTGGATCATCCCCTGGCCATGAAGATGAGTTTGTCGTGGCACAGCTGGCTAGTATCACTAAGATACCAGGCCCAGACGACATGATGGAAGCTGAAGTGTGCATGATCCGCTCTCGTGTATCAGCTATGGATGATGATGGCACATGGGAGCTTCATAAGATACCCATCCAGCACAAGGAGCATCAATACTGGAGACTCGTCGATTGGTCGACTAGCGCTGTCACCACGTTCAACAACCGTATTTGCTGGATTTCCTACTACACAGGAGGTATTCTATTTTATGATGTATTCGCAGAAACGCCTACCATCTCTTATCTAGGGTTACCTACCCATCACCGTCCTGGATACCGAGAAAGAGGTTTCCTTGAGGTGAACCGCAGCATATGTGTCACTGGTGGGGGTGATCTTCTCAAGTATACTTCTGTTGTTCGCACCGACCGTCAGCTCTGTGGCCCACTTGAACCTCGCCAGGGTTATAAAATTATCACTGATGTTTTGAAGGCAACGGAGAGTGTTGACATGGAGTGGGACCGGGATACGTTTGTGACAGCTTATGAATTCTGGCGTCACAACACCTCTGAATGTCTCCCGCGCGATGCTGTCCCCGAGTACCCTCTTGTCAGCATGGACGACCCTAGTATTATACACTTTTTGCTGTCTGAGGAAAGAGAGAAGATTAACAAGGTTTCGGTTGTTACGATGGATATGGTTACCAACAAAATGATTTCAGTTGTTCCATATATTAAAGGAGAGGAAGACCTCGATGGCGAAGATGCCGACATGGTCAAAGAAAAATCACACCTTCTCAAGTCCTTCCTTACATCGGAGTTCCCCAAGTTTCTGAATCTCACAAGGTATTGATCTGTGCACTGGATTTATTTTTAACTGTTAAAACATTTTAGATACAAGTCAGTGATGGTGTAACCTTTGTAAAGTTTAGTTTGAAGCAGCCCCATATGACATGATATCTCTAGCGCTATATATTTCATTTATAGTGTAATCTCTTGTCATGCCACTTTTTGAAGTTATCATACAATTGCAGCCTAGAGCTTGTTGAGGCCCATCTCCTTGGAGAACATATTTGTTTGGAAATTTAGTTCTACTCCGAAGCTAAAGCTATGCTAACTTAGTTGCCTTATTAAGAAATTCGTAAGGTCCAATATATATGTTCAGGTCCAAATCCAGTGTTAAATATTCTGTACAATTAGCATTTGGTGACTAAAGTGTTTTTTCTTTCATGGATTGCTGAACATCCAAAAGCTTGAGGATTCTGTGCAATTAGGTGTCAATTCCATGGTTCGATTGCTATACTATGTTCTGCTGTCGAGCATAGAGTGGCGATGTGTTAATCCATCTGATGATCACATGGACTTGGTGAGGAGATGGTCTGTAGTTTGCTGAAATTTGGACTTTGTGTGTGTTCTCTATTTGCTGTGTCAGTCTTGTTAGTTTTGCAAACTCAAATGGCACCCCAGTTTCGTTCGGCGCTGAGAGATATGAACTTCTGTAGTTTGATCAACTTAATAATAGTGTTTTGAACTTCTATTTCTAAGTATCAATAGTTCAATGAGTTCTTAAATTTCATTAGGTGTTTTAAGGCCATCTTAATTATTATCCCAGTTATTATTAGGAAGCAAACCAAGTTTCATCATCCTGGACAGTCCTCACGAGTCATCCAAGTTAGTTGATTGAACTATTGTCATTCCAGTTATACAACCAAACAGCTGTACCTACCCGGTTATATTGAATTTGAATATTTTTTTGTGGGAATCTTGAATTCCTGTCCTCGCAATCCTGGGTCCGCCACTGCCAACTGCTCCAAAATGCAGGTGATCACCTCTGTCATCGTTGCTTTTCGCCCTTCCCGGAAGTTCCAGACCTCATTCATGATGCGCCGCTTGTCAGGACTATACTCGTTGAGCTCTCTCAGTGCATCCTTCACTGCATTGCAGACGCTGTCGCCATAATCAAATGGCAGCTTGCTTAGTATTGGATCATTGTCATCTATAACCTCCTGCAATTGTCCAAAAACACCCTAGTGATTATTCACACAAAATTCAGAGAATTTAAGGGCATGAATGCTGTAGGGAAATTGAATAGACACCTTATCTTCTTCATCGACCTCAGTATTAGTAAACGGACGCCATAATGGCTTCTGTATTTCCTCCTGCCAATACGAGACCAACCTTGCAGCTTTTCCCTCTGGATCATTGTCCCTGTATTTCAAATTGCATGTGGCGCGAAAAGGATTTTCATCAAGTTGGCCCATCCTTTTGATTCCAACAACGGCGCTCCCACTAATCAGCATGTTCTCAAAACCCTTCACATTTGCACATTATCATCATCATTTCAATGAGGAAAACCTCTAGCAACAATGTAACTCCTTCCAATGAGGAAAACAGAGCAACTAGAATTTTAAAAAACTGAAAGGCTTTTACTTTTACCTGAACCAGCTCTTGGCGATTCTCTTGGAGCTCTTTGCTGTTAGCCTGCTCTCTTTTCAAGAGGTCTAGCAATGGAACTTTCATCCTTTTCCCTTCCTCATCCAGAATATTTCTCACATACGTCATTACTGCATAAAGACGTTGATGGTCTTCCTCTGCGAGCTTCTCCCCTGCTTGTAGTTTCATGTTCAGCTGCCGTGCGGTGAGCACTAGGGCTTTATCCCTTTGCTCCAGTTGCCTCTCAAGTTGAATTAGCTTGGCATGAATAGCCTCCATCTCTTGCTACAAGGCGAGTTTTAGCACAGTCAGCTACTAAGAATTTGATGCAGATGAGCTTATCGATTGTCCTATCAAAGAGAAGAAGAAACCTTGTGGTTTTCATGCAGCATGAGAGCATGATCAGCCACCTTGCACTCTTCACCTCCCACCTCCGATGCGTTGATCTCCAAAGCACCCTGTGTATGTGTAGGAGAGTTCTGCTAATGCCATAAAAAAGGAAATGAACAGGGTCATATTGCGGTGGAGAGCTTGGTCTGTCAGTTATGAATGTAGCGATAATCTAGCTAAAAGAGCAAATATTTGTCTAGAGTTTCCACTGAAATTGTTTTTAAACTGATGCTTCCTAATACTAATTTAGGGGGAATACTGCCTGAGTAGCATCTTAAGCTGACACTGAAGCTAATTCTAGCATTAAAATTGGGAGTATAGATAGATGATCTGAATTCGACATTGTTTAACTCCCACATACATGCTTTGGCTTGTAAAGCAGGGCAAGTACACTCTGACACTGCCTCTCTGAGCATATGTTGTCCATGATCAGTAAAAACAGAATTCAGCATTCGACATATCACGCTTTTTTCAGTGCGCATTCGGCATTAACATATGTAACTTCTTTTTTTATAACCGCGACACTCTGAAGTTGAGGTGAAAATTCAGCACTCTGAAAAATGACAGTAAACATGTTATAGAGTTCAGATAAGAAATGCATGAACCTACCTTCTCCAGCTCATGCAGCACCAGATCATGGTCAACCAGCTTGCTCTCTCCATCTGCCATGTCCAGTGTGTTGACCTCCAAAGCACCCTAAAACAATAAGAACAACCCAAGACAATGTCAAGATGGCGAAAGCAAACAAACCGGGTCATACGGCGAGGGGAGGTAGCTTTGTTGGTTATTTTTTATTGTTACGGAGTATCAATGTACCAACAATCAAGCTAAAAAGAACAAACATTCGTGTGAATATGTAGAATTTCCACTCAAATCTTCTCAACACGGCAGATTTGAGAAGACTACTGGCTGCAGCATACTCCCTCATTCAGGCAGTGGACAAATAAACAAATCTTCAGTGTCGAAA